>NW_028270162.1:49359683-49659683 GCF_037043375.1 Chiloscyllium plagiosum
CCCACCCCCCCTTTCTTATCTCACCTCCCTTTCTTCTTCTCCTCCCCCACCTCCCCCTAATCTCTCTCTCACCCCCCCCCAACAACACCCCCCCAACCCCACCCCCCCCAACAACAACCCCCCCCAACCCCCCCCCCCACAACAACCCCCCCCCCCCCCCCAACAACAACCCCCCCCCCCCCCCCCCAACAACAACCCCCCCCCCCCCCCCCAACAACAACACCCCCCCCCCCCCCCAACAACAACCCCCCCCCCCAACAACAACCCCCCCCCACCACCCCCCAACAACAACCCCCCCCCAACAACAACCCCCCCACCCCCCCAACAACACCACCCCCCCACCCCCTCACAACAAACCCCCCACCCCCCCAACAACACACCCCCCCCACCCCCCCAACCACACCCCCCCAACAACAACACCCCCCCCCCCCCCCAACAACCCCCCCCCCAACAACAACCCCCCCCCCCCCCAACAACAACCCCCCCAACAACAACACCCCCCCACCCCCCCAACAAACACCCCCCCAACAACACCCCCCCCCCCCCAAAACAACACCCCCAACAACCAACACCCCCCCCCCCCCCCCAACAACACCCCACCCAACAACCCCCCCCCCCCAACACCCCCCCCCCCCCCTTCTTCACCCCCCCCCACCCCCCCTTCTTCACCCCCCCCCCCCCCTCTCTTCACCCCCCCCACCCCCCACTTCTTCACCCCCCTCACCCCCCCCAACAACACCCCCCCTTCTTCTCACCCCCCCCCCACCCCCCCTTCAACAACACCCCCCCCCCAACTCTTCACCACCCCCCCCCCCCCCTTCTCACACCCCCCACCCCCCCTCCTACATCACCCCCCCCCCCCCCCCTCATCAACACCCCCCCCCCACCCCCCCTTCAACACCCCCCCAACAACTCCACCCCCCCCCCTCAACACCCCCCCACCCCCCTCAACAACACCCCCCCACCATCACCCCCCCACCCCCCTTCTTCTTCCCCCCCCCACCCCCCCTACCCCCCATCTACTTCACCCCCCCTACTTCACCCCCCCACCCCCCTTCTACACCCCCCCCCCCCTTCTTCTTCACCCCCCCTTCTTCTTCACCCCCCCACCTTCACCCCCCCCACCCCCCTTCTTCTTCACCCCCCCCACCCCCCCTACCCCCCCTTCTTCTTCACCCCCCCTTCTTCTTCACCCCCCCTTCTTCTTCACTCCCCCCCACCCCCCCTTCTTCTTCTCCCCCCCCTTCTTCTTCTCCCCCCCCTTCTTCTTCTCCACCCCCCCCACCCCCCCTTCTTCTTCACTCCCCCCCACCCCCCCTACCCCCCCTTCTTCTTCACCCCCCCCTTCTTCTTCACCCCCCCTTCTTCTTCACTCCCCCCCACCCCCCCTTCTTCTTCTCCCCCCCCTTCTTCTTCTCCCCCCCCCTTCTTCTTCTCCACCCCCCCACCCCCCCTTCTTCTTCACTCCCCCCCACCCCCCCTTCTTCTTCACCCCCCCCCACCCCCCTTCTTCTTCACCCCCCCCACCCCCCCTTCTTCTTCACCCCCCCCTTCTTCTTCACCCCCCCTTCTTCTTCACCCCCCCACCCCCTTCTTCTTCACCCCCCCTTCTTCTTCACCCCCCCTTCTTCTTCACCCCCCACCCCCTTCTTCTTCACCCCCCCACCTTCACCCCCCCCACCCCCCTTCTTCTTCCCCCCCCCACCCCCCCTACCCCCCCCTTCTTCTTCACCCCCCCTTCTTCTTCACCCCCCCACCCCCCCTTCTTCTTCACCCCCCCTTCTTCTTCACCCCCCCACCTCCCCTACCCCCCCTTCTTCTTCACCCCCCCTTCTTCTTCAACCCCCCCCACCCCCCTTCTTCTTCACCCCCCCTTCTTCTTCAACCCCCCCCACCCCCCCTTCTTCTTCTCCCCCCCCTTCTTCTTCTCCCCCCCCCCCCTTCTCCTCCTCCCCCCCCCCCCCTCTTCTTCACCCCCCCTTCTTCCCCCCCCCTTCCCCTTTAATGCCACACCATTACCTCACAATTACTTTACCCGTTCGGTTCCACATCCGGGTGTCCGTTGCTGAGGTGACCAATAGCGTGGCTGACGTTGTGAGCATGCTCAGCGGTGGCCAGGCGGGGAAGACTGTTGTGAATCATTGGGGGCGGCCATCTTTGATACTGTCACTCAGTCTCAGCCTTTCAACTGTATATCGTACAGACTTGATGCAGGTGGATTTAAACTCAGTGCCAACAAAAAAAAAAACGTTTGTATCGCCTCCCATTTTAATATAAATATAAACTAATGAGCAACTCTTTTAAAATACTTTATACAGTGCAAGCTAATGAGTCTCACTGACTTGTCTTCACACTGCAGGCTTTGGAGGGCTGTTTCTCAGATTCCATGGCACTGATCTAAAGAAACCCAATCCAATGGTGGAGACCGATGGCCCTGGTCTCACGAACCTGGTCTGATTGGAAAAGTCCAACAAATCGGACTGGTTACAAGCTAGATCACCATTCGAGGTACTTTCAGTACTTTTCCAGACATTCCACTGTGCAGAAAGTAAGTAGAAAACACCTCCATGTGACTCTGTGATAACTACATAAAAGAATGGTTCCCACAGACAATCAAGGTTATGCAGTAACCTCCCAGCCAAAACAGGCTTTTTATTACACTAGGGCTATTACCGTATATTTATCCATTTTTGCACTTATAGAGTCGTAGAGATGTACAGCACAGAAACAGACCCTTCGGTCCAACCCGTCCATGCCGACCAGATATCCCAACCCAATCTAGTCCCACCTGCCAGCACCCGGCCCATATCCCTCTAAACCTTTCCTATTCTTATACCCATCCAGATGCCTTTTAAATGTTGCAATTGTACCAGCCTCCACCACTTCCTCTGGCAGCTCATTCCATACACGTACCACCCTCTGCATGAAAAAGTTGCCCTTTGGGTCTCTTTTATATCTTTCCCCTCTCACCCTAAACCTATGCCCTCTAGTTCTGGACTCCCCCACCCTAGGGAAAAGACTTTATCAATTTAACTTATCCATGCCCCTCATGATTTTATAAATGTCTATAAGGTCACCCCTCAGCCTCCGACTCTCCAAGGAAAACAGCCCCAGCCTATTCAACCTCTCCCTGTAGCTCAAATTCAAACAACCCTGGCAACATCCTTGTAAATTTTTTCTTAACCCTTTCAACTTTCACAATATATTTACAATAGGAAGGAGACCAGAATTGAATGCAATATTCCAAAAGTGGCCGAACCAATGTCCTGTACAGCTGCAACATAACCTCCCAACTCCTGTACTCAATACTCTGACCAATAAAGGAAAACATACCAAACACCTTCTTCACTATCCTATCTACCTGCGACTCCACTTTCAAGGAGCTATGAACCTGCACTCGAAGGTCTATTTGTTCAGCAACACTTCCTAGGACTTTAACATTAAGTGTATAAGTCCTGCTAAGATTTGCTTTCCCAAAATGCAACACCTCACATTTATCTGAATCAAACTCCATCTGCCACTTCTCAGCCCATTGGCCCATCTGGTCAAGTTCCCATTGTAATCGGAGGTAACCTTCTTCGCTGTCCACTACACCTCCAATTTTGGTGTCATCTGCAAACTTCCTAACTGTATCTTTTATGCTCACATCCAAATCATTTATATAAATGATGAAAAGTAGTTGACCCAGTACCGATCCTTGTGGCACTCCACTGGTCACTGATTCCAGTCAGCCTCCAGTTGCCCATTGTCATTTCCAAATGACCCTTGATAATGAACTCTTAACCATCTGATTTGAAGATATCATTTTTGAAACCCAACACTATAATGTCACACTATCTACTTTATAAAAAAATGTTACAGATCCCCAGCCAGATTGCAACATAAATTTGGTCTGATCACAACATGCGTCTGATCATTTCACCAGACCATTCCTGAAATCCGTAACTACTTCTGAGTTTTGTATCAGCTGCAGATAGTGAAACTTTGCTCTATGTACCCAAATCTAAGAGCAGGAGTCAAACCAAGAGCAGGACTCACAATTCCGAACAGAAGAATCTCATTGTACCTCCATCCATTCTGGAAAAAAGGTCCAGGCATCTAGCATTATCCTCTGCTTTCTGTTCACTAGCCTGTTTTGTATGCACACTGCCACACTGCTGCTTTGATCTCATGGATTCTATTTTTGCTAAACAATTCTGCCCTCCTGTTGCTCCTCATAGGGATGTGGTGTCTCTTCCACAACTGGACCATCCCACCTTTAAAGGTGTTGAATTGTTCAACTGCTGTTTTGCATATCAATGTTTAATTCCGATCCATTTCTCTAGATCCCTTTTCACCTCACCGATGTAGGTCCTGCTCCAGATAGGAAGTTTTGAGGTTCTGATGAAAGATTGTTGACCTGAAACGTTAACTTGGATGAGGAGGTTGAGGGGTGGGTTAGTAAATTTGCTGATGACACAAAAGTTGGAGGTGCAATTGATAGTATCAAGGGCTATTGCAGGCTGCAGCACAACATAGACAGGATGCAGAGCTGGGCTCAGAAATGGCAGATAGAGTTCAACCTGGATAAATGCAAAGTGGTGCATTTTGGAAGGTCAAACTTGAATGCTGAATATAGGATTAAAGACAGGATTCTTGGCAGTGTGGAGGAACAGAGGGATCTTGGTGTTCAAGTGCATAGAATCCTCAAAGTTGCCACCCAAGTGGATAGGGTTGTTAAAAAGCATGTGGTGTTTTGGCTTTCATTAACAGGGGGATCAAGTTTAAGAGCCACAAGGTTTTGCTACAGCTCTACAAGACCCTGGTGAGACCACACTTGGAAAATTGTGTCCAGTTCTGGTCGCCCAACTATAGGAAAGATACAGAGGTTTTGGAGAGAGTGCAAAGAAGGTTTACCAGGATGCTGCCTGGACTGGAGGGTTTGTCTTACAAAGAGAGGTTGACCAAGCTCAGACTTTTTTTTCTGGAGAGAAGGAGAAAGAGAGGTGACCTGATCGAGGTATACAAGGTAATGAGAGGCATGGATAAAGTCAATAGCTAGAGACTTTTCCCCAGGGCAGGACTGACTGGCACGAGGGGTCATAGTTTTAAGATATTAGGAGGAAGGTATATAGGAGACATTTGAGGTAGGTTCTTTACACAGAGAGTTGTGAATGCATGGAATGCTTTGCCAGTGGTGGTGATGGTGGAGGCAGGGTCATTAGGGACATTTAAGCAAATGCTGGACATGCGCATGGACAGCAGTGAATTGAGGGATGCGTACGTTAGGTTATTTCATTTTAGATTAGGAATAATCCTCGGCACAACATCGTGGGCCGAAGGACCTGTTCTGTGCTATACTTTTCTATGTTCTATTGTCATCCAGATAACAATCTGCCTTCCTGGTTTTGGCATCAAAGTTTATGCAAGGAGTTTGAGCTCATGCATATTGTCGTCTGGAGATATGGGAGGGTTCAGAGAGTAAGTAAAAAAAAAGGAGTATGACAAGAGACTGGCAGCTAAGATAAAAGGGAATCCCAAATATATCTAGGTGCATATAAACAGTGGCAAAAGGATGAATGGGACCAATTACAAACCAAAATGGGAAACTATTCATAGTGGCAAGGAGCAGAGCTGAGGAATTAATTGAATGCTGTCTTTACCAAGTACCAAGATGCAGTACAGGTCATGGAAGAGAGAGAGTTATTCAGATACTCGACGTGTTTAAAATTGATAAGGAGGATGTTTTGGATAGGTCACCTGTACCTAGAGTGGATAAGGCATGAGTATTGGATGAGATGCATCCAAGCATATTGAGGATAGAAATTGTGGAGACCTTGGCCATAGATTTTCAGTCTTTGTTTTATTCAGGGGAGTGGGAGATTGGATGTAAAGGTAAGCCCAGCGGCAACAGGCCGATCAGTTTAATATGGCTGATGGGAAAAATTCCGGAAACAATCATTCCAGACAAAAAGTAATAGTCACCCGGGCAAAAATAGGTTAATTAGGCAAAGTCTGAATTGTTTCATTAAGAGCAAATCCTATTTAAGTAACTTTCTGGTGTACTTTGAAGTGATAGCACAGAGTGTTGATGAGAGTCATGGATGTTTCACTGGGAGTTGAGTTGGATATTGAGAGGAGGAGGATTTGCAGTTGGAAAACAGAAATCAGACATCACGTCAGGATCTGAGAATGTTCATCAACTTACTGTTACTGGAATATCATGGGATTGTGAACATGGAAGCAACAAGCACCGTTCACAGTGGGGAGAAACTGTCCACGTTGTTGTGTGTGTGGACGAGTTTTCAGTCAATCATCTGGCCTGTGGACACGCAAGCACCAGCGGTGCAGGGGAAAACTGTGGCTATGAGGAGGACTGTGGGAGGAAACTGGAGCACCCGGAGGAAACCCATGCAGACACAGGGAGAATGTGCAATCTCCACACAGACAGTTGCCTGAGGCTGCGAGTTGAACCTGGGTCCCTGGTTCCCAGCTGAGCTGGAAACATTGGACTCATCAGGTTGTCATCTATGCCGCTGCTCAGTGGGTCTTTGGCTGCGGTGGTGCCCGGAGTGGGGACTCCTTGCTGCTGTAGGGCAGGGTTGTTATTGTTGTACCCGGAGTAGAGATGTCTTGAGGCCTGGGACAACTTAGAGTCATAGAACTATACAGCACAGAAATAGACCCTTCAGTCCAACCTGTACATGCCAACCAGATATCCTAACCTAATCTAGTCCAATTTTCCAGCACTTGGCCCATATCCCTCCAAACCCTTCCTATTCATATACCCATCCAGATGCCTTTTAAATGCTGTAATTGTACCAGCCTCCACCATTTCCTCTGGCACCGAGCTGGGAATTTGTGTAGCAGACATTTCGTCCCCTGTCTACGTGACATCCTCAGTGCTTGGGAGCCTCCTGTGAAGCGCTTCTGTAATGTTTCCTCCGGCATTTATAGTCCCCTATAGACAGGGGACGAAATGTCTGCAACACAAAATCCCAGCTTGGCGAATAGAACCACAACAACGAGCACCCGAGCTACAAATCTTCTCACAAACTTTGATTTCCTCTGGCAGCTCAGACCTGGAGCTGTGTTTGAAGACCCCTTGAACAGAGATGGAACTCTGTTTAGTAATTTCTTTTAGTCTTTTTGTAATTCAAATTGTGGTGACAAATCACTTTTTACCTTTTTTTTGATGTATGTGACAGTAAATAAATAACTCAAATTGATGTAGTACACATGGACTTCCAAAAGGCATTTGATACAGTGTCAGACAACAGTATTTTGAGAAAATTTATAAATCATGGGATAAAAGGGACAGTCGCAGCTTTGGGTGAGTGACAGGAAACAGGTTGTTAGTGGATGTTTTTCACGCTGGGGGATGGTTACTAATGGATTCTCCAGCGGCCACATGGGATCCTTGCTTTTCCTGACTCATAATAATGACCCAGTTCGTGGTGTACAGGGCACAACGTCAGGCAGCGTTTTGAATTGAAAAGAGATTTGTCTAAAATTTCAAAAGGACAAAGGAATGGGGTGAACTGGGAAATATGAAATGATTCATTTTGATGTGAAGAACATGGAGAGACAATAAAAAAAAATAACTCTAATGCAGCGCAGGAAACAATCTATATGTATGTATATGCAGGAGCAGCAGGTGAAAGATGGCATCTGAGGATCAGCGACTTGGTTGGGTCCGGTGTAGATGTTGCCAAGTCGGTGGAGAAAGGATGGTGGTTCAGGCATCATTGTTGGTGATGAGCTGGCTCAGGACCGATGGGCTGTCTTTTTTTTCCCTTATTCTTAAATTATTCAAAACGGTGCAAGATTGTGGCGATGTTGGAAAAGCTTTTCACTGTATCTTGCTGTTTTCTCCCTGTAAAATATATGTGACAATAAATCATTCAATTCAGTTTTAAAAAGCGTGTATGTTAGCGTTCAGACTGAGAGGTTTCGAGTACAGAAACCAAAATGTCTTGCCGCGGTTATGCAGGGCGTTTGGTGATGCCACACAATATTGTGTGCAGTGTTGGTCTCCTTATCTGAGGAAGGATGTTCTGGCGAAGGAGGCACTGCAGTGAAGGTTTAACAGATTTTGAGAGATTCCTCAATTGGATTGACATTTGAGGAGAATTTGAGTCAGTTAGGATTGTATTCACCGGAATTTAGAAGAATAGCAGGGGCGGGGGGGGGGGGCCTTGACTCCTATAGAATTCCAACAGGACTATACAGCGGACTCAAGGGGCCGAATGGCCTGCTTCCACAGGATACGGGAAGAATGTTGCCAATGGAAGCAGAGTCCAGAACCAGGGGTCATGGTTTAAGGGTAAGGGGTAAACCTTTTATGATTGAGAGGAGGAGACATTGCTTCACCAAGAGAATGGTGAGCCTGTGGAACTCTCTACCACAGAAAGCGGTTGGGGCCAAAACATTGTGTTTTCAAGCAGGAGGCAGATATAGCTCTTGTGACTAAAGAGATGAAAGGATATGGAGGACAGATGGGATCAGGGTATTGAGCTCGATGATCAGCTGTGATCATTTTCAATGGCAAAACAGCCGAGAGGGGTCGAATGACCGACTCCTATCGTCTGTGTTTCTGTGGGTAAGTCGTTGAAGATGGCATGACCAGTCGAGAGAACAGTTAATAAAGCATAGAATACCCGAGGTTTCATTAACAGGGGCATAGAGTAAGAGAGCAAGGAGGTTATGGGAGGATAGAAGTTTGGAGAAGAGAAGACTAAGAGGAGATTGGATCTGGCAATTTGTGAGGGTTCTGTTCAGAGTAGATAAGAATACGTTATTCTCACTGATAGGAAGCTTGAGAATTAAAGGAACACAGATTTAAAGTAAATAGCAAAGTAAGCAGTGGAGATATTTTTTCATAGAATCCCTGCAATGTGGAAGCAGGCCATTCGGCCCTTTGAGTCCACACTGACCCTCTGAAGAGCAGCCCACCCAAACACACTCCATCCTGTAATCCTGCATTTCCCATGGCTAATCCACCTAGCCTGCATATCCCTGGACACTCTGGGTAGTTTAGCATGGCCAATCCACCTGACCTGCACATCTTGGATTGTGGGAGGAAACTGGAGCAACTGGTGGAAACCCATGCAGATGCAGGGAGAGTGTGCAAATTCTACTAGATTGGCAGGGGTTGGGAACTGGAGCTATAGATCAGATGATGGAGTGAATAGTGAACAGCTGGGTACAGTGTGCAGGGAGTCTGTGAGGAGAGATAGGCACTTGATAGGGCAAAGGTGCAGTCAGTGTGATGGGTTGAAGTGTGAATATCTTAATGCAAGAAGTATCAGGAATAAGGGTGACACACTCAGAGCATGGATTAGTACTTGGAGCTACAATGTTGTTGCCATTACGGAGGCTTGGCTATCACAGAGGCAGGAATAGTTGTTGGATGTTCCAGGGTTTAGATGTTTCAAAAGAAATGGTGGGGGGGAGGTAAAGGAGGTGGAGGAGTGGCATTGCTAATCAGGGATAGTATTACAGCTGCAGAGTTGAGGAGGGTTTGTCTGCAGAGTCAGTGTGGGTGGAAGGCAGAAACAGGAAAGGAGCAGTCACTTTACTGAGAGACATGGAGGAGCAGATTGGGAGGCAGATTTTAGAAAGGTGCAGAAATAACACGGTTTTTTGTCATGGGTGACTTTAACTTCCCTAATGTTGATTGGAACCTTCTTAGTTCAAATAATTTGCTTGGATCAGTTTTTATCAGGTGTGTCCAGGAAGGGTTCCTGACTCAACATGTAGATAGGCTGACAAGAGGGGAGGCCATATTGGATTTGGTGCTTGGCAACAAACCATTCCAGGTGTTAGATCTCTTGGTGAGAGAGCATTTTAGTGATAGTTATCACAACTCCCTTACCTTTACTATAGTCACAGAGAGGGATAGGAGCGGATGGATTGGGAAAGTATTTAATTGGGGGAGGGGGAATTACAATGCTATTAGGCAGGAACTGGGTGCACCTAAATTGGGAACAGATGTTCTCAGGAAAATGCACAACACAAATGTGGAGATTGTTTAGGAATCACTTGCTGACAGTACTGGACAGGTTTGTCCCACTGAGGCAAGGAAGGGATGATATGGTGTAGGAACCTTGGGTGACAAGGGATGTGGACTATTGAGTCAAGAGGAAGAAGGAAGCTTACTTAAGGTTGTGAAATCAAGGATTAGACAGGGCTTTAGAAGGTTATAAGGTAGCCAGGAAGGAACTGAAGAATGGACTTAGGAGAACCAGAAGGGGGCATGAAAAAGCTTTAGCAAGCACAATTAAGGAAACACTTCTGTGAGGGACAAGAGGAAGGCCATAGTGAAGGTAGGGCTGATCAGGGATAGTGGAGGGAACTTGCACCTGGAGTTGGAGGGGGTAGGGGAGGTCCTTAATGAATACTTAGCTTCAGTATGCACTACTGAGAGGGACCTTGGCGTTTCTGAGGACGCATGAAACACCATGAGCCTACTAGCTCAAACAGGTTCATGTTAAGAAAGTGGATGTGTTGAAAATTTTGAAAGAGATAAGGATAGATAAATAACCTGGGCCAGATGGGATATATCCAAGGTTAATACAGGAAGCAAGGGAAGGGATTGCTGCGCCTTTGTCGATGATCTTAGCGTCCTCACTGTCCACTGGAGTAGCGCCAGATGATTGGAGGGTGGCAAATGTTATTCCCTTGTTCACCAAAGGGGATAGGGATAAACCTGGTAATTATAGACCAGTCAGTTTTATGTCTGTGGTGGGAAAAGTATTGGAGAGGACTCTGAGAGATAGGATTTATGATTACTTGGAAACCATAGTTTGACTAGAGGTAGTCAGCATGGCTTTGTGAGGGACAGGTCATGCCTCACAAACCTTACTGAATTCTTTGAGGATGTGACAAAACACATTGATGAAGATAGAGTAGTGGATCTGGTGTACATGGATTTTAGCAAGGCGTTTGATAAGGTTCCCACGATAGGCTCATTCAGAAAGTAAGGGTGTATGGGATACAGGGAAATCTGGCTGTCTGGCTGCAGAACTGGCTGGCCCATAGAAGACTTGAGTGTGGTAGTAAATGGAAAATATTCAGTCTGGAGCTTGGTGACCAGTGATGTTCCGCAGGGATCGGTTCTGGGACCTCTGCTCTTTGTGATTTTTATAAATGACTTGGATGAGGAAGTGGAAGGGTGAGTTAATAAATTTGCCGATGACACGAAGGTTGATGGAGTTGTGGATAGTGTGGAGGGCTGTTGTAGGTTGCAACGGGACATTGACAGGATGCAGAACTGGGCTGATATGTGGCGGACGGAGTTCAACCTGGAAAAAAGTGTGAAGTGATTCACTTTGGAAGGTCGAATTTGTGTGCAGAATACAGGATTAAAGACAGGATTCTTGGCAGTGTGGAGGAACAGCAGAATCTTGGGGTCCATGTCCATAGATCCCTCAAAATTGCCACCCAAGTTGATAGGTTGTTAAGAAAGTATATGGTGTGTTGGCTTTCATTAGCTGGGGGGATTGAGTTTAAGAGCCGTGAGGTTATGCTGCAGCTCTGTATGGCTCTGGTTAGACCATACTTGGAATATTGTGTTCAGTTCTGGTCACCTCATCATAGGAAGGATGTGGAAGGTCTAGAGAGGGCGCAGAGGAGATTTACCAGGATGCTGCCTGGACTGGAGGGCATGTCTTATGAAGAAAGGTTGAGGGAGCTAGGGCTTTTCTCATTGGAGTGAAGAAGGACAAGTGGTGACTTGATACATGTATACAAAATGGAGAGAGGCATAGATAGAGTGAATAGCCAGAGAGTTTTCCCATTGCAGAAATGGCTATCACAAAGGTCATTGAGGTGATTGGAGGAAGGTTTAGGGGAGATGTCAGAAGCAGGTTCTTTACACAGAGAGTGGTGGGTGCATGGAATGCACTGACAGCAGTGGGAGTACGGTCAGATACATTAGGGGCATTTAAGTGACTCTTGGATAGGCACATGGAAGATAGTCCAATGAAGGGTATGTAGGTTAGTCTGATCTTAGAGTAGGATAAAAGGTCAGCACAACATTGAGGGCCGAAGGGCCTGTACTGTGCTGTACTGTTCTATGTTCCACACAGACAGTGAGGCAGCAGTGCTAACCACTGAGCCACCATGTCATCTAGGATCTAAAATGCGAAGAGTGTGGTGGAGGCAGTTCCAGTTGAGACATTCAAGAGGGCAATTGCACATTTAATGTAGTGTCCATTGTCAAGACACTCCCTTTGTTTTGCCTTCTCCAAGCTCCAAGCCTGTAGTTCAGAGAAATTTCCATATATTCCAAGCAAATCGGCTCTGCTTTCCAAGTTGCCAAAGGCCAACGGAACGTGCTACATAAAAATAAGGGTAGAATTACTTTAAAACATGGACTGAATAACATCTGTGCACCCTGCTCCAATTATCCTTTGCCCTATAACTGCCTCGACCAAAGACATCACTGGGTTGTGACCTGTGTGGAATGCAACAAAATCAACCCCTGCATAAAGGTGAAGGTTGGGAAGCTGAGGATAAAGATCAGACAGAAAACTAAAATCCTAGTAACCATTATGAAAGCTGACAGAAAGCAAATGTGAATTGTTAGGCTCTGAACAACCTCCGATGTTCAAAGTATCAGGTCGTATGACCAGTGGAAGAACAAAGTGCATATGTGGGTACAAATTATATCGCTACCAAAGAGGAAATGAGATATGATCTTGACATTGTCACTTTTTATAAGAAGCATGATCAGAAGCTTATTGTGTGAGCTGTATGCGCGCATCTGTTAGATAGTGATGAAGAGACACTGGCAAGAAAGGTCATTTCTTTTAAATGTATATGCTGAGTGGTCACATTTTGAGAGATTTTCAATAATAGACAGACATATGTATCATGGACCTCAACTAATCATTTGAAATTAGAACAAAATTCAACGTGGGATCCCTGAATCAGAACTAGTGTTTCCGTATGGCAATGTGAAAGGTGTCTCATTGACACAGGTTCCATGTATTAACTGATGTTCGATCTGTTATGGTACCGAATAGGGAGGTTCACTTTGACTCATGGGTTTATCCAGGACCAAGTTGCGAGATACATTTATGGCTCAAAAGGATAGGGGAGGGGATCAATTTCACCAATTTACCAACACTTTGGCACAAACAAACTCTTCCAAAATGGCAGCTTACGACCCACATTTAATCAAGCACATGAAGTCAGAGGCCTGATCCCACACCCATGACCACTCCCAGTCAATCTCTGTGCAACTGACTAGAAAGCGGGGTGTTAAAACTTTGCGTCTTTGGACTGATCAATTTGGCTGTGTGCTTGGCCTTAGTTTTCAGCAATAAAGAAAACAATGGGTGTTACATTCCCATCAAGCCCTCTCCAGTCTTACCTTGTACTTCCATCGTTGGTGGGAGCAGAGCGAGCCCAGGCTGGCCTGGGGAGGGGGGGGGGGGGAGAAACAAGTCCTGGAGGCGAATCTTGGACAGAAACCAGAGCATGGAGTCAGTGAGACCTCCTGTTCTGAAGCTCAGCGGGCACAGATTCAGTGAAAAAGGACTGTATCTTGAGTACTTTGAAGACACTTTTTATTCACACTCTGGACTTTTAAACTCTATATTCCCATTTCTTTTGCTATTTCAATTCAGTAACAACACTTGATGTATCTGCACCTAGGTGCCCTGTACCTAAGATGGCGCCTAGAGGCAACATGACAAACTTTACATTGCATGTATTGGAGTGCACGTGACAATAAAGATTATTCTCTTCTATTTTATTCTATCCGATCGTAACCAAAATGGTCCTAAACTATTGATCCCTAGCCCGTCTAACTCCATCCTACAAAAACATATCCTACTCAACGTTCTCTTGCCCAATCATATCCTGCAATCCTAACCCAACCAAAACTTTTCTGCTCCTCACTATCACACCCAAGCCTATCTTCAGCCATTCTGTGCTACCACTGCAATCCTGCCTGATCATCTCCTCCCTTCCATCCTGTGTGTTGGGAGCAGACCTCAGGCAAATGGGACATCAGAGACTTGCCCATTGTGTAGCCAAGACAGTTTCATCATGGCTTCCTGTGTCTTCAGCATTTGATTTGATGCATTTATTGCCACATGTATCTTGTTGCAAAACACAGTGAAAAGTGTAGTATAGTGTCGCGACTCTCCAGCACCATCTTAAAACGCAGGGTAAAAAAAAAGTCATAGAATAGGCAGAAAAAATTGTAGCTGGACTGAAATTATTATCTGTTCCCACCCTTTTCAATATCAAGGCACACTTCAAAAAAACAAACAATTCCAAGGCGCGCCCACCTTTTTCAGTGTTCATGTACAGTTCAGGAGGCTCTGTGTGTATATAGTTGATCAAGTCACCTTGCTGCCTTCAGTAATAAACGCCATGGCTCTGCAGGAGATCTAAAGTCCGAAGATGTCTCAGATAAAGCACGGCTGCTTCCCAAAAATTTCACAACACACTTCACACCTTGTTGTCGCACAGCGATTAAAACCACTGCTTTATGGGACAGTGGTGTTTGCTGTGAAGGTGTTGTAATCCCTTGTGTTCACTTGGCGGTGCTGTGTAACAGGCTATGTTGTAAGAACACTAATACTGCCTGCCCACTTAATGTCTCTGTGTTTCCACTATAGAGCCCGTTCAATGTACTTGCCGTGTCGTTTTACCAAAACAGCTAGTATCTCTGTCATCCCAATTCTACAGTTTGTTCCATAGTCCTTTGTTCTCTTACATATCAAACAAACAACTAATTCCCTTTTGGAAATCATTTTCAATCTGAATCACCACTTTAACATTTTGTCTGAAGGTGTTTTACAGAGTCCTACAGCACGGAAACAGACCCTTCGGTCCAACCAGTCTGTGCTGACTAATTCCAAACTAAACTAGTCCCACTTGCCTGCGCTTGGCCCATAATCCTCCAAACATTTCCTGTCTTTGTACTTATCCAAATGTCTTTTAACCATTTTAACTGTACCCACATCCACCACTACCTCTGGAAGATCATTCCACTCACCAATCACTCTGTATAAAAGAATTGCCCCCTATGTCTATTTTAAATATTTCCCCTCTCGCCTTAAAAATATATCCCCTAGTCTTTAAATTCCCCAGCAGGGAAAATACACCTGGTATTCGCCTTATCTATACCCCTCATGATTTCATAACCTCCGTAAGGTCACGCCCCCCCCATCTCCTACATTCCAGGCAAAAGGTCCTAGCCTATCCAGCCTCTCCTCATAACTCAAGTCCTCCATTCCTGGCAACATTCCTGGTAAATCTTTTCTCTGCAGCTTGATAATATCCTTCCTATAACAGGGAGACCAGATTCTCCGATTTAATTCTGCGCCCTATTCTGAAAGCTCCCTCTCTTGTGAAGATTGACGCTTGGGGATTCCTTCCCGATCAATACCCTCCTGGAGCAGGTTCCGTCTCAAATTCCTTTTCATCCGAGTACGTTGTCTTTCATTTAACATCAGGTCAGACAGCCAGAATCAAGTGAATATGCAGAGGCCAGATGGGCACTGCTGCTTTTTACAGCATCATGAGCTTTGCAGTTCCTGCGTGAAGTGGCCCAATATGGTGACACAAATTTGAAGCCCTTTATGTTAAGCTTGAGGCATTTCGATGTAAAGATACTCAATCCTAAAGAACAAATTAGACTGAGAGCCCAGCACATTGGGAAGACTGAAGATTGGAGCATCAGACATTAAACAAAACAAAACAGAACTGAAGAAGAATCATTCTGGACTCAAAACATTAACTCTGTTTCCCTCTCCACAGATGCTATCAGACCTGCTGGGTTTCCCCAGTATTCCTTGTTTGAAAATGTGTTGCTGGAAAAGCGCAGCAGGTCAGGCAGCATCCAAGGAACAGGAGAATCGACGTTTCGGGCATAAGCCCTTCTTCAGGAATGAGGAGGGTGTGCCAAGCAGGCTAAGATAAAAGGTAGGGAGGAGGGACTTGGGGGAGGGGCGTTGGAAATGCGATAGGTGGAAGGAGGTTAAGGTGAGGGTGATAGGCCGGAGACGGGCTGGGGGCGCGGAGAGGTCGGGAAGAAGATTGCAGGTTAGGAAGGCGGTGCTGAGTCCGAGGGTTGGAACTGAGAAAAGGTGGGGGGAGGGGAAATGAGGAAGCTGGAGGAATCTGCATTCATCCCCTTGTGGTTGGAGGGTTCCTAGGCGGAAGATGAGGCAATTTCCCCTCAGACGTGGTTGACGATGCTCTCCACCGCATCTCCTCCACTTCCCGCTCCTCCGCCCTTGAGCCCCGCCCCTCCAATCGCCACCAGGACAGAACCCACTGGTCCTCACCTACCACCCCACCAACCTCCATATACATCATATCATCCGTCGTCATTTCCGCCACCTCCAAACGGACCCCACCACCAGGGATATATTTCCCTCCCCTCCACTATCAGCATTCTGGAAAGACCCTCCGTGACTCCCTCGTCAGGTCCACACCCCCCACCAACCCAACCTCCACTCCTGGTACCTTCCCCTGCAGCCGCAAGAAATGCAAAACTTGCGCCCACACCTCCCCCCTCACTTCCCTCCAAGGCCCCAAGGGATCCTTCCATATCCGTCAGAAATTCACCTGCACCTCCACACGCATTATTTACTGCATCCGCTGCACCCGATGTGGCCTCCTCTACATTGAGGAGACAGGCCGCCTACTTGCGGAACGTTTCAGGGAACACCTCTGGGACACCCGCACCAACTAACCCAACCGCCCCGTGGCTGAACACTTTAACTCCCCCTCCCACTCCACCAAGGACATGCAGGTCCTTGGCCTCCTCCATCGCCAGACCATGGCAACACGACGGTTGGAGGAAGAGCGCCTCATCTTCCGCCTAGGAACCCTCCAACCACAAGGGATGAATGCAGATTTCTCAAGCTTCCTCATTTCCCCTTCCCCCACCTTATCTCAGTCCCAACTCTCGGACTCAGCACCGCCTTCTTGACCTGCAATCTTCTTCCTGACCTCTCTGCCCCCACCCCCTCTCCGGCCTATTACCCTCACCTTAACCTCCTTCCACCTATCGCATTTCCAACGCCCCTCCTCCAAGTCCCTCCTCCCTACCTTTTATCTTAGCCTGCTTGACACACCCTCCTCATTCCTGAAGAAGGGCTTATGCCCGAAACGTCGATTCTCCTGATCCTTGGATGCTGCCTGACCTGCTGCACTTTTCCAGCAACACATTTTTAAGCTCTGATCTCCAGCATCTGCAGTCCTCACCTTCTCCCAGTATTCCTTGTGTCTGTCTCAGGTTTCCAGCAGTATTATGTTTTAATGTAACAAAATCTATTCCTCTCAGTTGAAGCTGTGAGCTGTAAATTTGTGTAATTTAATTTTCCGTGTGTTCCAATTTAAAAGTAATCATCAGCAAAGCTTTAGTCCTAACAAGGTCAAAGGTTAATTTATGACAGTACTATTGTTGAAGTTTCCGAAGTATGGAATGTTGCAGCTATTAGCTAAGATTGAGATACAAAGACTAAAGGGAGGCATGGATAAACGATATTTACAATGATGAAAGTAAAATCTATCATTGTGGGACCGACTTAAAGTCATAGTATCATAGTGATGTACAACATGGAAACAGACCCTTCGGCCCAAGTCATCCATGCCGACCATTTTGCGTAAAGATTTCACTTTCTGAGATGAGAGGTTTGAAAACCTGAAGTCAGAATTTAGCAGCGATGATGGCTTCAGTAGTCGGAAGGTGGAGGTTTCTCCTATAGGTGCACTGAGCAGGACAGTCTCTGAGAAAGACAGTTTAGCCCTTCTCTACCACAGATGTATAATACTCATAATTATATGATGTAGAGGTGCCGGTGTGGGACTGGGGTGGACAAAGTTAAAATTATACAACATCAGGTTATAGTCCAATAGGTTTATTTGGAAGCACTAGCTTTCGGAGTGCTGCTTCTTCATCAGGTGGTTCACAACCAAATAAACCTATTGGACTATAACCTGATGTTGTGTGATTTTCTTAACTTTATAATTATATGATGTGTTTTTCACAGTGGGTGTCTTAAGATTAGATTACTTACAGTGTGGAAACAGGCCCTTCGGCCCAACAAGTCCACACTGACCCTCCAAACAGCAACCCACCCAGACCCATTCCCCTACATTTACCCCTTCACCTAACACTACGGGCAACTTAGCATGGCCAATTCACCTGACCTGCACATCTTTGGACTGTGGGAGGGAACCGGAGCACCCGGAGGAAACCCAAGCAGACACGGGGAGAATGTGCAAACTCCACACAGTCAGTCGCCTGAGGCGGGAATTGAACCCAGGTCCCTGGTGCTGTGAGGCAGCAGTGCTAACCGTGTCTTGAGTAGAGTACCGAAGGACTTTTTTCCTCATTTGTCACAGGGATACATTGGGAGCAGGATTTCTGTTTTGTCTACAATCAGGTATAAATTATGCCCAAAGTTGCACTAGTTTTAAAAAGTGTTTTAGCTCCTTGATTTTCTGCTCAACTCGATTTGCATATCACCAAATGTTAAGGGATAAATGTTGGCCAGGACACAAAGGAAGAATTCCTTTGCTAAATATTACCCTTTTATGTTCACCTGAAAGTTGGTGGACAGAGTTCCCAGTTAAAACTTTGTCCGAAAGATAGCACCTCTGTAAGTGCAGCACTCCCTGAGTACAGCCTAGAATATGGGCTCAAGCTAGTGGTGTGGGACTTTCACCTACCACCAACAGACTCAGAGACGGGAGTGCTGCCCACTGAAATACTGCTGACAAAGGGAAGCACCGATAAAGGGGTCACAGTATGTGTTCCATTCTCTCTGCAGATGCAGACTGACTTGGCTGAGAGTTGCCAATCACATCTAACTTTGTTGGCTAAATTGTGAATGAGCAGTGCACCGTTTTGAGTGAGAGCTGTAGTATTTGTGACTGGATTAGGTTTGCATAGGGCTGTGCATCTTGTGATTCAGGGACACTGTAAAATTCAACATCTCTTCACATTAAATACTAAATTTGAAACGGAATCCTCCATTGATGAGATGTGGATGTCACTGGCTGGGCCAGCATTTAACTGCCAGCCCTAGCTGTTGTTGAGAAGGAGATGGCGAGCTGCCTTCTTGAACTTTTGCAGTCCTGTTACCCAAATCAAAGTTTCTATTCAACAATTATAACTGCCAATTAACTCAAGAAGTCCTTCCTTTGCAGCTATTTTTTCCCCTGACACATTTTGTCCCAATTCTAGTTTTCTTTTGAGAACTGCCTGCCAAACACCCATCTCTCTGTGTTAATCTGGCCTGTCAAAGCAGTCAAATTTGTCATGACTGACTGAGTAGGTCAGCCAATGAGCGATCATTTCTCCGAGAGTGACTGAAGAGAGAGAAAGAGAGAGACAGGGAGAGACCCACACACAGATAGGGTCACCACTACCGTTTCATTCCCTATTAAACCTAACACACAAAAATGGTTTAAACAAATGCCTCTCGTTTCTTTATAGTAACAAACCCATTCGTTTATCAAGTAATATTAGTTCAGCTCCACTTTGCATTTCTTCCCTCTCTCTCTCTCTCCGTTCCCTGGCTTTATCTTTTCCAAACATGCAAACATAAACGTTGACCAGAAAAAATGGTGCAGTTGTTTGATCAAACATGTGGAGCATTTGCAAGTAAATGTTTGTGGATATGAGTTAGCATTTGTAAGACGGACAGAGAGAGAAAGTCAAGGGACAGGGAGAGAGAGAGAGAGAGAGGAATAAAGAGCGTACATGCACAAAAATGGGGAGCATGTTTGTTATGAGTTGCATTCTGGACTGGATTTGTAAATAGATGGCAATGTTTCAGGTTAGGGAATGCCTGAATCTCAGGGAATGCTTGCAATAGCCAAAACATTTTAATTTTTCACTGGAATCAACCAGATAAAAAAAAAAGGACACTTTCTAAAGTGGACAATCCATCAGCATTAGTGCTATCCACAATCGGATATTTAATCAATGTCAGAGTGGATGCTGTGAGTTTTCAGAAGGAGATTACGTTGGCCTTGTGTGTGAGGTTGCTCAATGGCTGGATTTGTCGATTGTGAGAGTGAGTTGTGAAGGGCGAAGTGTGTATTTGTAAAATTCTGAGCATTATTGCTAAAACTGACCGCTGCTGTTGGGTTGGCTACCCTTGTGTTTGTAAGTGTTTGTGCACGTTTGAACAGTAATCGTCAGTGAGTGCTAGGCTTTTGAGTGTGAGTGTGTCAAGTGTATGAAGGGAGGGGGTTGCTGAATGCGGGTGTTAAGTGGCTGTGATAATTTGTGTGAGGGCAAATTTTTCGAAGGACTGTTTTGAGTGTGTGTGTATGTCTGTGTGTGTGTCTCCGTGTGTGTCTGTGTGTGTGAGAGAACTGAGAGGGCCTTGAAAGTGTGGGAATGTGTCTGGGGAATGTGAGCGTTGATTTTCTGGATGATTTAGCTCTAGTGAGAGATGGTGTGTTTTCTGCAGGAATTCACAAGATAGCAGTGGAGAGTGGGAGTGTGTGTTTAAAGGGGTGGAGGTGCAGTTTGATCAGTATTAAGGAGTGCTGCAGTGGGTGGGTGGGAGGGGGGAGGTGGATGCCTTTGTCGGTTGAATGTATGGATCAATGTTTGTAGTTTACGGGGTAGGTCTCTGGCCAGAGTCTGGCGCCTCTTAGCCTGGGAACTCCAACCATTCTCAACTTGTGCACTGAGCGGAACATCTGCTCAGTTCCAGGGCACTGACCCCAGGGTGAAAGGTCAGGGCCCCTAATAGCTAGCTTTCCTCTTTTGCACAAATTGAGAAGCCTTGGCAGCGCACAGGACGAGTGAGAGAGAGAGAGAAAGAAAGGAGCTAAAGAGTTCAAACAGACCTTAAGTAGCACCATCAGCTTTCCGCGTCAGAGACTCTGCATTGCTGGATTTGGCTCTCTACATATCTGCACTTAAAGAGACCAATACACAATATAGAACCACTCAATACATCCATCTTGTCTCTTCACAGACAGACTGGAATATGCTCAGTGCAGCCACACTGGTTTGAGCAGTGGGAGAATCTTATTTGAGCTTGCACACCCCATTTACCATTTATTTTTGCATCACTGCTGCAGATATTTGTGCTAAAAGCTGGGACGCCCTGGACACATGAAAAGATGCCATATTCACTGCTGCTTCTTTATTTCTGAATAAAGACCCCGCCCTGCTGTGAAAGCATAGTCCTCCAAAATGTTAATAAGGTCAAACTCCATTGGGCCGTGTGTCTGTGTGTGTATCTGTGTGTGTGTCTCTGCGTATGTGTCTGTGTCTGTGTCTCTGTGCGTGTGTGTCTCTGTGCGTGCGTGTATATCTGTGTATGTGCCTGTGTGTGTGTCTCTGCGTATGTGTCTGTGTGTGTGCCTGGGTGTGTGTATCTGTGTATGTGTCTGTGTGTGTATCTGTGTGTGTGTATCTGTGTATGTGCCTGTGTGTGTGTCTGCGTGTTTGTCTCTGTGTGTGTGCCTGGGTGTGTGTCTCTGTGTATGTGTCTGTGTGTGTGTCTCTGTGCGTGTGTCTGTGTGTGTCTCTGTGTATGTGTCTGTCTGTGTCTGAGTGTGTGTCTCTGTGCGTGTGTATGTGTCTGTGTCTGTGTCTCTGTGCGTGTGTCTGTGTGTGTGTCTGTGTGTATCTCTGTGCATGTGTCTGTGTGTTTGTCTCTGTGTATGTGTCTGTGTATGTGTCTGTGTGTGTCTCTGTGCATGTGTCTGTGTGTGTGTGTGTCTGTCTGTGTCTCTGTATATGTGTCTATGTGTGTGTCTGTGTGTGTGTGTCTCTGTGCATGTGTCTGTGTGTGTCTCTGTGTGTGTCTCTGTGCATGTGTCTGTGTATGTGTCTCTGTGTGTGTCTGTGTGTGTGTGTGTCTCTGTGTATGTGTCTGTGTGTGTGTCTCTGCGTGTGTGAGAGGGAGGGGGTACTGGGTGTGGCTGAGGGGTGAGGAGCAGACAGAGAAGGGGCTTTCTTTATCGTCCTGTTGTCAGTGACCCCCTGAATCACTCAGATTGTGCCGGGGAGAGGTTTCCGCAGATAATCGGCATTGTCTGAAAGAGAGAGAGGGTGATAGGGTGACCCATGGTAGCGCAAGGCTTCAAAGTGTCCCATGGGTCATTCACTCTGATCCCTGGCTCTGAATGAACTGAGATCTCATTCAGTGAGTCTGCTTTGACAAGGAATGCTGAAACTCTCATAATCCCCAGCACTTTCAAAGGAATGTCCCTCATGTGGGATATCATTTACCCGCTTCCCTTTAAACTAAATACTGAGCATCTGAATGTAAATGAAAACATGGCACTGCATCACTGCTTGTGGCAACATTGTGCCCTGCTCTTTAGACATCTTTGGATAATAAAATCGCATTCTCAGTGGCTTTTAAAAGCAGATTGTTTAACTGTCTGAAGAGAAGCGTTACAGGGCACTGATTGATAATAGTGAGACTATTTGATTTGCTCCTGCAGGGAGCTGGCACAGACTTGTCAGGCTGAATGGCCTCCTGTGTTGTAATCATTGTATGATTTTTTTTCTCCTGTAGTCAAAGTCTTGGGTTGCAAAGCCACAGGCTCCATCTCTACTACCTACAGTCATAGAGTCATAGAGATGTACATCATGGAAACAGACCCTTCAGTCCAACCCCGGGTCCCTTTTAAATCTTCCTCCTCTTACCTTAAACCTCTGCCCTCTAGTTTTGGACTCCCCTATCCTGAGCGGAAGACCTTGGCTATTCATGCTATCCATGCCCCTCATGATTTTATAAACCTCTATAAAAGTTCCCTCCTCAGCTTCCAACAGTCCAGCCTCTTCCTGAAAACCCCCCAACCTTGGCAACATCCTTGTAAATCTTTTCTGATTGCCCTTCTTGAATCAGGCCCGGTCTCACACCATCTGATGAAGGAGCAGTGCTCAGAAAGCTAGTGCTTCCAAATAAACCTGTTGGGCTATAATCTGGTGTTGTGTGATTTTTAACTTTGTCCACCCCAGTCCAACACCAGCCTCTCCAAATCACGGTCACCTACTGTTTCCCTTATAGCAGATCACATCTCCTGCTGTCCTTCTGCACCAGGGTCATGTACATGGTACACTACCTGGTTCTCTTGTGTATATTCCTGCATGTATGAGAAGCAGCACAGCAGCCTAACAGTTACAGCACTGTCGATCAGCTGTGATAAAAGATGCATGTTTGGACCCAAGCAAAGACATTTAAAGGGATTATGCCCAATAGTTGAATTTCGAAGGGAGTATTACTCTCTACTGCCAAACCACCTCTAAAACCTGCCCTTGTGGAAACTGTGGGACCAAGTTCCCTTCAATAGCTGTTCTTTAAGCGCTTATCTTTCGAGTACTAGACAACTTGTAGATCCCAAACTCTATCAATGATTTTATTGGATTGTCAGCCTGTACTAGGCCTTTGGTTAGCTGGCCCTTTGTCACAAAGGTGCCTCCAGGTCCACTTTAAACCTAGGGCCCAGACAGCCATATTCAAGTATAAATATGGAAAATGTTGGCAAGTTGACCCAATCCTTTGCTCCTCCTCATCTTTCCGATGCTAAGAAGGAGGATTCACAAAATATTTTACCCTCCTAAACGTACAAACTGTAGAGTGCAAGTTCATACAATAAGTTTGCTCTTAATAATTGAAGGAAGTGTAGTAAGCAGAATTCCAGAGGGATACTTCCTTAATGGCTGAAAGGTCTGATTGAGAGTGTCCAGAGTTAGATATAGAGCAGACTGTTCAAAGTGCCTGGCCATTTCCTTGGATGAATGTTAATCGCCTTAACTATTTCCAGGTTTCTATTCTCCGTCTTTACAGCGGGTCCTTGTTATTTATCCAGTTTTTCATTTTAAATGCTCTTTCATTTCATTTGGGTCCTAGTTTTCACACGTCCTCAATATTCCCAGATACTTGCTGCAGGGACGCTCTTTGGTCGATTTGATTTTTTTAACAGGATTGGTCTTTGCAATAAGGTTATTTGGCAAATCTTTGTTCTCAGTTTGGTTAGTTTACAAGCATTTAACAACATGATGTATAGGTCACAGAAATACTGAGCTCTGACCAAAAATCTCATTCTTCCTAAACTGATGTAAAACTCCCATGGTTTTTCTACATCGCTGAAGAAAATAAGATCTGTCAAACACTTATTCATGGTAACGCCTGGAAATATGTGGTGCACTCATGCAGTGAGAGATGTATTCCATTCTTTTTATGTCTGTGGAATATGGAAGACAGGAGCAGTGAGAAATCACACATTCATGCACAGACATTTGCACAGAGCACACACGTGCACACACACACAGACAAACAGTCCTGTACAAATAACAGACACACACACAGACCCACACAGACAACCAGTCCTGTACAAATAACACACAGACAACCAGACCCACACAAACAGTCCTGTACAAGCAACAGACACACAGAGATACACACAAACACAAATAGACCTACACATACACAAACAGATGCACACACAATGACCCACACTCACATATAAACAGAACTGCTGACATAAACACACACACACAATCTCACAATTACACACCCACTCACACACAAACAGACCCACACTGACAAACATACACATACAGTTCCACACTCACAAACACACACTTACACACACAAACAGACCCAAAATCACAAATACACACTTAAACAGACCCACACTCACATACATACACACACAGAGACCCACTGACACAAATATGCACACAATCCCACTCTCAGAAATACACAACACAAACAGAATCACACTCAAACACATGTAAACAGAATCATTGATATAATATGCACACACCCATAATCTCACACTTACACACACAGAGACACAAACAGACCCACACTCAGAAACACGCATCAAAACAGACATACCCACAAGATCCACTCTCACAAACAGATCCCCACACACAAACATAGAGACACCAAATGCACACAAAGAAACAGACACACAAATAGACCCATAAGCACAGACATACACTCAAACAGAGCTATACAGAAGTACACATACATACAAATAGACACACACACTGAAACAAACAGACAAAAGTAGACACACAAGCACATGCACAGAAAGAGAAACACACACACATACGGGCAAATAGACCCTCATGCACAAAAAATCACAAATGCATATGTACAAACACACACACAAAGGCATATAGAAATACACCAATTCACACCAACAATCACTCACATGAATGATTGCTAACAGACACATACCCACACATGCATAGAGTCATAGAGATGTTCAGCGCAGAAACAGACCCTTCAGTCCAACTCGTCCATGCCAACCAGATATCCTAAACTAACTTAGTCCCATTTGCCAGCACTTGGCCCATATCCATCTAAACCCTTCCTATCATATACCCATCCAGATGCCTTTTAAATGCTATAATTGTATCAGCCTCTGCACTTCCTCTGGCAGCACATTCCATACACACACCACCCTCTGTGTGAAAATATTGCCCCTTAGGTCCCTTTTATATCTTTCCCCTCTCACCCTAAACCTATGTCCTCTACTTCTGGACTCCCCCACCCCAGGGAAAAGACCTTGTCTATTTACTCTCTCTATGCCCCTCATGATTTTATAAACCTCTATAAGTTAAACCTCAGCCTCTGACACTCCATGGAAAACAACCCCAGCCTGTTCAGCCTCTCCCTACAGCTGAAACCCTCCAACCCTGGCAACATCCTTGTAAATCTTTTCTGAACCCTTTGAAGTTTCACAACATCATTCCAATAGGAGGGAGACCCGAATTGCACGCAATATTCCAACAGCGGCCTGACCAATATCCTGTACAGCCGTAACATGACTTCCCAACTCCTGTACTCAATACTCTGACCAATAAAGGAAAGCATACCAAATGCCTTCTTCACTATCCTATCTATCTGCAACTCCACTTTCAAGGAACTGTAAGCACAAACAGGTATACAGTGCACATGTAGACCACTCAGACAAATCTGAACAGAAACACGGAGACAGCCTGCACATACACAAACCGACAGACACATATTTGCATGGATACATACATTGATATGTATTCTAAGCTAGTGTGCTATTTGTAATCAAGCCTAAAGATTTAAAACAACTAGACGGTTATTGAGGTTTACTTTCAGCTCAGCCCGCCAGTTCCCCAGATGCAAGTTTACCCAATTAAATATAACGAGTCTCCTCCATTTCAGCTTTCTCTTGAGTTCCCCAGCTTCCACTTTATACATTCACTTTATGAATTAGATGCTAGTTTTCATGAACCCTAACTGAATTCCAATATTCTCTGATTGAATGAGATCTATGCTCTTGCGGTTAAAATTTTATTAGGTTCCTTCCACAGATGTCCAAAGAAATGACCTTAACAAATACACGGCTCTAACAGCAAAGTAAAAGTGTTCCTTGCCTTTCATTAATTGCAGGGAGAAAGTGAGGACCGCAGTTGCTGGAGATCAGAGCTTAAAAATGTGTTGCTGGAAAAGCGCAGCAGGTCAGGCAGCATCCAAGGAGCAGGAGAATCGACATTTCGGGCATAAGCCCTTGCAGTGTGAATTGACTTCTGCTTTATGTTAATCACTCACACAATCTCACTCACCATTCTTACTTCGATATAAATTGTACAGTATTATAGTACTGTAGTATAGTAGCATCATTCACAGTTTTCATCAATCCTTTTGATCTTTTAGAATGGTATATACTATACATGATGCCTGTTATCCACTGTATTGTGTGATATATACTATATACAATCACGGTGCTGTGTAATATAAAGTGGACCAGTCATTTACTGTGTTAAATGATTTATTTTTCGGGGGGATATGATGGCCTAGTTCAAATCCTGCCATGACAGGTGGTTGGGTTTTAATTCAATAAAAATTTGGAATTAAGAGTCTCATGATGACCATGAATCCTTTAATTATTGGAAAAACCATCTGGTTCACTCACGTCCTTTAAGGAAGGAAACTGCCATCCTTAACTGGTCTGACTTTTAGGCAACTCCAGACCCAGAGCAATGTGGTTGACTCTTGACTGCCCTCTGGGCAATTAGAGATGGACAATAAATGCTGCTGAGCCAGTGATGCCCTCATGTGAATGAACAAAGGACAAAAGAAATATAATATGCTCAGTACCTGTTATTGACTGTGCTTATTTTTATACAATATACTCTGAAATGTTGTCAGGAAATGTCAACACATCCAGGAAATGACATCACCACAGGACATGACCTCTCCAACCCAAGGAAACCTAAATATATAAATAAAAAGTGGGCCATACCACTAGTGCTTTGTCCGGAGGCTCACTGATGATGTTACCTACTATGGTGATGAAATGTCTGAAAGCGAGCCTTCCAACTCAACGAGCAAACCCTACGTCCAGAATATGCTCTGAGTCTGCTATTTCCTGTGCTTATTAATAAACAGTGTGCAAGGAGCTGTGCTGGGTGTTACATAAATTTTTAGAAATCTGCATCATAGGTAGACAAGGTGGTTAAGAAGGCATTTGGCATGCTCATTGCTCAGACCTTTCAGTATAGAGGTTGGGATGTCATGTTGAGGTTGTAGAGGGTGAGACCTCTTCTGGAATAAGTCCTGGTTACCCCATTACACGGAGTATATTATTAAACTGGTGAGGGTTCAGAAAGGGTGGACCAGGAATGTTGCCAGATATAGAGGGTTTGAGATATAAAAATAGACTAGAAAGTCGGGAACATTTTCAACTGGTGCGTACAAGGTTGAGAGGTGACCTTATGGAGGTTTATAAAATCAGGATGGGCATAGATAAGGTGAATGATGAGGGTCTTTTCTCTAGGTGGGGCAGTTCAAAACTAGGCGGCATACTTTGAAGGTGAGCAGGGAAAGATTTAAAAAGGACATGAGGGGCAACTGTTTTTACATAGAGAGTGGTTTGTGTGTGGAATGAACTTCCAAAGAAAGTGATGAATGCAGGTATGGTTGCAATGTTTAAAAGACATTTGGATTAGTTCATGAATAGGAAAGATTTAGAGGGATCTGAGCCAAGTGCAGGCAGGTGGGATTAACTCAGTTTGGGAATATGGTCACCATGGGCTGATTGTTTAAAGGGTCAAAACGTATGGTGCTGGAGAAGCACAGCCGGTCAGGCAGCATCTGAGAAGCAGAAGAGTCAACGTTTCCTGAAGAATCTTCCTGATGAAGAGCTTATGCTCAAAACATTGACTCTCCTGCTTCTTCGATGCTGCCTGACCGGCTGCGCTTTTCCAGCAGCTTACCTTTTGACTCTGATCTCCAGCATCTGCAGTCCTCACTTGCTCCTGCTTTGTCTGAAGGGTCTGTTTCCGTGCTGTTTGACTCTATGACTCTGTGACTCTATAAACAGTGCCTGTTATTCACTGCAATGAGTGTTATGGCCCCAAATCTTCCTCAGGACTGAGGGGAAAGCATGAATAGGGTGTTGAGTTGATTGATTGGCCATGATCATATTGAATGGTGGAGCAGGCTCGAAGGGCTGAATGGTCTACTCCTGCACCTATTTTCTATGTTTCTGAGCCAAAATCCATTTATTCCAGCCCAGATCAGACAATAAGTTACCTAGTCACCTTACTAACTACCATGTGTGGTGGTGGTGGGAAATGGATGTTGGGATGTGCGTTGGGTGTCAGAGACAGGGTGGTTTTCAGGTGTTTGGGGTGAGAGGGTTGGTGTCAGGGTCAGGCGCTGGTTTGTGGGGGGGGGGGGGGGTTGAGAGGCGGGAGGAGTCATGTCGCGTGTTCAGAGTTGGGGAGGCTGTCAATATGAGCAACTGGGAAGTCAGTGGGAGATGATTCAGGGAAATGGAGCAGGTATCAGTGGTCAGTCGGTAGGGATGGGTACCCCTTGGGCTTTCTCAGAGGGTTCCAGAGTCTGGGTAATTGTCCATTCGAAGATTAATCTTCCCCAGCAATTCCTACTAAGTCAGTCTGCTGGCATCTCCCAAACGTTGCAGGTCTTAAGGCATGTCCAACTCCCAACTATCTGCAAAGATCAGGGCCATAAAGTTCCTTTTTCCAGTGCCTCTTCTTCACTGTGCTGTCTATTATACTAAATATGCAGTGTCTTTTTATTTGCTCTCCTAATTCTCATGTTGTAATACACCTAGAATCTACATTCACGTCTGCTTATGTTAATCACTCACACAATCTCAGTCACAATTATAACTGAGTAAGCATAAGTTCTGGTATGCACAGTTGGACATTATAGAATTTCCACTTTCATACCCAGAATGTCAGTGGAAATAGGATAGAGCCAACCTTTCCACATTTTGTTTATGTACAGAGATGCACGTTACAAACATGAACCTCTGAATCCATCAACCCCTATTATTATGGAATTCCTACAGGGCAGATCGAGGCCATTCGACCCATTGAATTTGCACCAACCCTCCAAAGGACATCACACCGAGACCATCTCCCCTCATCCCTGTAACCCCGCTAATCGACCTAGCCCGCACATCATTGGACTGTGGGAGGAAACTAGACCACCCAGAGGAAACCCTCACAGACACGGGGAGAATGTACAAACTCCACACAGATAGTTGCCTGAGATCCCTAGCGCCATGGGGCAGCAGTGCTAACCACTTTGACACCTGTCCGTAGATTACTTCAGCCACAAGTGATCTCTCAGTTAATGTCCACCTCCTGCATTCAGCTAAATAGAGTTAATATACAACTGGTGGATTCTTTTCTTTCTCTTTAAAAGCAGTTCATATTTACAACCAGAATTTCAACATCAATTAATGTAAAAAAATCATATCCTGATCCAAAGCATTGCATTGTGAGCTTCTTCCTCAAGGGCAAGGAATTATATCTTTGTCACTGAATTTCTTTATATAAAACAATCTTAGTTTGACTTAGACTTTGAGTCCTACAACATGGGAACAGACCCTTTGGTCTAACCAGTCCTTGCTGATCAAAACTCCAAACGAAACTAGCCACATCTGCCCGTGTTTGGCGCATATCATAAGACCATAAGATCATAAGACATAGGAATGGAAGTAAGGCCATTCGGCCCATCGAGTCCACTCCGCCATTCAATCATGGCTGATGGGCATTTCAACACCACTTACCTGCACTCTCCCTGTATCCCTTAATTCCTTGTGAGATTAAGAATTTACCAATCTCTGCCCTGAAGACATTTAACATCCCAGCTTCCATGCACTCCTTGGCAGTGAATTCCACAGGACCACCACTCTCTGGCTGATGAAATGTCTCCTCATTTCCATTTTAAATTGACCCCCTCTAATTCTAAGGCTGTGCCCATGAGTCCTAGTATTCCCGCCTGACAGAAACAAATTCCCAGCGTCCGCTCTTTCTAAGCCATGTATTATCCTGTAAGTTTCTATCAGATCTCCCCTCAACCTTCTAAACTCTAATGAATACAATCCCAGGATCCTCAAACGTTCATCATATGTTAGGCCTACCATTCCAGGGATCATCCATGTGGATCTCCGCTGGACATGCTCCGGTGCCAATATGTCCTTCCTGAGGTGTGGCCCAAAACTGGACACAGTATTGTAAATGGGCCCTAACCAGAGCTTTATAATGTCTCAGTAGCACATTGCAGCTTTTACATTCCAAACCTCCTGAGATAAATGACCTGACATTTGCTTTCTTAACCACAGACTCAACCTGCAAGTTAACCTTTAGAGAATCCTGAATGTACTCTGGCTTTATGAATTTCCTCACTGTTTAGAGAATAGTCCATGCCTGTGTTCTTTTTTCCAAAGTGCAAGACCTCGCATTTGCTCACATTGAATTCCATCAGCCATTTCTTGGACCACTTTCCTAAACTGTCTAAATCTTTCTGCAACCTCCCCACCTCCTCAGTACTACCTGCCTGTCCGCCCAACTTTGTATCATCGGCAAACTTTGCCAGAATGCCCCCAGTCCCTTCATCCAGATCATTAATATATAAAGTGAACAGCTGCGGCTCCAACACTGAACCCTGCGGGACACCGCTTGTCACCAGCTGCCATCCCGAAAAAGAAACTATTATCCCAACTCTCTGCCTTCTGTCAGACAGCCAATCCTCAGTCCATGCCAGGAGCTCACCTCGAACACCGTGGGCCCTCACCTTATGTCCCAAACATTTCCTATTCATGTAGTTATCCGACTGTTATTTCAACATTGTAATTGTTCCCACATCCTCTAGAGGTTCACTCCACACACTAACCACACTCTGTGTAAAAATATTACCCCTTGTGTCTTTTTTAAATCTTTCCCCTCTCACCTTAAAAATATGCCCCCTAGACTTGAAATCCACTACCCTAGCGAAAAGACACCTGCCATTCACCTTATCAATACCCCTCATGATTTTATAAACCCCTAAAAGGTCACCCCTCAACGTCCTACGCTCCAGTGAAAAACGGCCACAGCCTTTCCAACCTCTCCTTACAACTCAAATACTCCATTCCCAGCCACACCCTTGTAAATCTTTCCTGAACCCTCTCCAGCTTAAAATATCCTTCTTATAGTAGCTCGACCAGAACTGAACACAGTGCTCCAGAAGAGGCCTTATCAACATCCTGTCCAACCTTAACATGACGTCCCAACTCCTATACTTAAAGGGCTGGGCAAAGAAGGCAAGCGTGCCAAACACCTTCTTAACCACCCTGTCTATGAGACACAAGAATGTTTGTGTCTGTGAGGGTTTCTTCTGGGTGCTCTAGGTTCCTCCCACAGTCCAATGACTGGATTACAGTCCAGGATTAGCAGGATTACAGGGATGAGGGGAGATGATCTGGGTGTGATGTCCTTTGGAGGGTTGGTGCAGATTCAATGAGTCGAACAGCCTCGATCTGCCCTGTTATGATTCCATGATAATAGGGGTTGATGGATTTAGAGGTTCATGTTTGTTATGTGCATCTCTGTACATAAATGCTGACAAAATGTGGAAAGGTTGGCTCTACCCTATTTCCTCTGACATTCTGGGATATTAAAGTGTAAATTCTATGTGACACAGTATATGACACAAACTTCAAACAATTATGTATCTGAACCTCTGCTGTTGATGACTTGCACTCACCAATGGTCGCACAACCATCAAATGGTAAGAGCATCAAACGAGGACACTCAGTTGTTCACATGTACCTTGGATATTCCTATCTGTCCAGTGGTTTTAGCTCATTCACGGACTGTGGGTATTGCTGACAAGTCACGTTTATTCCCAATTGCTAATTTACCAGAGAGCAGTAGATTGTTGAGCACATTGCTTTGTGTCTGAAATCACATGTAGGCCAGACCAGGCAAGGATGGCAGATTTCTTTCCCGAAAGAACATTAGTGAATCAGATAGGTTTTTATAATAATCAACAGTCAGTTGATTGGCCAAGCTTCACAGTTATTCTAAAGATGAGTGATACTAGACTGGAAACATTAACTCTGTTTCTCTCTCCACAGATGTTGCCAGACCTCCTGAATTTCTCCAGCATCTTCTGTTTTTATTTCAGATTTCCAGCAACCACGGTATTTTGCTTTTATTCAGAACTGTTCAATTTTCTCTTTAGATGTAATACCATTGGCTGAATTATATGAGGTACCGAAAGATTCCCAACAGGCTAGCTAGTTGTTTCAAGCTGATAAAGTCAATTGTAACAATTTCATCCTCACACTTTTGATAGAAAGCAGGGCATCCTGAAGTAAACTATTATCTACAATTACGATGTTCAATTTCTGGGCTGTCCTGAGAACCGCCCCCCCCACCCCCCACAACATTGTGAAGAATTTCACCTGAAATATTTGACAAGTGGAATCCTATTTCTTCTGCCTTCAGGAGAGATATTGTTTCAGCAGCCAGAGTATTTTAACAGCTTATGTTTTAATTTCTTAGCTTCTCAAGTGAATGAACATCACTTCACATTTTCACCTGTGAAATGTATCATGAGATCAACAGCACCAGAATATGTACCAAGGACATTAGCTTGTAAAGCAATCTTACAAATGACTAGATTCATATTCTTTGTCTGACTAAAGGATACTAAATCACATTTTTTTCCAGATTTAACTTTGTTTAGTGTTTTGTTTGCTCTTGAAGAGTTTACTACTGTGGGAGTTTCATTGTAGTATTTAAACTCCCACCCATCCAATCTATTATCTGGTCTGGACTGAGTACACAAGCAGTTCGGTTGACGAAGCCAAGCTTCACAATTCTCCTGAACAGGAGTGATAGCAGTCTTGAAACATTGACTCAGCTCATTCTCTCCACAGATACTACCAGGCCTGCTGAGTTTCTTCAGTGCTTACTGTGTTTATTTCAGATTTCCAGCATATTTCGCTTTTATTCACAATTGTTCAGTCTTCTCTTTATGTGCAACACTATTGGGTGAATTATACAAGGTGTTGGGTTCCGTGGCTGCAATGTCTGAGGGTTGGGAGGCAGGCAAACCCTTCTAAATGGGAACATCGGAATATTTCCTGCCTCACAGCTGCTCAGTTGGCCATTACAAGACTGGAGGGAAACCTTTTGCCCTTCTGTACCAGAAAACCCCCTTTTTGAAAGAGCGGGGCGGCACGGTGGCTCAGTGGTTAGCACTGCTGCCTCACAGCACCAAAGACCCAGGTTCGATTCCACCCTTGGGTGAAGTTTGCACATTACGTGTGTTTCCTCTGGATGCTACGGTTTCTTCCCATAGTCCAAAGATATGCAGGTTAGGTGGTTTGGCCATGCTAAATTGCCCATAGTGTCTAGGGGTGTGCAGGCTAGGTGAATAAGCTATGGGAAATGCAGAGCTACAGGGATGGGGCTGGACCTGGGTGGGATGCTCTTCTGAGGGTTGGTGTGGACTCGATGGGCTGAATGGTCTGCTTCCACACTGTAATGAATCACTGGCTGGTAGCTCCACTGGGGCCAGTGGCAATTGGTGGTACTGCTCATGGGCTGGCAGCTATGGGTTGTACTGAGTCACCCTGCTGTCACTGTTTGGGAGTCTCATTGGGTGCCAAGCTGGCAGGAATGAGCAAAGGGCATTTTGGAGGGCAGGAGGGGACTTACCAGAGGGGAGTTGGGGTATTACCTTATGAGGAACCTTCGATGGACCCTGAGGATTCATTAAGGTGGGAGCAGCCTTCCTGTCTGTCACCAGTGTGTTCAGGGAAACCCCAGAGGATGGGGCACCTAACATGGGCCTCTCCTGTCATGAGTTGAATCCCAACCGTGACAAAACTAGTCCCTTAAGGTGACCCCAGTTGGTGATCAGACTGCCCAATTCTGATAACATTGCATTGGGGTGGGTGAGGGGATACAATATGGGCAAGTAGAGGTTGTCTTCTGCTCCCAGTATGCACCAGCCCAACATTCTGTGGTGACCAAGTCGGATTAACCTGAATTGGAGTCAGAGTCCATAAATAAGGCTGATTCCTGAAGAAGGGCTTATGCCCGAAACGTCGATTCTCCTGTTCCTTGGATGCTGCCTGACCTGCTGTGCTTTTCCAGCAACACATTTTCAGCTCCATAAATAAGGCATCAATTTAAAATTATTCCCTGTGTCCACCTGTATACTGGATTTTATTTATCAATGTGTTGACTTGTATACTAGATTGTATTATTCACTGTTTGCATTTGTGTACTGGTTTTATTATTCCCTGTGTGCACTTACATACTGGACTTTATTTATCGCTGTGTGCACATGTATACTGGATTGTATTATCCCAGTGTGCATTTGTATACTGGATTTTATCCTTCCCTGTGTGCGCATGTAGACAGGATTTTATTATTTCCTGTCTGCACTTGTATACTGTATTGTACTATTCCCTGTGGATATTTGTATCCTGGATTGTAATATTCTCTGTGGATACTTGTATCCTGGATTGTAATATTCCCTGTATGCACGTGTATACTGGATTGTATTGTTCCCAGTGTGCACTTTTAAAATTGATTTTATTGTTCCTTCTGTGTACGTTTACAGTGGAGTGTATTATTCCCTGAGTGTACTTGTATCCTGGATTGTAGTATTCCCTGTGTGCACGTGTATACTGGATTGTACTATTCCGTGTGTGTACCTGTGTACTGGTTTGTAGTATTCCGTTTGTGTACTTGTATATTGGATTGTATTATTCCCTGTGTGCACTTATTTACTGGATTTTATTCTTCCCAGGGTGCACTTGAGATTAGATTAGATTCCCTACAGTGTGGAAACAGGCCCTTCGGCCTAACGGGTCCACACTGACTCTCCGAAGAGTAACCCACCCAGACCCTTCCCCTACAATTACATCTGACTAATGCACCCTTTGTCATTTACATAAATGGTTTGGATGTGAGCATAAGAGGTACAGTTAGTAAGTTTGCAGATGACACCAAAATTGGAGGTGTAGTGTACAGTGAAGAAGGTTACCTCAGATTACAACAGGATCTTGACCAGATGGGCCAATGGGCTGAGAAGTGGCAGATGGAGTTTAATTCAGATAAATGCGAGGTACTGCATTTTGGGAAAGCAAATCTTAGCAGGACTTATACATTTAATGGGAAGGTCCTGGGGAGTATTGCTGAACAAAGAGACCTTGGAGTGCAGGTTCATAGCTCCTTGAAAGTGGAGTCGCAGGTAGATAGGATAGTGAAGAAGGCATTTGGTATGCTTTCCTTTATTGGTCAGAGTATTGAGTACAGGAGTTGGGAGGTCATGTTGTGGCCGTACAGGATATTGGTTGGGCTGCTGTTGGAATATTGCATGCAATTCTGGTCTCCTTCCTATCGGAAAGATGTTGTGAAACTTGAAAGAGTTCAGAAAAGATTTACAAGGATGTTGCCAGGGTTGGAGGATTTGAGCTATAGGGAGAGGCTGAACAGGCTGGGGCTGTTTTCCCTGGAGCGTCGGAGGTTGAGGGGTGACGTTATAGAGGTTTACAAAATTATGAAGAGCATGGATAGGGTGAATAGACAAAGTCTTTTCCCTGGGGTGGGGGAGTCCAGAACTAGAGGGCAAAGGTTTAGGGTGAGAGGGGAAAGATATAAAAGAGACCAAAGGGGCAACATTTTCACACAGAGGGTGGTATGTGTATGGAATGAGCTGCCAGAGGAAGTGGTGGAGGCTGGTACAATTGCAACATTTAAGAGGCATTTGGTTGGGTGTATGAATAGGAAGGGTTTGGAGGGATATGGGCCGGGTGCTGGCAGTTGGGACTAGATTGGGTTGGGATATCTGGTTGGCATGGATGGATTGGACCGAAGGGTCTGTTTTCGTGCTGTACATCTCTATGACTCTATGACTCTAACACCATGGGCAATTTAGCATGGCCAATTCCTTGTGTGCACTTGCATACTGGATTTTAGTATTTCCCAATGTGCACTTACATGCTTGATTGTAGTATTCCCTGTGTGCACTTGCATACTGGATTTTATTCTGCCCAGTGTGTATTTTAAAAATCGATTTTATTATTCCCTCTGTGTGCTTGTACAGTGGAGTGTATTATTCCCTGTGTGCACGTGTATACAGGGTTTTATCCTTCCCTGGGTTCACTTGTATACTGGATGTTATTATTCCCTGTGTGCACTTGTATACAGTATTTTAATCCTTCCCTGGGTGCAGTTGTATACTGGATTGTATTATTCCCTGTGTGGAGAAAGTGAGGTCTGCAGATGCTGGAGATCAGAGCTGAAAATGTGTTGCTGGAAAAGCGCAGCAGGTCAGGCAGCATCCAGGGAACAAGAGAATCGACGTTTCGGGCATTAGCCCTTCTTCAGGAAGAAGGGCTTATGCCCGAAACGTCGATTCTCTTGTTCCCTGGATGCTGCCTGACCTGCTGCGCTTTTCCAGCAACACATTTTCAGCTTATTCCCTGTGTGCACTTGTATACTGGATTGTATTATTCCCTGTGTGCACTTGCACACTGGATTGTATTATTCCCTGTGTGCACTTGCACACTGGATTGTATTATTCCCTGTGTGCACTTGTATACTGGATTGTATTATTCCCTGTGTGCACTTGCACACTGGATTGTATTATTCCTTGTGTGCACTTGTATACTGGATTGTATTATTCCCTGTGTGCACTTGCATACTGGATTGTATTATTCCCTGTGTGCACTTGCACACTGGATTGTATTATTCCCTGTGTGCACTTGCATACTGGATTGTATTATTCCCTGTGTGCGCGTGTATACTGGATTGTATTATTCCCTGTGTGCACTTGCATATTGGATTGTATTATTCCCTGTGTGCACTTGCATACTGGATTGTATTATTCCCTGTGTGCACTTGCATACTGGATTGTATTATTCCCTGTGTGCACTTGCACACTGGATTGTATTATTCCCTGTGTGCGCGTGTATACTGGATTGTATTATTCCCTGTGTGCACTTGCATACTGGATTGTATTATTCCCTGTGTGCACTTGCATACTGGATTGTATTATTCCCTGTGTGCACTTGCACACTGGATTGTATTATTCCCTGTGTGCACTTGTATACTGGATTGTATTATTCCCTGTGTGCACTTGCATACTGGATTGTATTATTCCCTGTGTGCACTTGCACACTGGATTGTATTATTCCCTGTGTGCACTTGCACATTGGATTGTATTCTTCCCTGTGTGCACTTGCATACTGGATTGTATTATTCCCTGTGTGCACTTGCACACTGGATTGTATTATTCCCTGTGTGCACTTGTATACTGGATTGTATTATTCCCTGTGTGCACTTGCATACTGGATTGTATTATTCCCTGTGTGCACTTGCACACTGGATTGTATTATTCCCTGTGTGCACTTGCACACTGGATTGTATTATTCCCTGTGTGCACTTGCACACTGGATTGTATTATTCCCTGTGTGCACTTGCACACTGGATTGTATTATTCCCTGTGTGCACTTGCACACTGGATTGTATTATTCCCTGTGTGCACTTGCATACTGGATTGTATTATTCCCTGTGTGCACTTGCACACTGGATTGTATTATTCCCTGTGTGCACTTGCATACTGGATTGTATTATTCCCTGTGTGCACTTGCACACTGGATTGTATTATTCCCTGTGTGCACTTGCATACTGGATTGTATTATTCCCTGTGTGCACTTGCACACTGGATTGTATTATTCCCTGTGTGCACTTGCATACTGGATTGTATTATTCCCTGTGTGCACTTGCATACTGGATTGTATTATTCCCTGTGTGCACTTGCACACTGGATTGTATTATTCCCTGTGTGCACTTGCATACTGGATTGTATTATTCCCTGTGTGCACTTGCATACTGGATTGTATTATTCCCTGTGTGCACTTGCACACTGGATTGTATTATTCTCTGTGTGCACTTGTATACTGGATTGTATTATTCCCTGTGTGCACTTGCACACTGGATTGTATTATTCCCTGTGTGCACTTGTATACTGGATTGTATTATTCCCTGTGTGCACTTGCATACTGGATTGTATTATTCCCTGTGTGCACTTGCACACTGGATTGTATTATTCCCTGTGTGCACTTGCACACTGGATTGTATTATTCCCTGTGTGCACTTGCATACTGGATTGTATTATTCCCTGTGTGCACTTGCACACTGGATTGTATTATTCCCTGTGTGCACTTGCATACTGGATTGTATTATTCCCTGTGTGCACTTGCACACTGGATTGTATTATTCCCTGTGTGCACTTGCATACTGGATTGTATTATTCCCTGTGTGCACTTGCACACTGGATTGTATTATTCCCTGTGTGCACTTGCATACTGGATTGTATTATTCCCTGTGTGCACTTGCATACTGGATTGTATTATTCCCTGTGTGCACTTGCACACTGGATTGTATTATTCCCTGTGTGCACTTGCATACTGGATTGTATTATTCCCTGTGTGCACTTGCATACTGGATTGTATTATTCCCTGTGTGCACTTGCACACTGGATTGTATTATTCTCTGTGTGCACTTGTATACTGGATTGTATTATTCCCTGTGTGCACTTGCACACTGGATTGTATTATTCCCTGTGTGCACTTGTATACTGGATTGTATTATTCCCTGTGTGCACTTGCATACTGGATTGTATTATTCCCTGTGTGCACTTGCACACTGGATTGTATTATTCCCTGTGTGCACTTGCACACTGGATTGTATTATTCCCTGTGTGCACTTGCATGCTGGATTGTATTATTCCCTGTGTGCGCGTGTATACTGGATTGTATTATTCCCTGTGTGCACTTGCATATTGGATTGTATTATTCCCTGTGTGCACTTGCATACTGGATTGTATTATTCCCTGTGTGCACTTGCATACTGGATTGTATTATTCCCTGTGTGCACTTGCATACTGGATTGTATTATTCCCTGTGTGCGCGTGTATACTGGATTGTATTATTCCCTGTGTGCGCGTGTATACTGGATTGTATTATTCCCTGTGTGCACTTGCATACTGGATTGTATTATTCCCTGTGTGCACTTGCACACTGGATTGTATTATTCCCTGTGTGCGCGTGTATACTGGATTGTATTATTCCCTGTGTGCACTTGCATACTGGATTGTATTATTCCCTGTGTGCACTTGCACACTGGATTGTATTATTCCCTGTGTGCACTTGCACACTGGATTGTATTATTCCCTGTGTGCGCGTGTATACTGGATTGTATTATTCCCTGTGTGCACTTGCATACTGGATTGTATTATTCCCTGTGTGCACTTGCATACTGGATTGTATTATTCCCTGTGTGCACTTGCACACTGGATTGTATTATTCCCTGTGTGCACTTGCACACTGGATTGTATTATTCCCTGTGTGCGCGTGTATACTGGATTGTATTATTCCCTGTGTGCACTTGCATACTGGATTGTATTATTCCCTGTGTGCACTTGCATACTGGATTGTATTATTCCCTGTGTGCACTTGCACACTGGATTGTATTATTCCCTGTGTGCACTTGCACACTGGATTGTATTATTCCCTGTGTGCACTTGCATACTGGATTGTATTATTCCCTGTGTGCACTTGCACACTGGATTGTATTATTCCCTGTGTGCACTTGCATACTGGATTGTATTATTCCCTGTGTGCACTTGCACACTGGATTGTATTATTCCCTGTGTGCACTTGCACACTGGATTGTATTATTCCCTGTGTGCACTTGCACACTGGATTGTATTATTCCCTGTGTGCACTTGTATACTGGATTGTATTATTCCCTGTGTGCACTTGCATACTGGATTGTATTATTCCCTGTGTGCACTTGCACACTGGATTGTATTATTCCCTGTGTGCACTTGCACACTGGATTGTATTATTCCCTGTGTGCACTTGCATACTGGATTGTATTATTCCCTGTGTGCACTTGCACACTGGATTGTATTATTCCCTGTGTGCACTTGCATACTGGATTGTATTATTCCCTGTGTGCACTTGCACACTGGATTGTATTATTCCCTGTGTGCACTTGCACACTGGATTGTATTATTCCCTGGGTGCACTTGCATACAGGATTGTATTATTCCCTGTGTGCACTTGCATACTGGATTGTATTATTCCCTGTGTGCACTTGCATACTGGATTGTATTATTCCCTGTGTGCACTTGCACACTGGATTGTATTATTCCCTGTGTGCACTTGCATACTGGATTGTATTATTCCCTGTGTGCACTTGCACACTGGATTGTATTATTCCCTGTGTGCACTTGCACACTGGATTGTATTATTCCCTGTGTGCACTTGCACACTGGATTGTATTATTCCCTGTGTGCACTTGCATACTGGATTGTATTATTCCCTGTGTGCACTTGCATACTGGATTGTATTATTCCCTGTGTGCACTTGCACACTGGATTGTATTATTCTCTGTGTGCACTTGTATACTGGATTGTATTATTCCCTGTGTGCACTTGCACACTGGATTGTATTATTCCCTGTGTGCACTTGTATACTGGATTGTATTATTCCCTGTGTGCACTTGCATACTGGATTGTATTATTCCCTGTGTGCACTTGCACACTGGATTGTATTATTCCCTGTGTGCACTTGCACACTGGATTGTATTATTCCCTGTGTGCACTTGCATGCTGGATTGTATTATTCCCTGTGTGCGCGTGTATACTGGATTGTATTATTCCCTGTGTGCACTTGCATACTGGATTGTATTATTCCCTGTGTGCACTTGCACACTGGATTGTATTATTCCCTGTGTGCACTTGCATACTGGATTGTATTATTCCCTGTGTGCACTTGCACACTGGATTGTATTATTCCCTGTGTGCACTTGCATACTGGATTGTATTATTCCCTGTGTGCACTTGCATACTGGATTGTATTATTCCCTGTGTGCACTTGCATACTGGATTGTATTATTCCCTGTGTGCACTTGCATACTGGATTGTATTATTCCCTGTGTGCACTTGCACACTGGATTGTATTATTCCCTGTCTGCGCGTGCATACTGGATTGTATTATTCCCTGTGTGCACTTGCATACTGGATTGTATTATTCCCTGTGTGCACTTGCATACTGGATTGTATTATTCCCTGTGTGCACTTGCACACTGGATTGTATTATTCCCTGTGTGCACTTGCACACTGGATTGTATTATTCCCTGTGTGCACTTGTATACTGGATTGTATTATTCCCTGTGTGCACTTGCATACTGGATTGTATTATTCCCTGTGTGCACTTGCACACTGGATTGTATTATTCCCTGTGTGCACTTGCACACTGGATTGTATTATTCCCTGTGTGCACTTGCATACTGGATTGTATTATTCCCTGTGTGCACTTGCACACTGGATTGTATTATTCCCTGTGTGCACTTGTATACTGGATTGTATTATTCCCTGTGTGCACTTGCATACTGGATTGTATTATTCCCTGTGTGCACTTGCACACTGGATTGTATTATTCCCTGTGTGCACTTGCACACTGGATTGTATTATTCCCTGTGTGCACTTGCATACTGGATTGTATTATTCCCTGTGTGCACTTGCACACTGGATTGTATTATTCCCTGTGTGCACTTGCATACTGGATTGTATTATTCCCTGTGTGCACTTGCACACTGGATTGTATTATTCCCTGTGTGCACTTGCACACTGGATTGTATTATTCCCTGTGTGCACTTGTATACTGGATTGTATTATTCCCTGTGTGCACTTGCACACTGGATTGTATTATTCCCTGTGTGCACTTGCACACTGGATTGTATTATTCCCTGTGTGCACTTGTACCCTGGATTGTATTATTCCCTGTGTGCACTTGTATACTGGATTGTATTATTCCCTGTGTGCACTTGCATACTGGATTGTATTATTCCCTGTGTGCACTTGTACCCTGGATTGTATTATTCCCTGTGTGCACTTGCATACTGGATTGTATTATTCCCTGTGTGCACTTGCACACTGGATTGTATTATTCCCTGTGTGCACTTGTATACTGGATTGTATTATTCCCTGTGTGCACTTGCATACTGGATTGTATTATTCCCTGTGTGCACTTGCACACTGGATTGTATTATTCCCTGTGTGCACTTGCACACTGGATTGTATTATTCCCTGTGTGCACTTGCATACTGGATTGTATTATTCCCTGTGTGCACTTGCACACTGGATTGTATTATTCCCTGTGTGCACTTGTATACTGGATTGTATTATTCCCTGTGTGCACTTGCATACTGGATTGTATTATTCCCTGTGTGCACTTGCACACTGGATTGTATTATTCCCTGTGTGCACTTGCACACTGGATTGTATTATTCCCTGTGTGCACTTGCATACTGGATTGTATTATTCCCTGTGTGCACTTGCACACTGGATTGTATTATTCCCTGTGTGCACTTGCATACTGGATTGTATTATTCCCTGTGTGCACTTGCACACTGGATTGTATTATTCCCTGTGTGCACTTGCACACTGGATTGTATTATTCCCTGTGTGCACTTGTATACTGGATTGTATTATTCCCTGTGTGCACTTGCACACTGGATTGTATTATTCCCTGTGTGCACTTGCACACTGGATTGTATTATTCCCTGTGTGCACTTGTACCCTGGATTGTATTATTCCCTGTGTGCACTTGCATACTGGATTGTATTATTCCCTGTGTGCACTTGCATACTGGATTGTATTATTCCCTGTGTGCACTTGTACCCTGGATTGTATTATTCCCTGTGTGCACTTGCATACTGGATTGTATTATTCCCTGTGTGCACTTGCATACTGGATTGTATTATTCCCTGTGTGCACTTGTACCCTGGATTGTATTATTCCCTGTGTGCACTTGCACACTGGATTGTATTATTCCCTGTGTGCACTTGCATACTGGATTGTATTATTCCCTGTGTGCACTTGCACACTGGATTGTATTATTCCCTGTGTGCACTTGCATACTGGATTGTATTATTCCCTGTGTGCACTTGCACACTGGATTGTATTATTCCCTGTGTGCACTTGCACACTGGATTGTATTATTCCCTGTGTGCACTTGTATACTGGATTGTATTATTCCCTGTGTGCACTTGCACACTGGATTGTATTATTCCCTGTGTGCACTTGCACACTGGATTGTATTATTCCCTGTGTGCACTTGTACCCTGGATTGTATTATTCCCTGTGTGCACTTGCATACTGGATTGTATTATTCCCTGTGTGCACTTGCACACTGGATTGTATTATTCCCTGTGTGCACTTGCATACTGGATTGTATTATTCCCTGTGTGCACTTGCATACTGGATTGTATTATTCCCTGTGTGCACTTGCACACTGGATTGTATTATTCCCTGTGTGCACTTGCACACTGGATTGTATTATTCCCTGTGTGCACTTGCATACTGGATTGTATTATTCCCTGTGTGCACTTGCACACTGGATTGTATTATTCCCTGTGTGCACTTGCACACTGGATTGTATTATTCCCTGGGTGCACTTGCATACAGGATTGTATTATTCCCTGTGTGCACTTGCATACTGGATTGTATTATTCCCTGTGTGCACTTGCATACTGGATTGTATTATTCCCTGTGTGCACTTGCATACTGGATTGTATTATTCCCTGTGTGCACTTGCACACTGGATTGTATTATTCCCTGTGTGCACTTGCATACTGGATTGTATTATTCCCTGTGTGCACTTGCACACTGGATTGTATTATTCCCTGTGTGCACTTGCACACTGGATTGTATTATTCCCTGTGTGCACTTGTATACTGGATTGTATTATTCCCTGTGTGCACTTGCACACTGGATTGTATTATTCCCTGTGTGCACTTGTATACTGGATTGTATTATTCCCTGTGTGCACTTGCACACTGGAATGTATTATTCCCTGTGTGCACTTGTACCCTGGATTGTATTATTCCCTGTGTGCACTTGCATACTGGATTGTATTATTCCCTGTGTGCACTTGTACCCTGGATTGTATTATTCCCTGTGTGCACTTGCATACTGGATTGTATTATTCCCTGTGTGCACTTGCATACTGGATTGTATTATTCCCTGTGTGCACTTGTACCCTGGATTGTATTATTCCCTGTGTGCACTTGCATACTGGATTGTATTATTCTCTGTGTGCACTTGTACCCTGGATTGTATTATTCCCTGTGTGCACTTGCATACTGGATTGCATTATTCCCTGTGTGCACTTGCACACTGGATTGTATTATTCCCTGTGTGCACTTGTACCCTGGATTGTATTATTCCCTGTGTGCACTTGCACACTGGATTGTATTATTCCCTGTGTGCACTTGTACCCTGGATTGTATTATTCCCTGTGTGCACTTGCATACTGGATTGTATTATTCCCTGTGTGCACTTGCATACTGGATTGTATTATTCCCTGTGTGCACTTGTACCCTGGATTTTTATTATTCCCTGTGTGCACTTGCATACTGGATTGTATTATTCCCTGTGTGCACTTGTATACTGGATTGTATTATTCCCTGTGTGCACTTGCACACTGGATTGTATTATTCCCTGTGTGCACTTGTACCCTGGATTTTTATTATTCCCTGTGTGCACTTGCATACTGGATTGTATTATTCCCTGTGTGCACTTGCACACTGGATTGTATTATTCCCTGTGTGCACTTGCACACTGGATTGTATTATTCCCTGTGTGCACTTGCACACTGGATTGTATTATTCCCTGTGTGCACTTGCACACTGGATTGTATTATTCCCTGTGTGCACTTGCATACTGGATTGTATTATTCCCTGTGTGCACTTGCATACTGGATAGTATTATTCCCTGTGTGCACTTGCACACTGGATTGTATTATTCCCTGTGTGCACTTGCATACTGGATTGTATTATTCCCTGTGTGCACTTGCACACTGGATTGTATTATTCCCTGTGTGCACTTGCATACTGGATTGTATTATTCCCTGTGTGCTCTTGCACACTGCACTTTATTATTTCCTGTGTGTTCTTGTGCACGAGATTTTATTCTTCCCTGGGGGCATCTTGTACACAGGATTGTATTATTCCCTGTGTGCACTTATTTACTGGAATTTATTCTTCCCTGTGTGCCCTTGAGATTAGATTAGATTCCCTGCAGTATAGAAACAGGCCCTTTGGCCTAACGGGTCCACACTGACTCTCTGAAGAGTAACCCACCCAGATCCTTCCCCTACATTCACCCCTGACTAATGCACCTAACACTATGGGCAATTTAGCATTGCCAATTCACCTAACCTGCACATCTTTGGGTTGTGGGAGGAAACCGGAGCATCCGGAGGAAACCCACGCAAGCACGGGGAGAATGTGCAAATTCCACACAGACAGTCACCCATGGTTGGAATCGAACCCAGGTCCCTGATGCTGTGATGCAACAGTGCTAACCACTGAGCCACTGTGCCACTTTGCCACCCCATGCTTGTACACAGTATTTTATTATTCCCTGTGTGCACTTGGATAATGGATTTTATTATTCCCTGTGTGCACATCTTTACTGGATTTTATCATTCCCTGTGTGTACTTGTGTACAGGATTGTATTATTCCCTGTGTGCGCGTGTATACTGGATTGTATTACACCCTGTGTGTACTTGTATACAGGATTGTATTATTCCCTGAGTGCACTTGCATACTGGATTGTATTATTTCTTGTGTGCATTTGTATACTGGATTTCATTTTTCTCTGTGTGCACTTGCATACTGCACTTTATTATTCCCTGTGTGCACTTGTATACTGAATTTTATTATTCCCTGTGTGCACATCTTTACTGGATTTTATTATTCCCTGTGTGTACTTGTGTACAGGATTGTATTATTCTCTGTGTGCACGTGTATGCTGGATTGTATTATTCCCTGTGTGCACTTGCATACTGGATTGTATTATTCCCTGTGTGCACTTGTATACTGGATTGTATTATTCCCTGTGTGCACTTGCACACTGGATTGTATTATTCCCTGTGTGCACTTGCATACTGGATTGTATTATTCCCTGTGTGCACTTGCACACTGGATTGTATTATTCCCTGTGTGCACTTGCACACTGGATTGTATTATTCCCTGTGTGCACTTGCATACTGGATTGTATTATTCCCTGTGTGCACTTGCACACTGGATTGTATTATTCCCTGTGTGCACTTGCACACTGGATTGTATTATTCCCTGTGTGCACTTGCATACTGGATTGTATTATTCCCTGTGTGCACTTGCATACTGGATTGTATTATTCCCTGTGTGCTCTTGCACACTGCACTTTATTATTTCCTGTGTGCTCTTGTGCACGAGATTTTATTCTTCCCTGGGGGCATCTTGTACACAGGATTGTATTATTCCCTGTGTGCACTTATTTACTGGAATTTATTCTTCCCTGTGTGCCCTTGAGATTAGATTAGATTCCCTGCAGTATAGAAACAGGCCCTTTGGCCTAACGGGTCCACACTGACTCTCTGAAGAGTAACCCACCCAGACCCTTCCCCTACATTCACCCCTGACTAATGCACCTAACACTATGGGCAATTTAGCATTGCCAATTCACCTAACCTGCACATCTTTGGGTTGTGGGAGGAAACCGGAGCATCCGGAGGAAACCCACGCAAGCACGGGGAGAATGTGCAAATTCCACACAGACAGTCACCCATGGTTGGAATCGAACCCAGGTCCCTGATGCTGTGATGCAACAGTGCTAACCACTGAGCCACCGTGCCACTTTGCCACCCCATGCTTGTACACAGTATTTTATTATTCCCTGTGTGCACTTGGATAATGGATTTTATTATTCCCTGTGTGCACATCTTTACTGGATTTTATCATTCCCTGTGTGTACTTGTGTACAGGATTGTATTATTCCCTGTGTGCGCGTGTATACTGGATTGTATTACACCCTGTGTGTACTTGTATACAGGATTGTATTATTCCCTGAGTGCACTTGCATACTGGATTGTATTATTTCTTGTGTGCATTTGTATACTGGATTTCATTTTTCTCTGTGTGCACTTGCATACTGCACTTTATTATTCCCTGTGTGCACTTGTATACTGAATTTTATTATTCCCTGTGTGCACATCTTTACTGGATTTTATTATTCCCTGTGTGTACTTGTGTACAGGATTGTATTATTCTCTGTGTGCACGTGTATGCTGGATTGTATTATTCCCTGTGTGCACTTGTATACTGGATTTTAATAGTCCCTGAGCGCACATGTATACTGGATTGTATTATTCCCTGTGTGCACGTGTATAGTGGATTTTATTATTCCCTGTGTGCACTTGTATACTGGGTTGTAGTATTCACTGGATTTCATTTTCCCCCATGTGCATGTGTATACTGCATTTTATTATTCCTTCTGTGCCCTTGTATACATAGTTTTATTACTCCCTGTATGCACTTGTATACAGGATTGTATTATACCCTGTTTGTGTACTTGTAAACTAGATTGTATTATTCCCTGTGTGCAATTGTACATTGAATTTTATTATTCCCTAAGTACACTTGTATACTGTTATTGTATTATTCTCTGTGTGCACTTGGATACTGGATTTAATTCTTCCCTGTGTGCACATCTTTACTAGATTTTATTCGTCCCTGGGTGCACTTGGATTCTGGATTTTTTAATTCCCTGTGTGCACCTATACAGGATTCTTTTATTCTTTTTGTGTCTTTGAAAACTGGATTGTTTTATCCCCTGTGTGTAACTGTATATTTGATTTTATTATTCCCTGTGTGCACGTGTATTCTGGGTTTTATTATTCTTGTGTGCACTTGAATACTGGATTTTACTATTCCCTGTGTGTGCTTGTATACTGGATTGTAGTATTCCCTGTGTGTGCTTGTACACAAGGTTGTATTATCCCTTGTGCTGCCCATGTCGTTATATATAATATACCCATGAAATTTCATTCGCTCTCCAGTTTCTTCTTACTGGATACACACAGGGTATGTTAGTCATTATGCTGTGTTTTTGTTTTAAGTGTTCACAGTATTATTCAGAGCTATTTTCAGTGTTATTATATAAAATACAATTTCTGCTGTTCACTGCATTGAGATATTGTATGATAAAATCCAGGTCTTGTGGTAACTTTCCTATGTTTTATTATATCATTCCTGAAGAAGGGCTCATGCCCGAAACGTCGATTCTCCTGTTCCCTGGATGCTGCCTGACCTGCTGCGCTTTTCCAGCAACACATTTTCAGCTCTGATCTCCAGCATCTGCAGCCCTCACTTTCTCCTTTTATTATATCATATATCACTTACTTTATAATGTTATTACATAATAGATGCAGATCCTATTATCCACTTTGTGTTCCGCAGTTTTTACAAGGACGTATTCACTTTGCTGTATGGTGTCTTGTTACGAAATATACATTAGGTCTGTTGTTATCCATGGTGTGCCTTTTATTGTATAATGTACACAGTGCCTGGTATTCACTGCATTGGTATATTTAATGGACGTAAAGGTGCGATGTGTCATCATTTATTATATAGACCTGGCAATCAGTCTGCGGGCTGAGGCTTTTCCTGAGGACAAGGTTAGGTAGTGGTGGTGGTGCCGGAGGGTAATGTTTTGGTTTTGGTGCTCAGTGGATTGCTGAATGTGGTCTTCACTGAGTAGCTGTTAATGGAAAGCGAGGTGCTTGGAGACCTAAACAATACAGGCAGCAAGGTCGAGAGATGTGGGAGGACCTGCTAGTCCTGGGTTTCTTCTGCTCCTTGATCATTCGGTTCCTGCTACTGCCCTCACTGAAGGCCCAACCTGACCAAGTAGCTCACTAAGAAGCTACAGACAGACCCTGGATGGTCCCAAGGTTCAGTAGTTGCCTCCTGGCACATTTTCCATCAGGCAGTAAGGCAAAGCTGGAGGTCCTTCTCCCCAGGGACAGGGCTGCATCTGACTGAGCAAGGGTGGACGGCAAGCCAAGTCACCCAGAGAACCTGGACCCTGTGCTGGAAGCACCTCAATGACCTCACTGGGCTGCCAAGGAGAGTGTTCCATGCCTCAGTCATGCCAGGAGGGTGTAAGAGGAATGGCCAGTGGTAACACTGGGCCAGGGGTCAGGAATCAGCATGTCCTCTCATAACCATGGATCCAGCTCAGTCAGAGATATCCCTCTGCCTTTACCAATGTCACAAGGTCCCTTGAGCGTGGCTGTACGTGGTATTTACTTACCTCCAACATTGACCTCCTGAGCTGTCACACAGGCTTTGTGCTGGCCTCTGTTGGGAGATTGACAGCCTGTCTTTCATCTTTCAGCCTTCCCTGTGGGAGGAGACAGCATGCCATAACAGGAGCTGGCAGAACAGTGCCAGTCCTCCAACTCCATGGAGGACGAGGCCCAGGAATGGGCAGAGCTGCCAGGTGTGATGTAAATACCAACCAAAGAAGGTGCACAGTCTGTGTGTCTGTGTGTACATATGTGTGTTTGTGTGAACACATCTGTGTGTATGTCTATGTCTATTTGTATATGTGTGCATGTGTGTGTATATATGATATATATATACATATAAGAATGTCTGTCTATGGATCTTTGTATGTGTGCACCCTTGCATATGCATATGTCTAGTGTCTGTGTGTGCATATGTATCTGTATCCAAATGTGTCTGCTATGTGCACGTGTCTGAATGTATGCGTAGGATTTGTTTCTTCATGCATATGTGTTCATGTGCCGATCCGTGTGTATCCATCTGCTTGTGCCTGTGAATGTACATGCATGTCCACCCATGTGTGCTCGTGCATGTACATGTGTGTGTGTCTGTGTGCATGTGCGAGTACGTGTGTACATCTGTGTGCATGTGTGTGTACATGTGTGTGTACGTCTGTGTGCCTGTGCATATACATGTGTGTGTGTCTGAGTGCATGTGCGTGTACATGTGTGTATGTCTGTGTGCATGCGCATGTACATGTGTGTGTATGTCTGTGTGTCTGTGCATGTACATGTGTGTGTGTGTGCATGTACATGTGTGCGTGTCTGTGTGCATGTGCGAGTACATGTGTACATCTGTGTGCATGTGTGTGTACATGTGTGTGTATGTCTGTGTGCCTGTGCGTGTACATGTGTGTGTGTGTCTGTGTGCATGTGCATGTACATGTGTGTGTATCTATGTGCATGTGTGAGTATGTGTGTACAACTATGTGCATGTGTGTGTACATGTGCGTGTACTTGTGTGTATGTCTGTGTGCCTGTGCGTGTACATGTGTGTGTGTCTGTGTGCATGTGCGTGTACATGTGTGTGTGTGTCTGTGTGTATGCGCGAGTATGAGTGTACATCTATGTGCATGTGTGTGTACGTGTGTGAATGTCTGTGTGCATGTGCATGTACGTGTATGTGTCTGTGTGCATGTGCGAGTACGTGTGTACATCTGTGTGCATGTGTGTGTGTACATGTGTGTGTGTCTGTGTGCCTGTGCATGTACATGTGCGTGTATTTCTGTGTGTGTGGATGTCCACACCTGCAGTACTGTGTGCAGTTTTGGTCTCCTTCCTTGAGCAAGGATATACAGGCACTGGAGAGGGTGCAGAGGAGATTCACTCGGTTGATTCTAGAGTTGAGAAGGTTGGCTTTTGAGGAGAGACTGAGTAGACTGGGACGATACTTAGGGTGGCACTGTGGCTCAGTGGTTGGCACTGCTGCCTCACAACGACAGTGACCTGGGTTCGATTCCTGCCTCAGGCGACTGTCTGTTGGAGTTTGCACATTCTCCCCGTGTCTGTGTGGGTTTGCTCCAGTTTCCTCCCACAATCCAAAACTGTGCAGACCAGATGAATTGGCCATGCTAAATTGCCCATCGGGTCAGATGCATTAGTCAGGTGTAAATGTAGGGGAATGGATCTGGGTCGGTTACTCTTCAGAGGTCAACTTGTTGGGCTTAAGGGCCTGTTTCCATACTGTACGGAATCTAATCTATCCTCATTGGAATATAGAAAAATGGGGGAGAGGAATCTTATAGAAACATATAAAATGATGAAGGGAATAGTTAAGTTAGAAGCAGGGAGGTTGTTTCCACTGGTGGGTGAAACGAGAACGAGGGGGCATTGCCTCATAATCAGGGGGGGGGAGCAGGTTTGGGACGGAGCTGAGGAGGAATTTCTCACCCAAAGGGTTGTGAATCTGTGGAATTCCCTGCCCAGTGAAACAGTTGAGGCTACCTCGTCGAATGTTTTTAAGGCAATTATAAATTTTTGAACGATAAAGGAATTAAGGGTTATAGCAAGCAGGCGGGTAAGTGGAGCTGAGTCCATGGAGAGATCAGCCATGGTCTTATTGAATGGCAGAGCAGGTTTGAGAGGCCAATTGGCCTACTCCTGCTTGTAATTTGTGTGTGTGTGAGAGAGAGAGAGAAAGTGTGTGTGTCTGTGTGTATGAGAGAGAGACTGTGTGTGTTTGAGAGAGTATGTGTGATTGTGACTGTGTGTGAGTGTGTGTGCATGTGTGTGTGCATGTGTTTGTGTGCACACGTGTGTGGGTGTGGGTGTACATATGTGTATGTGCGTGTTTGAGTGTTTGTGTGCTTGCATGTGTTTGCTTGCATGTGTGCGTGTTCATGTGTGTGTTTGTACTTTGTGAGTGGATGTGTGTGTGTTTGTGTGTTCATGTGTGCCTGCGCGTGCGCGTGTGTGTGTGAGCGCGTGTTTGTGTGTATGTGTTTGTGTGAGTGCGTGTTTGTGTGTGTGTGTGTGTGTTTGTGTGTGTGAGTGTGTGTGTGTGTGTGTGTGTGTGTGTGTGTGTGTGTGGGCTTAAGACTCCCCTCAGAGGAATGATGCTGGAGGTGGGGGTGGTGGAGGAAGGAACAGTATGAGGAAACACTGCAGTTGGAAGCAGGAATGTAACCAGGAGAGAGCAGGACGTGAATCGAGCTGCCTCCTGTACAGAAGCAGCTAATCACCAACAAATGTCTGTCGGGGCAGTCAGACCCACAGCAGGGCTGCCAACAAATGTTGTGCTTCAATCAGGATTCCTCTCAACCTCAGGAAACAATAAATCTATTGTCCACAGCTCTAGTCATTCATTGACTCTTTCAGCAATTCTTAAAACAGGAGCAAAAATGTGTGTTTCAAACGAGATACATTAGATTTTTTTCTTGAAGTGGTTTGAACAATAATTGAAGTTTCTCTCACTCAGGACTATTTACTTTCGTGCGCTGTGATTGGAAGGGGATATTCTGCACAACAGCAGAGTGTTTTTCGATGCTGGGGTGCTCTGTATAAGAGAGGTGGGAATGGGAAGGGGTTCCGTTCAACATGGGGGTGAAGATGTGATGACAGACAAAGGCGAGCGGGAAGCAGTTCACTCACTGGCATTCCTGCCCACTGGGTGTGCTTGGGAAAGGGGATTTGGACGATTGGAATTTTACCTGGAGCAGGCCATCCAGAGTCGGCCATGTTAGGGGTAACCGGAGAGAAGGGCAAAGTTTACCCTATTTTGCTTGAGGTTGGCGTGTCACGAAGAAGGGAAAAGAGGAAACTCTTTTGGTCTCTGCCTCTTTGAAAAGGCAAAAGCAGCTAAATCTAAATTGATGGCATGTGGTTGGGGGATGGGGAGCTGTGTGGAGCAGCAGATAAAATCAGCAAGGCCTTGGAGGTTAGGTAATGTTAATAAGCCCCACCTTGAGTCACTTGACCTTTGCTTTAATATGTGTGCTCTTTAAATACTTCAGAGTGGTATCTACCGGATGAGGAATCAAACTCCTATCCCCACATCTCTTTACAATACTGTTTCAAGTCAATCTCTTTTCATCCTGTGAATTGGAATAATTAGAGGGCCTCTGATTAGATTCATTGCTTTAGTGAAAATTAAACCCCGTAATGCTGTCAGGCGCATAATTGGCCACCTTGGTTCTCACTTACTGGAGGTTTTATTGTTGCAAAAACCTATCCTTACTGTTGAGTGTTATAACATCTCCCTTTATGACCTGTCCTGAAACAATTAGGGGATTCCGAAATGACTCGGTGCTCCTTTTGAGAATTCGAAACCGCATCATGTTGGGCCTCCTTTTTAATTTTATCACTGACCAAAACTGAATCTTTGAGTTCACTTCTGCTTTTTCTTTGTTAAATGTGCCAGTGTAACAGCTTCACTTGACCACTCTGGCATGGTTCTGGACAACCCACCAGGATTCTCCCCAAGTTTAAAACTTTACCCCCACAGCTGCAGGAGGGAAATGATGAGAGCGTGAACTGAACAATCACACCCTTTCCTCATGGTTCTCTTTGACCTCTTAAAAGGGTTAGAAATGGGAGCCACAAGGCCGTTCCCGTGTTCTGGATCCAAGCTTTATTCAGTTGGGTTCTCGACTAGCAAGACCTGGCTGGGAAAGTAGAGTTGAGGTCACCGTCAGGTCAACCGTGACCTTATTAAACGGCAGAGTCAGCTTGAGGGGCCAAATGGCCTACTGGGGCTGGGGGCAAGGTAGCTGGGAAGGCGATAGGTGGATGAAGGTGCGGGTTTATGGCGATTGGTCAGAGAGAAGGTTGGAGCCAATAGTTGAGAAGGAAGATGTACAGGTGCCAAGTTGAAAAGTTGGATCTGGGATAGGGTGGGGGAGGGGGAGGGGGGGGGGGGGGGGGTGGGGGGTGGGGGGGGGGGGAGGGTGGAGGGGAGATGAGGAAACTGGTGAAATCCACATTGATCCTGTGTGGTTGGAGAGTCCCAAGGCAGAAGATGAGGTGTTCTTCCTCCAGGGGTCGGGTGGCTAGGATTTGGCAGTGGAGGAGGCCCAGGACTTGCATGTCCTTGTTGGAGTGAGAGGGGGAGTTAAAGTGTTTGGCCACAGGGTGGTGAGGTTGTTTAGATTAGATTAGATTCCCTACAGTGTGGAAACAGGTCCTTCAGCCCAGCAAGTCCGCGCCGACCCTCCAAAGAGTAACCCACCCAGACCCATTCCCCTACCCTATATTTGCCTCAGACTAATGCGCCTAACACTATGGGTAATTTAGCACAGCAAATTCACCTGACCTGCACACCTCTGGATTGTGGGAGGAAACCGGAGCACCTGGAGGAAACGCACGCAGACACGGGGAGAATGTACAAACTCCACACAGACAGTTGCCCCAGGCAGGAATCGAACCTGGCACTGGCACTGTGAGGCAGCAGTGCTAATCACTGAGCCACCATGCCACACTGTGTTGTGTGGTGCATGTATCCCAGAGATGTTCCCTGAACCGTTCCGCAAGTTGGCGTCCTGTCTCCCCAATGTATCGAGAGCAAATAGATGTGTTGGGTCAGGCCATCAGATGTGTGCGTGGTTGACGGGGCATATGATGAAACCTAGCGTGTGTCATAAGACAGTCAGAACCCCAGGGTTACCAGCAGAGTTACCGCAGGGTGACACAGCTTTGTCAAGATGGTCTGTGCAGCTTAGGTCGAACTGTATGATTTGCTAATGGTCCTCATTATCACAGGAAGGGTGAAACTTCACATGATCTTGCTCTCACTTACAGCCTCATGACAAGATGAAGCCACAGTCAGCTATTTCTTCAGTAAAGGTTAGATTTTCCATACCTCCACAGACTGGGTAATTACCCCTCAGCAACACCAAAAAGGCAAAGGACATTATAGTCTGGTACGTAGTTGGCAGATCTGTCGGACATTGTGCTAACAATGTCATTAATTATAAAGTTGGACAGCACTAATTTGTATCGCATTATGAAGTAATAGAGCACTAATACTCATTTGTCTTTCATGGTCCAACAATGGATTTTTCAGCAAAAGTGAAATACTTGTAACTGGGATGAGGGAGATCAACTCAACTAAGCTGCCACCATTTCCATGCACACTTACGTTCTGCGATGCACTGAGTGGTTGAAGGGATCAGTCGTGTGTCAAGAAGTTATAAGCTCTAAGTAAAGCAGCAGTGTACTGAGTGCATAGGTGTGAGACAATAAAATTGTCAGCACATGCCTGAATGTTAAGCAGTAGAAGCTATGTTAATCAGCACTCTGACCTTTCATCGGAGTGTGGTCTGGGTTCTCCAGTTGGCCAGCAATGACTTCCCATTGCTTTTCTTTGTAAGCGTGTGGCTGCCAAACGGTCACTGGTTTACAAATTCACGTGGTTTTGGGGATGGACTGCAGTGTGGGGAATGGATTGGTGAGGCAGGCTGTATGTAAGATTGACTCTTTTTTTGTTTTAAACTGAAGGAACCATGTCCAATTCTTTAGAAAGCCTCCAATCTCTCCCAAGTGACTTCACGTGTGAGCAAGACCGTATGATGTCAGAGCAGATGTAGGGCCTTTTAGCTCATCATGCTCTGCCTTTCAATGGGATCATGTCTGATCTGATTACCCACAACCCCACTTTCCTGCCTTTTCCCCATAACCCTTGATTCCCTCTCTGATTAAACATCTCTCGGAGCTGGAATATAGATAATGGCCCATTTTAAAGATTATGTGGCCTTTTGGTTCCTCTTAACTGAAGGAATAGTTTCTCACTGTCTGATTTCCCCCGTCAAACTCTTTTACCTCAATCGCTCTGTGAGCTATGTATGGAATGATCTGCCTGTACTGCACTCAAAACAAAACCTTTTACTGTACATGTGACAAAGGTAAATCAAAGCAAATCATCCCTCAATCTGGTGGATTGCAAACCAAGTTTCCACACCTTGCCTTTAACTCTGGGGCTCTCAGAGGACTAGCGGCTGCCCTCCAGCTGCTAACCTGCCATAGACTCAGGCTTGAACCCCAAAGCTGCCGATGTCTGTTTGGGGCTGAAAATGTGTTGCTGGAAAAGCGCAGCAGGTCAGGCAGCATCCAAGGAACAGGAGAATCGACGTTTCGGGCATGAGCCCTTCTTCAGGACTTATGCCTGAAACGTCGATTCTCCTGTTCCCTGGATGCTGCCTGACCTGCTGCGCTTTTCCAGCAACACATTTTCAGCTCTGATCTCCAGCATCTGCAGCCCTCACTTTCTCCTCGATGTCTGTTTGGGCACAGGCTGGTGTTGCTCAACCACCAGGGGGAGCTAAGACCTTGGTTTTGTGGCAACACGTCAAGCTCAATCTCACTGAGCGACTGTGAACACTTCCTTGATATGAGCCGTGCTGCAGAAACAGCTCGTTTTTTCACAGGAGTGCAAGAAAGATGACCAATGCAATGATGTGCACTCCTGGTGCACAAAGGGGGCAGCAGTAGGCCATTCAGCCCCCTCCAGCCTTCTACGCTATTTATCTGGGCCATGGCTGAGCTGTTTTGTGACCTTTCCCACCTTTGACCTTAAAAATCCATCAATAACAGTCTTGAAAGCTCCAATTGGGTCAGTATCCAGAGCCTTTTGAGGCAGAGAATTCCAGCTTTTCTCCGACTCTTATGTGTGAAGAATTGCTTTCTGATTTCCCTCCTGCATGGCTGCACAAGACTGTACCTCGCTGGTCCGGATTCCTCAACAAGAGCACGTCGTTCCACGGTATCTATCCCATTCAATCCTTCTGCAATTTTACATTTTGATCAAATTCTCAGTCAGCTCCCTTCATCTGAGAAACACAAGCCACCTTCATACAAGCTGCCATCATCATTTAACCCTCGACTACCCAGTCTCAATCAGATTATCAGTTAAGAATCTTGGAAGAAGTGGGTTGGGCGGGTCATTACTTAGTAGGTCTGTCTGAAAGCTTTCCCTCTGGCAGTGAAAAATCCATTCATTCAGGTTTCTATGGCCCAGCGTCTTCACTTTGCCTCCAGGGCTGGAATGTGATCTGCACTGTCAAATGAAACAGTCAACTTTGCAACTTGCACAGGCCACAGATGGGCGTTACCCCCTCGCAGCGCAGGTCGAGATTAGCGCGGTAGGGACCGCAGGTTTTCTTGTTTGGAACCATAAACTGAAATGCAAGTTGAACTGCCGTCGCTGAAAGCAAAGCACAGAGAGTGCTGCAATTTGGAACTCAAGATCTGGGGAGGCTCAGTGGTTAGCGCTGCTGCCTCACAGCACCAGGGTCCCAGGTTCAATTCCAGCCTCAGGCGAATGTGTGTGGAGCTTGCGCATTCTCCCTGTGTCTGTGTGGGATTCCTCTGGGTGTTCTGGTTTCCTCCCATAGTCTAAAGGTCAAATCATAGCGACATACAGCATGGAAACAGACTCTTCGGTCCAACCTGTCTATGCTGACCAGATGTCCCACCTGCCAGCAGCCAGCCTGTATCCCTCTAAACCCTTCCTATTCATATACCCATGCAAATGCCTTTTAAATGTTGTAATTGAAAAAGTTGCCTCTTAGGTCTCCTTTATATCTTTTCCCTCTCACCCTAAACCTATTCCCTTTAGTTATGGACTCCCCAACCCCAGGGAGTCTATTTACCTTATCCATGCCCCTCATAATTTTGTAAACCTCTATAAAGTCGCCCTTCAGCCTCCGACGCTCCAGGGAAAACAGCCCAAGCCTATTCAGCCTCTCCCTGTAGCTCAAACCCTCCAACCCTGGCAACATCCTTGTAAATCTTTTCTGAACCCTTTCAAGTTTCGAATGTGCAGGTTTGGTGCGTTGGCCATGCTAACGTACACATAGTGTTAGGTGCATTAGTCAGGGGTAAATGTGTCTGGGTGGGTTACTCTTCGGCGGGTCGGTGTGGACTTGTTGGGCTGAAGGGCCTGTTTCCACATTGTGGGGAATCTAACCTAATCTGCAGATTGTTGAGCTATGTGATGCAGTTTGGAATCGAAGGGAGGAGAAATCAAGTCTGAGGATCTTTCGAGTTAAGGAAATTCTGATTGACAATTGAGCTGAGGAGTGTTGAAAAGCTGGATGTGCCAAGTGTGGGAGAGTAGAAGAAACATCTAGAATCTAGATAGAAAATGTCCATCTCTCCCTCTGTCAGTGTGAGGGAGAGATAGAAAAAATATCCAAGAAAGCTTGACAGAAAAAAAAATCCACACAATAAAAGTGTTATGGACCAAACCAGAACCGCTCCAAATTTATAAAGAAGGCAGCTTAGACTCTTTTTCTTATTTTAAAGGCAAATGTGTGTGGGCATGTGTGTGTGTGTGCGTGAGTGTGTACGTGTGTGCGTGAGTGTGTGTGTGTGTGCGTGAGTGTGTACGTGTGTGCGTGAGTGTGTGTGTGTGTGCGTGAGTGTGTACGTGTGTGCGTGAGTGTGTACGTGTGTGCGTGAGTGTGTGTGTGTGTGCACGTATGTATGTGCATGTGTGTGTGCACACGTGTGCATGTGTGCGAGTGTGTGTGCACATACGTGTGTGCATGTGTGTGTGTATGTGTGTGCATGTGTGCGTGTACGTGTTGCATGAGTGTGTGTGTGTGCACGTATGTGTATGCATGTGTGTGTGTTTGGAAGGCAAACTGTTGACGGAAATAGTTTAAGTTTCATAAATTAAAAATCTTTACCTTTCAATGCTCTTGTTAGAAGTCAAGTGGGTTAGAATAAATAGAACTTTTCTTTCTTTGTTACTGAAAAAACAGTGAATTACTTCTGTCCTGGGTACCAGTCAGTCGGGCATATTGGTCATTGTGTTCGTCATCCTGTGATGTCACACATCTGAACGGTTTGTAGAACAACAGGACACAATTATTGTCAAACTCTTTCCAGTTAGGTTGTGATAGCTATGGGTCGTATGAAGAGTGGACTGGATTAAGAACTGCATCCTTTTAGCTTTGATATTTGGCCTCAGATCCGATCAATATGAATGGGTGATTATCCCTCTGACAGTTGGCTGCCTGATATTACAATGATATAGGGCTCTGGGTAGAGGTTAAAGGATATCCTTTGGTTAAAGTGTGAGGGTTAGGTTAAATGCTGGGGTACTACATGTGAAGTTCAGGTCAAGGGTTCAGCAAGTTAGTGTTAGGAGTTAAAGTTAACAGTATCATTGATGCTGCCTGAGAAAGATCATGTGACTCCGCTGGGCAGAAAGACGCACTGACACCAGTGTCCTTGACATCCCCATCATTGAAGCACTGACCACCCTCTCCTTACCCTCGTCCCTTGATTGGCTGAGATGGGCGGGGCACTGTGTCTACCCCTAACCAGCATGAGACTCCCCCAGCTCCGCAACAGCAGGCAAGCCCCAGGTGGACAAAGGAAACACTTCAGAGATCTCCTCAAGGCTACACTGGTGAAGTGCCCTGGGGCATGGTACATTGGGGAAACTGAGCAAAGGCTACGGCAACAGATGAATGGGCACCGCACAACAATCAACAGACAGACACACACACACACAAAGACCCACATGCACATATATACATATATTTTGTGGGGTGGATTTATACTTGCAGGGTTACATTGTACTTTGCTCAAAAACTGCATGAATTTATGTAAAACTCTGTTATCTCACTTTTTAGATTAGAATCAATCTAAACATCAGGTCATAGACAGAGAACACAGGGGGCTAACACCTTCAACATATTGTCTAGCTATCACCATTGTTAACAGCTAACCCGAGAATGCAACTTTTAAAAAAAAGTTTTGTGATATACACGTGAAAGAAGTGGAACTATCATGGTATTCAACAGACCATTAAGGTATTTTTCAATGTATAATTTCAGTTACATCACACTGTAAAGTTTTGCTATAAATATTCGCTGTCGGGGAATTAACTCTAATGGTAGAGTGCTCGCTTAGCATGTGAGAGGTAGCGGGATCGAAGCCCACATTCTCCACAATGCTTTGGGGCAGCACGGTGGCTCAGTGGTTAGCACTGCTGTCTCACAGCACCAGGGACCCAGGTTCAATTCCAGCCTTGGGTGACTGTCTGTGTGGAGTTTGCACATTCTCCCCGTGTCTGTGTGGATTTTCTCTGGATGCTCCGGTTTCCTCCCACAGTCCAAAGATGTGCAGGTCAGGTGAATTGGCCATGCCAAATTGCCCATGGTATTAGGTGCATTAGTCAGAGGGAAGTGGGTCTGGATGGGTTACGCTTTGGAGGGTCGGTGGGGACTGGTGGGGCTGAAGAGCCTGTTTCCACACTGTAGGGAATCTAATCTAATAAATTCTGTGCCTTACAATTGTGTTCTCCACAACCACTTGATGAAGGAGCGGTGCTCAGAAAACTAGTGCTTCCAATTAAACCTGTTGGACTATAACCTGGTGTTGTGTGATTTTTAACTTTGTCCACCCCAGTCCGACACCGGCATCTCCAAATCTGGTGAAGTGCGGCATTCCCACCGACACCATGGGAATCACTGGCCCAAGTCCATCCAAAGTGGAGGGGAAGCATCCAGGAAGGTGTCCAGCACCTCGACACCCGCCTTCGGGAAAACAGTGAAAGGGGCACACTGCCCCATCAACGCCCCACCTCCCCTTTCCCATGACCACCATCATCCCCAAGAGTGACAGAGCCCTGGGGGTAGCTGCAGCAGTCTGTGCAGCCACCCACTCACTCACCCTCGAAGGGGAAGTGATTCAGAATTGGGTCTGCTGAGGAGATGAGTTTGGAGCCTGGGTGATAAGTGGTTAAAGTTTGTGATTAGCAGCACCATGGGCTCCACTTTCTGTACCAGAGCATCGAAAATGATCCTCAGTGTTTCGTTTCAGTGTGACTTATCTTGACTTTCCCTCGTGAAACTAACTCACTCACTGGGAGTAACTGTGAGCAGTTGGCCCAATCCTTCGATTTAAACCTCCCCAAATAAAAGGGCCAAGATCCACAAGATTACCTTCTATCGAACATCTAATGAGCGAAGGTTTTGGAAACCACTTATAAATCGACAAAGCCAGGGCTCATGTGGCTATGAAGACAGTGGAAAACATCCCATCCAATGATCTTGCCCGTGAGAAGCATCGAATCCCTACAGTATGGAAACAGACCCTTCGGCCCATCGAGTCCACACCGACCCTCCAAAGAGTAACCCACCCAGACCAATCCCCCTACATTTACCCCTGACTAATACACCCAACCTAATTAAAAATCACACAGCACCAGGTTATAGTCCCACAAGTTTATTTGGAACCAATCGCCACCAGGACAGAACCCACTGGTCCTCACCTTCCACCCCACCAACCTCCATGTACAACGTATCATCCGCTGTCATTTCCGCCACCTCCAAACTGACCCCACCACCAGGGATATATTTCCCTCCCCTCCCCTATCAGCGTTCTGGAAAGACCCTCCGTGACTCCCTCGTCAGGTCCACACCCCCCACCAACCCAACCTCCACTCCCGGTACCTTCCCCTGTAGCCGCAAGAAATGCAAAACTTACGCCCACACCTCCCCCCTCACTTCCCTCCAAGGCCCCAAGGGATCCTTCCATATCCGTCAGAAATTCACCTGCACCTCCACACGCATTATTTACTGCATCCGCTGCACCCGATGTGGCCTCCTCTACATTGGGGAGACAGGCCGCCTACTTGCGGAACGTTTCAGGGAACACCTCTGGGACACCCGCACCAACTAACCCAACCGCCCTGTGGCTCAACACTTTAACTCCCCCTCCCACTCCACCAAGGACATGCAGGTCCTTGGCCTCCTCCATCGCCAGACCATAGCAACATGATGGTTGGAGGAAGAGCGCCTCATCTTCCGCCTAGGAACCCTCCAACCACAAGGGATGAATGCAGATTTCTCCAGGTTCCTCATTTCCCCTCCCCCCACCTTATCTCAGTCCCAACCCTCGGACTCAGCACCGCCTTCTTGACCTGCAATCTTCTTCCTGACCTCTCCCCCTCTCCGGCCTATCACCCTCACCTTAACCTCCTTACACCTATCGCATTCCCAACGCCCCTCCTCCAAGTCCCTCCTCCCTACCTTTTATCTTAGCCTGCTGGACACACTTTCCTCATTCCTGAAGAAGGGCTTATGCCCGAAATGTCGATTCTCCTGTTCCCTGGATGCTGCCTGACCTGCTGCGCTTTTCCAGCAACACATTTCCAGCTCTGATCTCCAGCATCTGCAGACCTCACTTTCTCCTGAGTCACATGAGTACCTGCCGTGTACATGGTGGGAGGTGTTCCCACGCGTAATGGTGCTTTCCATGTCAACGCTCTGACAAGTCTTGCAGTGCCTACTGTGACGGGGTTGGGGGTGTTGTCCTGAGAGCCGGGCAGTTTGCTGCAAACAATGATGTGTTTGAGGTTTGATGGTTGTTTAAAGGCGAGCAGTGGAGGGATGGGAAGGTCTTGGTGAGGTGCTCACCCTCATTGGTAATGTGTTGCAGGTCAAGAAGAACATGGCGTAGTTTTTCAGCTCCTGGGAAGTACTGAACAACGAAGGATACCCTGTCGGTTGCAGCCCGTGTCTGTCTCCTGAGGAGGTCATTACGGTTCATAGAGTCATAGAGTCATAGAGTCATAGAGATGTACTTCACGGAATCAGACCCTTCAGTCCAACCTGTCCGTGCCGACCAGATATCCCAACCCAATCTAGTCCCACCTGCCAGCACCCGGCCCATATCCCTCCAAACCCTTCCTATTCATATACCCATCCAACTGCCACTTAAATGTTGCAATTGTACCAGCCTCTGCCACTTCCTCTGGCAGCTCATTCCATACACATACCACCCTCTGCATGAAAAAGTTGCCCCTTAGGTCTCTTTTATATCTTTCCCCTCTCACCCGAAACCTATGCCCTCTAGTTCTGGACTCCCCGACCCCAGGGAAAGACTTTGTCTATTTATCCTATCCATGCCCCTCATAATTTTGTAAACCTCTATAAGGTCACCCCTCAGCCTCCGACGCTCCAGGGAAAACAGCCCCAGCCTGTTCAGCCTTTCCCTATAGCTCAAATCCTCCAACCTTGGCAACATCCTTGTAAATCTTTTCTGAACCCTTTCAAGTTTCACAACATCTTTCCGATAGGAAGGAGACCAGAATTGCACGCAATATTCCAACAGTGGTCTAACCAATGTCCTGTACAGCCGCAACATGACCTCCCAACTCCTGTACTCAATACTCTGACCAATAAGGGAAAGCATACCAAACGCCTTCTTCACTCTCCTATCTACCTGTGACTCTACTTTCAAGGAGCTATGAACCTGCACTCCAAGGTCTCTTTGTTCAGCCACACTCCCTAGGACCTTACCATTAAGTGTATAAGTCCTGCTAAGATTTGTTTTCCCAAAATCCAGTACCTCACATTTATCTGAATTAAACTCCACCTACACACATCGGAATTAGCAGTCGATGAGTTGAGCATTATACCCCGTTCTTGTGAGGGCATCCCTGAGTACCTCCAAGTGTCTGTCACGTTCCTCCTCATCTGAGCAGATCCGGTGTAAGCGTAGGGCTTGTCCATAGGGAATGGCTGTTTTAATATGTTTTGGGTGGAAGCTGGAGAAGTGTAGCATTGTGAGTTTGTCTGTGGGTTTGCGGTAGAGTGTGGTGCTGAGGTGTCCGTCCTTGATGGAGACACACGTGTCCAAGAATGAGACAGACAGTCGAGAGTAGTCCATGGTGAGTTTGATGATGGGATGAAACTCATTGATGTCACTGTGTAGTTTTATCAGTGACTCCTCGCCATGGGTCCAGAGGAACAAAATGTCATCAATGTACCTGATGTATAGTATTGGTTGGAGTTTCTGCATAGAGAAGTTTTGTTCAAACCTGTGCATGAAAATGTTGGCATATTGGGGTGCAAATCTGCTCCCCATGGCTGTTCCGTGTGTCTGGATGAAGAGTTGGTTGTCAAAGATGAAGACGTTGTGATCGAGGATAAAGTGGATGAGTTGTAGGATGGTGTTTGGAGACTGGCAGTTGTTGGTGTTGAGTACTGAGGCTGTTGCCACGATGCCATAATTGTGGGGGATGCTGGTGTAGAGTGCGGAAACGTCCATTGTGTCGAGGAATGTTCCCGGTTGGACTGGTCCATGGATGCTGAGTTTCTGTAAGAAATCTGTAGTGTCACGACAGAAGCTGGGGATCCCCTGTACAATGGGTTTCAAGATGCCTTCGACACAGCCAAAGAGGTTGTCACACAGGGTCCCATTGCCCGATACGATGGGACGTCCCAGTGTATTGGCTTTGTGTACGTTTGGAAGGCAGTAGAAGTCACCTACGTGAGAAGTATGTGGGATGAGAGTGTATAGGGATCTCTGAAGGACTGGATCCAAAGTTCTGATCAATGTGTTTAATTCACGGGTGTGTCCTTTGGTCGGATCAGCTGGTAGTTGCCTGTAGTGTTCCTGGTTGTTCAGTTGTCAGTACACTTCCTTGCAGTAATCTGTTCTATTCTGAATGATGATGGCTCCTCCTTTATCTGCTGGTTTGATGACAATGTTGTGATTGGTTTTGAGAGCCTGGATGGCACATGTTGTGAACGGGTGGTGTTTTGCTCTACCTTGTAGGTGCAGCTGATGAACCTGGCATTTATATATTGCCTGACGGTTTGAGCATACATGCCAATCCCAGGGCAGCGGCCCTCTGGTGGGCTCCAAGTTGACTCCTTCTTTGGTCTCTCCTCTACGGATCCCTGTGATGACTGTTCCGGTTCCTCGGTGGGCTCATTGCTGGCATCTTGAAAGAATTCCCGGAGTCTCATTCGTCTGATGAATTCCTCCATGTCTGCTGCAAGATCCATGGGGTCCATTTTGGTGGTGGGGCACCTACTCTACACGTCCCTGAACACTATGGACCAATTCACCTAACCTGCACATCTTTGGACTGTGGGAGGAAACCAGAGCACCTGGAGGAAACCCACGCAGACACGGGGAGAATGTGAAAACTCCACATGGACAGTTCCCCGAGGCTGGAATCGAACCTGGGATCGAACGCTGTGAGGCAGCAGTGCTAACCACTGAGCCACCGTGCCACCTAGATGTGGCTCAGAAGGCCATGAAATGTGTTGGCACAATCAAGGCTGCCTCTCCAATGCAGTACTGAGGGAGTGCTGCAGGTAAGAAACAGAATCCAGGCTCTGTAATGTCCTCTCTGGTAAGAGACCTCACAGCATGGCTTCAGACATGACCAGGGTTGCTCTGGGCAGTATTTATCCCTCAGGGGACTGCCTTGTGATTATTACACTGTGCATAGAACAGCCACAGTGTGTTTCCCGCATTAAACAGTAACAATAAGTTGTTCAAATAGCTCTTCTCTGGCTTTAAGGGTCTCTGGAATGACCTGAAGTTTGGAATGCGCAATATTGATGTTCCTTTTTGTCCATCGTTACCACAGTGGAAAATGTAGTGCGTTTTATTGCAAGGCAAAGCACACTTTTTAAAATTAACTTGAAATGCTTGCCACTGGTTTCAACGTTAAAGCTGTGGTATAAATGACCAGGCAGTTCATCACATGGTTTCGATTGTTAGTCAAATTGCAAAAAGAAACTGTAGGTCCTCAATGAGTTTCCTGAATACTGGGTGTGTGAATTGGTGCTGTTAAGATGAGCTGGACAGCTGTTCTTGATTCGGGTCACAGCCATTGCTGAGCACTGGAGAGAGAGAGAGCTGCTCAATTTTGTTCTTCACGCTCCATCCATGAGGTCAATCCCTTGAGACACTCTGACTGTCCTGCACCATCAATTCGACCCATGACCAATCCACGGAGCACAGGCAGCTACTTGATGCCCTGAGGCTGCAGCTCTGGGAAATCAGTTTGGTTTGGTTGAATTTTATATGTTGGAGTGAATGGAGGGCAGGTTTTGTTCGTTTGCTGCGTTGATCGTAGCCAGGAGCATGATATCCCTGGTGTCAGAGTCTCTGGATGAAAAAAAGGGAAAGCCAGTCAGTCTTTATCCCCATCCAGTGAGGGTGTGCACATTGGATTTGTGACTTTTTAAATGTGTGTTTATCTGTGCATGACTGTGTATGTGTGTCTGTGTGTGTGAATGTGTGTGTGAGACCGTGTGTATGTGTGTCTGTGTGTGTGAATGTGTGTGTGTGTGAGACCGTGTGTATGTGTGTCTGTGTGTGTGAATGACTATCCATCCGTGTGTGATTCTGTGTCTCTTGGTGTATGTGTGTGACTGTGCATTTGTGTGTGTGACTCTTTGTGTATGTGTGTGTGTATGACTGTGTTTTTGTGTGTGTGACTATGCATGTGTAATTACGTGTATGTGACTCTGTGTGCAAGTGTGAGACTTTGTGTGAATGTGTGTGTGTGAGACTTTGTGTGAATGTGTGTGTGTGAGACTGTGTGTGTGTGTGTGTGTGTGAATGTGTGTGTTTGAGACTGTGTGTGTGTGAATGTGTGTGTGTTTGAGACTGTGTGTGTGTGAATGTGTGTGTGTGAGACTGTGTGTGTGTGTGTGTGTGAGACTGTGTGTGTGTGACTGTGTGTGTGTGTGTGAATGTGTGTGTGTGAGACTGTGTGTGTGGTGTGTGAAAGTGTGTGTGAGACTGTGTGTGAATGTGTGTGTGTATGTGTGTGTGTGTCTGTGTGTATGTGTGCATGACTCTGTTTGTGTGTGTGAGACTGTGTGGGACTCTGTGTTTGTATGTGACTCTGTGTGTGTGAGATTGTGTGTGTGTGCGTGAGAGACCGTGTGTGAGTGTGTGTGTGTGTGTGTGTGTGTGTGAGACCGTGTGTATGTGTGTGAATGTGTGTGTGTGAGACCGTGTGTATGTGTGTCTGTGTGGCTGTGTGTGTGAATGTGTGTGTGTGTGAGACCGTGTGTATGTGTGTGAATGTGTGTGTGTGTGTGTGTGTGAGACTGTGTGTGTGTGTGTGGTGTGTGAATGTGTGTGTGTGTGAGACTGTGTGTGTGAATGTGTGTGTGTATGTGTGTGTGAGACTGTGTGTGTGTGGTGTGTGAATGTGTGTGTGTGTGAGACTGTGTGTGTGAATGTGTGTGTGTATGTGTGTGTGTCTGTGTGTGTGAGACTGTGTGTGTGTGGTGTGTGAATGTGTGTGTGTGTGAGACTGTGTGTGTGAATGTGTGTGTGTATGTGTGTGTGTCTGTGTGTATGTGTGTCTGTGTGGCTGTGTGTGTGAATGTGTGTGTGTGTGAGACCGTGTGTATGTGTGTGAATGTGTGTGTGTGTGTGTGTGTGAGACTGTGTGTGTGTGGTGTGTGAATGTGTGTGTGTGTGAGACTGTGTGTGTGAATGTGTGTGTGTATGTGTGTGTGAGACTGTGTGTGTGTGGTGTGTGAATGTGTGTGTGTGTGAGACTGTGTGTGTGTGTGTGTGTGAATGTGTGTGTGTGTGTGTGTGTGAGACTGTGTGTGTGTGGTGTGTGAATGTGTGTGTGTGTGAGACTGTGTGTGTGAATGTGTGTGTGTATGTGTGTGTGTCTGTGTGTATGTGTGCATGACTCTGTGTTTGTGTGTGACTCTGTGTGTGTGAGATTGTGTGTGTGTGCATGAGAGACCGTGTGTGTGTGTGTGTGTGTGAGACCGTGTGTGTGAATGTATGTGTGTGAGACCGTGTGTATGTGTGTCTGTGTGTGTGAATGTGTGTGTGTGTGAGACCGTGTGTATGTGTGTCCGTGTGTGTGAATGTGTGTATGTGTGTGAGACTGTGTGTATGTGTGTCTCTGTGTGTGAATGACTATCCATCTGTGTGTGATTCTGTGTCTCTTGGTGTATGTGTGTGACTGTGCATTTGTGTGTGTGACTCTGTGTGTATGTGTGTGTGTATGACTGTGTTTTTGTGTGTGTGACTATGCATGTGTAATTACGTGTGTGTGACTCTGTGTGCAAGTGTGAGACTTTGTGTGAATGTGTGTGTGTGTGAGACTGTGTGTGTGTGTTTGAGACTGTGTGTGTGTGTGTGTGTGAATGTGTGTGTGTTTGAGACTGTGTGTGTGTGTGAATGTGTGTGTGTGAGAGACTGTGTGTGTGTGAATGTGTGTGTGTGTGTGAATGTGTGTGTGTGTGTGAGACTGTGTGTGTGTGTGAATGTGTGTGTGTGAGACTGTGTGTGTGTGGTGTGTGAATGTGTGTGTGTGAGACTGTGTGTGTGTGAATGTGTGTGTGTATGTGTGTGTGTGTCTGTGTGTATGTGTGCATGACTCTGTGTTTGTGTGTGTGAGACTGTGTGGGACTCTGTATTTGTGTGTGACTCTGTGTGTGTGAGATTGTGTGTGTGTGCATGAGAGACCGTGTGTGAGACCGTGTGTGTGTGTGTGTGAGACCGTGTGTGTGTGTGTGTGACCATGTGTGTGAATGTATGTGTGTGTGAGACCGTGTGTGTGTGAGACCGTGTGTGTGTGTGTGTGTGTGAGACCGTGTGTATGTATGTCTGTGTGTGTGAATGTGTGTGTGTGTGAGACCGTGTGTATGTGTGTCTGTGTGTGTGAATGTGTGTGTGTGTGAGACCATGTGTATGTGTGTCTGTGTGTGTGAATGTGTGTGTGTGTGAGAACGTGTGTATGTGCGTCTGTGTGTGTGAATGACTATCCATCCGTGTGTGATTCTGTGTCTCTTGGTGTATGTGTGTGACTGTGCATTTGTGTGTGTGACTCTGTGTGTATGTGTGTGTGTATGACTGTGTTTTTGTGTGTGTGACTATGCATGTGTAATTACATGTGTGTGCCTCTGTGTGCAAGTGTGAGACTTTGTGTGAATGTGTGTGTGTAAGACTGTGTGTGTGTGAATGTGTGTGTGAATGTGTGTGTTTGAGACTGTGTGTGTGAATGTGTGTGTGTGAGAGACTGTGTGTGTGTGTGAATGTGTGTGTGTGTGAGACTGTGTGTGTGTGTGTGTGAATGTGTGTGTGTGAGACTGTGTGTGTGTGTGTGGTGTGTGAATGTGTGTGTGTGAGACTGTGTGTGTGTGAATGTGTGTGTGTCTGTGTGTATGTGTGCATGACTCTGTGTTTGTGTGTGTGAGACTGTGTAGGACTCTGTATTTGTGTGTGACTCTGTGTGTGTGAGATTGTGTGTGTGTGTGTGTGCATGAGAGACCGTGTGTGAGACCGTGTGTATGTGTGTGTGTGTGAGACTGTGTGTGTGTGTGACCATGTGTGTGAATGTATGTGTGTGTGAGACCGTGTGTGTGTGTGTGTGTGTGTGTGTGTGTGTGAGACCGTGTGTATGTATGTCTGTGTGTGTGAATGTGTGTGTGTGTGAGACTGTGTGTATGTGTGTCTGTGTGTGTGAATGTCTGTGTGTGCGAGACTGTGTGTATGTGTGTCTGTGTGTATGAATGACTATCCATCCGTGTGTTATTCTGTGTCTCTTGGTGTATGTGTGTGACTGTGCATTTGTGTGTGCGACTCTGTGTGTATGTGTGTGTGTATGTGTGTGTGTATGACTGTGTTTTTGTGTGTGTGTGAATGTGTGAATGTGTGTGTATTTGAGACTGTGTGTGTGTGTGTGAATGTGTGTGTGTGAGACTGTGTGTGTGAATGTGTGTGTGTGAGACTGTGTGTGTGTGAATGTGTGTGTGTGTGTGTGAATGTGTGTGAGACTGTGTGTGTGTGAATGTGTGTGTGTGTGAGACTGTGTGTGTGTGTGAATGTGTGTGTGTGAATGTGTGTGTGTGTGTGGCTCTGTGTGCAAGTGTGAGACTTTGTGTGAATGTGTGTGTGAGACTGTGTGTGTGTGTGTGTGTGTGAATGTGTGTGTGTGTGAGACTGTGTGTGTGTGAATGTGTGTGTGTGTGTGTGTGTATGTGTGCATGACTCTGTGTTTGTGTGTGTGAGACTGTGTGTGACTCTGTATTTGTGTGTGACTCTGTGTGTGTGAGATTGTGTGTGTGTGTGTGAGAGATACTGTGTGTGAGACCGTGTGTGTGTGCGTGTGAGAGACTGTGTGTGTGAATGTGTGTGTGTGAATGTGTGTGTGTGAGACCGTGTGTGTGTGTGAATGTGTGTGTGTGTGAGACCGTGTGTGAATGTGTGTGTGTATGTGTGTGTGTGTCTGTGTGTATGTGTGCATGACTCTATGTTTGTGTGTGTGAGACTGTGTGTGACTCTGTATTTGTGTGTGACTCTGTGTATGTGAGATTGTGTGTGTGTGTGTGAGAGAGACTGTGTGTGTGTGTGTGTGTGAATGTGTGTGTGTGAGAGTGTGTGTGAGAGAGACTGTGTGTATATGTGTGTGTGAATGTGTGTGTATGTGTGTGTGTGTCTGTGTGTATGTGTGCATGACTCTATGTTTGTGTGTGTGAGACTGTGTGGGACTCTGTATTTGTGTGTGACACTGTGTGTGTGTGAGAGACCGTGTGTGAGACTGTGTGTGTGTGTGTGTGTGAGAGAGACTGTGTGTATATGTGTGTGTGAATGTGTGTGTGTGTGTGTGAATGTGTGTGTGTGAGACCGTGTGTGTGTGTGAGAGAGAGACCGTGTGTGTGTGTGAATGTGTGTGTTTTTGTGAGACCGTGTGTATGTGTGTGTGTGTCTGTGTGTATGTGTGCATGACTCTGTGTTTGTGTGTGTGAGACTATGTGGGACTCTGTATTTATGTGTGACTCTGTGTGTGTGTGTGTGTGTGTGTCTAAATTAGAGTGGTGCTGGAAAAGCACAGCAGGTCAGGCAGCACCCGAGGAGTAGGAAGATCCTGTTCCTTGGATGCTGCTTGACCTGCTGTGCTCTTCCAACACCACTCTAATCTAGACTCGGATTTCCAGCATTTGCAGTCCTCACTTTTGCCTAGTGTGTGTATATGTGTCTGTCTATCTGTTTGTAGGAGTGTGTGTGTGTGTGTGAGAGAGAGAGAGACTGTGCATGTGTGTATGACTGTGTGTGAAGGTGCCCCTATCTGATTGTATGTGTGTGAGTGAGAGATAGGGAGTCTGAATACCTGTATGTATGTGGATGGTTTTGGTATCTGTGTTTACATGTCTGTATATGTCTGTGAGGAATGAGAATGTGGGCTACTGTGATTACAGAGATTGTTTGATGCTTTGTACCTTCCAAAAGAGCATTCAGTTTTGTGTAAAAAGAGGTGGAGACGTCTCAGTCCTGTGAAAGTGAATTAGGAAACAGGACCAGAGGGCAATCAAGTGGCTGCCCATCTCAATCTAACCTATGAGCAGCCTTTTCAGAGGGAAAGTCAATGCGGTGGCATTGTCCATTAAAGGAAATGGTACTGGTGCTGCTGGGGCAAACAGGCCTCCATGCCGAGGCTGGGGTTGGCACGTAAATGGAGGCGGACCCCCAGCAGCAGGATGGGGTACATCGCTGTCTCCTCACAATCAGCGCAGCACAGAGAAGGGGCCAGGCTCCTCGTAGGTGGCCTCATTCTCCTCCTCTTCTACACACTGCTCTGAGGAAAGGTGCCATTCTAAGAACTCTTCTCCCTCCGACTGTGGTCCTTTTTGTATTGTCACACTGTGTAGCCCGCAGTAACCATAATCCCCACAGTATGTGACACCCCGACTGGCCTTCACTAGACCAGCCAAGGCCATTCCTTCAAGGTGCACTTGGCCTGTCAGGCAAAGTCGAGAACAGCATCTGGCTTTGACCAGTGGCACTTAGATTCATACAGCATAAAGACCCTTCAGTCTGCACCAACATAACTATCACTAAAGGTGCTCTATTCTCAATTTCCTGCACTTGTCCCACATCCTTGAATGTTATGCTGTTGGAAGCACGCATCCAAATATTCCCGTAAGCTTTCCAGCCTCCACTACCTTCCCAGCCAGCGCATTCCACATTCCCATCGCCCGCTGAGTGGAAACGATTTTTCCGAAATCCCCTCTGAATTTCCTGACCCCGCCTCCCCTGAAACCACGCCCTCTTGTGATTGACCCCTTCACGCTTCTCTGCTTTTGCTTCAGAGTAAGTGAGTATCATATGGTATTGCAAGAAACTGATTGAGTTGGCATCTTGTGTAATGGAGAAAGTGAGGTCTGCAGATGCTGGAGATCAGAGCTGAAAACGTGTTGCTGGAAAAGCTGTGATTTCCAGCAGTTTTTGTTTTCAATATAGATATAAGAATGTACAGTAGTTTGCTCCTAACTAGTAAATCAGTCTGCATGCTTGCTGCCAGCTCTCCTCCCTCCCAACCTCCCTTTAAATATTGCAATGTATTCTAGAGGCATCCAAATCCAGTGATTCCCTCTGGGAACCAGCTTTCTAATATGTGTCCCAATCCATTCTCGACTCCTCCAGCATTTAGAAAACCAGCCCGTGTTTCAGGTCAGTAATCTGTCACCACAGGAAATGATGTCACCACAGGAAATGACATCACCAACCCTAGGAAGCTCAAACATATGAATAGAAAGTGGGCTACACCACCAGTGCTTCAATCGGAGGCTCACTGAAGATTTTACCTGGTATGGGGTCAAAACGTCTGAAAACGAACCTTCCAGTTCAGCGAGCAAACCTGCATCCAGAGTCTGTCGCCAGTTAGAAATGTAAAAGAAATTAAACCTATCATGGAACAAAAGTAAAGGCATGGAAATCTATATGATGTATACATGAACAAGGAGTGTGTTATTTGACCCCGAGACCTAATCCACCGTTCATAGGATCACGGTGGCTCAGTCGTTAGCACTGCTACCTCGCAGCACGAGGAACCCGGGTTTGATTCCAGCCTCGGGTGACTGTCTGTTTGGTGTTTGCACATTCTCCCTGTGTCTGTGTTGGTTTCCTCCCACAGTCCAAAGTTTAGTTGGATTGGCCATGCTAAATTGCCCATAGTGTTCAGGAATGTGTAGGTTAGGAGGATTAGCCATGGGAAATGCAGGATTGTAGGGTTTGGTCTGGGTGGGATGCTCTTCGGAGGGTCAGTGTGGGCTGAGTGGCCTGCTTCCACACTGCAGCAATTCTATGGCTGATCTGATAATTATCTCAACATCCCCCCCAAAGCCTTTCACACCTTTGCTTCCCAAGAATTTAACCACCTCGCTCTGAAAAGTATTCAAAGACTTTGCTGTTTCTGAAAGAGAGTTTCAATGACCCATAACCCTCTGTGAGCAAATATTTGCCTCATCTTTGTTTAAAATAGATGAATCCAAGTTCTTGATTCTCCCATATAAGGCAATATTCTCTCCACATCGACGATGTTAAGCTCCCTCAGAATCTTGTATATTTCGCTCAGGTTTACTCTTAGTTTACTGAGCTCCAGCTGATACAAGTCTTAGCCTGGCCATTCTTTCCTCATGAGATAATCTGTCCCAATCCAGGTTAATCTGCTCCCAAAACGTTCACCGATATTTTCTAATCAACCAGGACACATCTCTGGAGCAGATGGGGACTTGAACCTGAGCCTCCTGGCTCAGAGATAGGGACAATACCACTACGATTTGATTTGATTTATTGTAGTCACGTGTACCTAAGTACAATGAAAAGCTTTGTTTGTGAGCAGTACATGCAGATTATAGCAAGTAAGGACATACAGATCATAGGGTGCTAGAACGGAGTGAGGCGTACAGGTTAGACTGCACAGGAGATGTGTGAAACAAGGTCAACATTAACAAGGTCAGCATCATTTGAAGTTAAAGAGTCCATTCATCCATCTAATAATGGCGGGGAAGAAGCTGTTCCTGAACCTGTTGGTGCGTGTGTTCAAGCTTCTGTATCTTTTGCCTGAGGGAAGAGGTTGTAGGAGAGCATTACCGGGGTGGGAGGGGTCTTTGATGATGTTGGCAGCCTTTCCATGGCAACGAGAAATGGAAATGGAGTCCATGGACAGGAGGTTGGCTTCTGTGATGCACTGGGCTGTGAAATGAAATGAGAGGGGACGAGAAGCTTGTGAACTGGACAGACATGTTCCACGAACAGATCACTCAATGGGAGTTTGAATCATAGAATCCCTACAGCAGGCCGTTCAGCCCATCGAGTCCACAGCACTCCACTCAGACCCACCCCATTCCTGTAACCCGAATCCACTTAGATTGCACACCATAGTGTGGCCAATCCACCCTAACCTGCACATCTCTGGACTGTGGGAGGAAACCGGAGCACCCGCAGGAAACCCCTTCAGACACGGGGAGAATGGGCAAAGTCCACACAGACAGTTAGGAATCAGACCTGGGCCCCTATGTCTGTGAGGCAGCAGTGCTAACCACTGAGCCACTGTGCCCTCTATATTGCTAAGGTTAGAGTGGTGCTGGAAAAGCACTGCAGGTCAGACAACATGCTCATTCCTGATGAAGGGCCTTTGCCCGAAACGACGATTCTCCTGCTCCTCGGATGCTGCCTGACCTGCTGTGCTTTTCCAGCACCACTCTAATCTTGACTCTAATCTCCAGCATCTGCAGGACCCACTTCCACCCATATTGATAGCCTCTGCCCTCTGCATAAGAGGAAGCATTCTAGTTTGTCTGCCTCCATCAGAATTTTCTATAATTTTAAAGCCAGTTATTCTGTCACACTTTGGCTTTCTTTTTGAGTGAAAAAAGAGAGCTTGTTTATCAATCCTTTCCTGATACCGACACGTTCCTGGGATTGTCCTTGCTAATCTGCTCTGCACGTAAATATCCTTTTCAGAACACAGAATCGAGCTAAATTTCAATATAATTTTAGCAGAACATCCTCATTTTCAATTTCATCCATTTCGAGTTCAAGACCAGTGCTTGGCTTGTGGTTTTGTTTTCTCGTTATCTTCCTAAGCGGTGCTGTAACCGTCACTGATGGTTGTAATAGTGCTCAGAGATCCCTGTGATCCTCTGCCTCACCCAGACTTGCAAGAAATAAGAAACCCCTTTGATCCCAGGCTCATTCTTCCAATCAAAAGGTATTTTATCAACGTTGAATTTAGTTTACCAATTCTGCCCTCTCTGCAATTTTGTTTATGTTCTCCAGTAATTTATTGCAAGTCTCCTCAGTATTAATTAGTCTCCCAATTTGGAGTCAGCCACAAATTGAGAGAGAGTGTTTTTATGAATGGCTAATTCATTAAAGTTGTGAATAGCAGTGGTTCCAGCCCTTGTAGTTCTCCACCTCCCACCGTCTGCCATTCTGAACAACTTTTCTTTATTCCCATTTGGGAATGGAGGGTTTGAGATATAAATATAGACTGGGCCTTTTGTCACAGGAGTGTAGGAGGTTGAGGGTTGACCTTACAGATTAGATTAGATTCCCTACAGTGTGGAAACAGGCCCTTCGGCCCAACCAGTCCACACCGACCCTCCGAAGAGTAACTCACCCAGACCCATTTCCCTCTGACTAATGCACCCAACACTACGGGCAATTTAGCATGGCCAGTTCACCTGACCTGCACATCTTTGGAGTGTGGGAGGAAACCGGAGCACGTGGAGGAAATGCGCGCAGACACGGGGAGAATGTACAAACTCCACACAGTCAGTCACCTGAGGCGGGAATTGAACCTAGGACTGTGGTGCTGTGAGGCAGCAGTGCTAACCACTGAGCCACTGTGTCATGAGGGGCATAGAAAAGGTGAACAATAAGGGTCTTTTCCCAAGGTTGGGGGAGTTCAAAGGTAGGGGGCATATATGTAAGGTGAGAGGATAAAGATTTTACAGAGGACATGAGGGACAATTTTTATTCGATAGAGGGTATTTATTGTGTGGAATGAACTGCCAGAGGAAGTGGTGGATGCGGGCATAGTTAGAACATTACAACATACAGGCACTTTACCTGAATGCTTGCAGCATTTCATAGCGTCATAGAGATGTACAGCACGGAAACAGACCCATGTCCTTCCATGCCGACCAGATATCCCAACCCAACCTAGTCCCACCTGCCAGCATCCAGCCCATGTCCCTCCAAACCCTTCCTATTCATATACCCATACAAATGCCTCTTAAATGTTGCAATTGTACCAGCCTCCACCACTTCCTCTAGCAGCTCATTCCATACACGTACCACCCTCTGTGTGAAAACGTTGCCCCTTAGGTCCCTTTAATATCTTTCCCCTCTCACCCTAAACCTATGCCCTCTAGTTCTGGACTCCCCGATCCCAGGGAAAAGACCTTGTCTATTTATCCTATCTATGCCCCTCATTATTTTGTAAATCTCTAGAAGGTCACCCCTCAGCCTCCGTGCTCCAGGGAAAACAGTCCCAGCCTGTTCAGCCTCTTCCCATAGCTCAAATCCTCCAACCCTGGCAACATCCTTGTAAATCTTTTCTGAACCCTTTCAAGTTTCACAACATCTTTCCGATAGGAAGGAGACCAGAATTGCAAGCAATATTCCAACAGTGGCCTAACCAATGTCCTGTACAGCTGCAACATGACCTCCCAACTCCTGTACTTAATACTCTGACCAACAAAGGAAAGCATACCAAATGCCTCCTTCACTATCCTATCTACCTGCGACTCCACTTTCAAGGAGCTATGAACCTGCACTCCAAGGTCTCTTTGTTCAGCAACACTCCCTCGGACCTTACCATTAAGTGTATAAGTCCTGCTAAGATTTGCTTTCCCAAAATGCAGCACCTCACCTTTGAAACAAGGTAAATGAGATGACGGCACAAATTATCGTGGATGGGTATGATTTAGTGGCCATTGCAGAGACACGGTTGAAGGATGCTCATGTTTGGGAGTTAAATATGCAGGGGTATCAGACTATTTGGAAGGACAGACAGGAAGGAAAGGGAGGTGGTGTAGCTCTGATATGTAAGGATGTCATCAGGGCAGTAATGAGAAATGTTATAGGTTCTATGGAGAAAAAGGTTGAGACAATGTGGGGGGAAATTAGAAATAGTAAGGGGAAATAATTACTGATGGGCATTGTCTATCGCTACGAAAGAATAACATCATGGGGAATTTTAATCTACAAAAAGATTGGTCAAACCAAGTCAGTCAAGATAGCCTTAAAAAGGAGTTCATAGAATGTATCTATGATAGTTTCCTCATGTTCTGGAACCCACGAGCTGTCCTCGATCTGATGCAGTGTAATAGAGATGGGAATAATTAATGATCTCCGAGTGAGGGATCCTCTCAGAAAGAGCGATCACGGTATGATTGAATTTAAAATACAGATGGAGGGTGAGAAGGTAAAATCCAATATCAGTGACTGCAATGGGTTAAGAGAGGAGCTGGCTAAGGTAGACTGGGAGCAAAGACTATATGATGGGACAATCGAGGAACAGTGGAGGAGTGATTTTTCACCGTGTTCAGCAAAAGCACATCCCAGAGAAAAGGAAGGACTGCAGGAAAAGGGATAATCAGCCATAGATAACTAAGGAAATAAAGGAGGGTACCAAATTGAAAGTTAATGCATACAAAATGGCAAAGGTTAGCGGGAAAGTAGGGGAAATCTTTGAAGGCCAACAGAAAACCATGAAAAACCTGTAAGACGGACTATGAGAGTAAACAAAATATAAAAAACAGGCAGGAAAAGTTTCTACAAATATATAAAACAAAGAAGAGTGGTTGGGTAAACATTGATCCTTTAGAGGATGAGAAGGGGAATTTAATAATGGGAAATGAGGAAATGGCTGAGGCATTGAATGGTATTTTATGTCAGTCTTCACAGTGAAAGACACAAATAACATGCCAATAATTAATGACAAGGAAGCTTTGGCAGGTGAGGACTTAGAAATGATCTTGATCACTGAAGAGGGAAGTGTTGGACAAGCGAGTGGGCCTAAAGGTAGGCAAGTCTCCTGGCCCTGAAGGAATACATCCCAGAGTACTAAAAGACATGGTTGGGGAAGGGGGAGATGATTGCAAATGAGCTTATGGTAGTTTGCCAAAATTTAATGGACTCTGGGGTGGTTTCGGCAGATCGGAGAACAGCAAATCTGACGTCACTGTTTTAAAAAAGGACGTAGACAAAAGAGCAGGTAACTAAAGGACTGGTCGTTTAACTTCTGTCGTGGGGAAAATGCTTGAATCTGTCATCAACAAAGAAATAGTGAGACATTTGTGTCAACATTGTTATATCAGGCAGATGCAGCATGGGTTCATGAAAAACTGGTCATGGTTAACTAATTTACTGGAATTCTTTGAGGATGTTATGAGCACGGTGGACAACGGAGAACTAATGGATATGGTGTATCTGGATTTCTAGAAAATATTTGACAAAGTGCTGCTCAAAAGGCTGCTGCAGAAGATAAAGGTGCATTGCATTATGGGTAATGTGTTAGCATGGATAGAAGATTGGTTAACTAATGAAAAGTAAAGAGTGGGAATAAATGGGTGTTTTTCCCATTGGCGATCAATGGCTGATGTATGCCTCAGGGATCAGTTTTGAAACTACAATTGTTTACAATTCAAGTAGATGATTTGGAGTTGGGGAAACCAAGTGTAGTGTGTCAAAGTTTGATGACACTGAGATGAGTGATAGAGCAAAGAGTGCAGAGGACATGAAAGTCTGCAGCGATATATAGGTAGGTGAAGTGAGTGGATAATGGTCTGGCAGATGGAGTACAATGTTGGTAAAGGTGAGGTCGTCCATTTTGATAGGAATAGCAACAAAATGGACGACTGTCTAAATGGTGAAAAATTGCAACATGCCACTGTGTAAAGGAATCTGAGTGTTGTTGTGCATGAATCACAAAAAGTTGGCTTGCAGGTAAATCAGAAAGTAAATGAAATATCGTCTTTCATTACTGGAGGAATGAAATTTAAAAGCAGGAAGGTTATGTTGCAGCTGTATAGGGTGTTGGTGAGGCCCCACCTGCAGTACTGTGTGCAGTTTTGGTCTCCTTACTTGAGAAAGGATGTACTGGCACCAGAGGGGGTGAAGAGGAGGTTCACCAGGTTGATTCCAGAGTTGAGAGGTTTGGCGTTTGAGGAGAGACTGAGTAGACTGGGATTATATTCATTGAAATTTCGAAGAATGAGGGGGGATCTTAAAGAAACATACAAAAGGGTGAAGGGAATAGATAAGATACATGCAGGGAGGTTGTTTCCACTGTTGGGTGAAACTGGAATGAGGGGGCATCACCTCAAAATAAGGGGGAACAGATTTCGGACTGAGCTGAGGAGGAACTGCTTCCCCCAAAAGATTGTGAATCTGTGCAATTCCCCACGCAGTGAAGAAGTCAAAGCGACATTGTTAAATGTTTTTAAGGCAAAGATAGGTAGATATTTGAACGGTTCAGGAATTACGGGTTATGGTGAAGGGGGTGTGGGGAGAGGAATGGGTAAGTGGAGCTCAAAGGGCCAGACAGCCTACTCCTGCTCCTAGTTCTTATGCTCCTATTTAAGAGACATTTGGATGAGTACATGAATAGGAAAGGTTTGGAGGGATATGGGCCAAGTGCAGGCCTAGTTTAGTTTGGGAACATGGTTGGCATTGACTGGTTGGACCAAAGGGTCTGTTTCTGTGCTGTTTGGCTATATGATTCTGTGACTTGCAGCTCTTTGTTTTGAAGCCAGGAACAACCCAATCTGCCATATGACTCCACATTCTCTCATATTATTCATTCATCTATAATGAGTCATTTTATTAAAGATCTTTTGAAAATGCAAATAAATGACATTTATGATATTATCATTGTCTATGCTCTTTGTTGCTTCCTCAAATAAAAATCAATACCGTTGGTCAATTAGGATTGTTGCCTTTAAAAATCCATCCTGACTACTCATTGTTACATTTCTCCATGATCTTTCCCACCGCTGATGGTAAGCTAACTGATCTCGAACTCACGTTCTTAAAGTTAGAAATGTTCCCACCAATTTACCTGCGTCACACATTTTTCAGACAAATCATTAATTACGTGTTGTGATGTCTCTCTTATCTCTTCCCTAAATTATTTTAAAATATGTGGATGCAATCCACAGGACCAGAGAACTTTATCCTCTTGGAATTTGTTTAATTTGTTCTTTCGATGTGTTAAATGCACTTACTGATTGCCCAGTTTATCATTCACTGTCACGTCTGTTAATTCTATCCCACTTAATAATTGTCTAATATTGCTGCCATTCCTCTGTTGTTACCTGTGTTATTATCCTGACTATCCTCTTGGCTTATTCCTATTATCACCTTCCTTTTTATTGGTGCACCTATAAAATATTTAACTGTTGTTTTATGTTCCTTGATGATTTATAATCTACTTCTCTTAAACAAAGTCTGTTTAGTGCTAACATTCAAGCTGTAAGAATGAAAAGAGACACGAGCTCTGGCTCCTCGATGTCTGTAACGTTCATTTCAAGCCCTGAATTTACCACAGCAACCACGTTATATTCTCACTATGTGTGTGTGTGTGTCTCAGAACATGACACCTTAACACTGCAGATTTTGTAACAGGTATTGTAGATGCTTGCAATGCTTTGCAGGGGGTCAAAGAGGCTCTCCTCTGCATTACCCACTTCCCACAGTCAAGACCTGATTTGTTTTGTGTTGATAATCACTCTGCAATCACATTTACAAGCTCATATTTTGTGGTCATAATTCCATTCTCAGTTAATGCTGGATTGGTTTAACATACCCATGATTATAACATTGTAAACTATAAAAACCCTTTTAATCTCAGTTTGTAAGATTTTCTCATCTTCTTTGGTGTGTCATGGGAATCTGAAACAGAGGCAACTAGCTAACCCATCCCTCTACAGGGGTGGGTTCATTTAAATTATTCCATCAGTTTTATCTTCGAGTCATAGAGATGTACAGCACGGAAACAGACCCTTCGGTCCAACTCATCCATGCCAACCAGATATCCTAAATTAATCTAGGCCCATTTGCCAGCGCTTGGCCCATATCCCTTAAACTCTTGCTATTCATATACCCATCCAGATGGGCAATAAATCCCCACGTCCCACAGGCAAACAAAACAAAAATACAATGTATGAACAAACTCAACCAAGGAATAGGTAATCTCAGATTGGAGGGACCGTTATTCACATCCACATCCAGACTGCACTGTTAGCCAAGCATGGAAATATTAATAATGGTCAGTGACTTTAAAAAGGAGCTAAACAACCAAAGCATATGGGTAATTCTCACACTTTGCTGCCTTTCAGTAAGCAGCTTTGCCACTCAGAAAGTCTATTGGATATTCTGGTGTGTGCCGCATGCTGGAATTGGAAATTTGTGCTCTTTGTGGTTGAGGTTCCCCACAGGATTGAAGAGTTTGAGCTATAGGGAGAGGCTGGGGCTGTTTTCCCTGGAGCGTTGGAAACTGAAGGTAAGTTTATAGAGGCTTATAAAGTCATGAGGGGCATGGGTAGGGTGAATAGCCAATATCATTTCCCCAAGGTGGAGGAGTCCAAAACTAGAGGGCATAAGGTGAGAGGGGAAAAACCTAAAAGGGACCTAATGTTTGGCTTTTTCGCCCAGAGGGTGGGGCATGTAAGCAATGAGCTGCCAGAGGAGGTGGTGGAGGCTGGTACAATTACAGCATTTAAAAGGCATCCAGATGGGTATATGAATAGCAAGAGTTTAGAGGGGTATGGGCCAAGCGCTGGCAAATGGGCCTCGATTAATTTAGGATATCTGTTTGGCATGGATGAGTTGGACCAAAGGGTCTGTTTCCATGCTGTACATCTCTATGACTCGAAGATAAAACTGATGGAATAATTTAAATGAAAACAAACTTGGCCAATAGCCCTCTAAACTCTTGCTATTCATATACCCAGACAGACTATTCCAAAAGTGGCCTCACTAATGTCCTGTACAGCCATAACATGATCTCTCAATTCCTGTACTCAATACACTGACCAAGAATTGCAAGCATACCAAGCACCTTCTTCACCACCCTGTCTACCCGTAACTCCACTTTCAAGAAACTATGAACCTGCAAATCCAACATCTCTTTATTCTGCAACATTCCCCAGGACCTTACCATTTTGGAGAGATGATTATTATTCTGACATTTAAAATTATTTTTATTACTTTATGTAACTTCCGTTGACTTTTTTCTCTGGTGCTTTATTTGCCTCAACATCTTTTACAAATCCAATTTAACATTTTGAAAATTTAACGCATTATTTTATCTGAAATGCATCTAGCTAAATGTTTTAAAGCCTTAGGTTCAAATTGCTTTGCCTCTCCCAATCTCTGTACTCAACACTTGTTCTACATCCCCCGAGAAATCTGCATCCTGCAATTCTTAGTGCTCTCTATTACACACGCCCCTTGATTAGTGCCTGTACCTTCATCCATCCAGACCCTAATCTCTGGAATTCCTATCCTGTCTCTCCTCCTTCAAGATTTTCTTTAAAATTCACCCCTTTAGTTACCTGCGTAATTGCTCCAACCTTTGTTCAGTATTAAATTCTTTCCATTGATGCTCCATGGTTTATCATGTTAATGGTGCTATAGAAATGCAAACCGTTTTTATTGTTGGATGCATTGATCAGGTGGCATGTCATAACCATCCCGTAGCCATTCCCTGGAGGCTTTATATGACAGAGGGGTAACTTTGCACTGCCTGTGGGGAACCTCAACCACAAAGAGCACAAATTTCCAATTCCAGCATGCGGCACACATCAGAATATCCAATAGACTTTCTGAGTGGCAAAGCTGCTTACTGAAAGGCAGCAAAGTGTGAGAATTACCCGTACACTTTGGTTGTTTAGCTCCTTTTTAAAGTCACTGACCATTATTAATATTTCCATGCTTGGCTAACAGTGCAGTCTGGATGTGGATGTGAATAACGGTCCCTCCAACCTGAGATTACCTTTGCCTTGGTTGAGTTTGTTCGTACATTGTATTTTTGTTTTGTTTGCCTGTGGGACGTGGGGATTTATTGCCTGTCCCTAGTCGCCCTTGAGAATGTGGTGGGGATCTGCCTTCTTGAACTGTGGCAGTCCACGTCCTGTAGGTAGACCCACAATGCACTGGGGGAGGGAATTCTAGAATTTTGAGCCAGTGACAGCGAAGGAATGGCAAGATGTTTCCAAGTCATGATGGCGAGTGGCTTGGAGGGAATCTTGCAGGGGGTGGTGTTCCCATTTTTCTGCTACCCTTGTCCTTCCAGATGGAAGTGGCCATGGGTTTGGAAGGTGCTGTCCAAGGATCTTTGGTGAATTTTTACAGTGCACCTTGTAAATGTGCTTCATTGTCATACCTACATTGAGGAGACTCCAATTCAATAAGGAATGAAATTAGTGAGCTGGCATGTACTTTGGGAGGAGACACAAATGTCTGTTAGTTTTGCTGAAAAGCAAATGTCAACCCCTGCCCTTTTATATCAACCTTTTTCTAGGTAGAGCAATCCCACTTCTATTGTTTCTTGCCTGAACTAAGTTTCGGAAGTGCTTTAATCACAAGTGGCCCAAGGTCTGCTATGTTTACACCCTTCAGGCCTCTGACACTCCTGAGATCTGGTTATCAAGGTGATGAGTGAGGACTTTAACATGGCGACAGCAAACTCCAATCGAGGGCTGCTTGTTACTGGGATCTACACAGGGAACATCAAAGAGCTTTGTTTGTCTGACTGTTATACCAGTGTCACGCTGGTGTAAATGGGTTGCAATTACATTAAAAGCAAATATTTATTCTGTCTTATTCTCCGCTAACATTCCAGTGACACTAAGAAGAATACAAAGGCTGTCTCTGTTTCCACATAACTCAATGCTTATCGGCAAGAATGGAATTTAAAGCAGTCTTCCTGAAGCCAGTCGCTCATCCAGTATGTGGCTCAATGATTTGGAGATGCCGGTGTTGGATTGGGGTGTACAAAGTTAAAAATCACACAGCACTGGGTTATAGTCCAACAGGTTTAATTGGAAGTACTAATTCTGTATCTTACAATTGTGTTCTCCACAACCACCTGATGAAGGAGCGTCGCTCCGAAAGCTAGTGCTTCCAATTAAACCTGTTGGACTATAACCTGGTGTTGGTGATTTTTAACTTTGTGACTCAATGAAATAGTTTGGAAGTCTCAAGTAGAGGCTCTTGCAATGCTTCATGTTTGATTGTGTTGTAACTATAGGTTCTTTGAGCCTGTGAACCAAACTTCTGGATTACTGTTAAATGTTTATGATTACACTGGGGATAGTGGGAAACAGCATACTCTGTGCTGAAAAGGTCCAATTTCTGAGCATAACACCAACGCGTGAGTACTGAGGACTCAGTAACATCACTGGCTACCTTGAAGGCTCAGTTACAGATTCATTAAACCCTAACTTCACAGTTTACGCCTTGTTAAAAGAAGACTGATTTCTTTATACCAAGTTTCCTTTCTCTTATTATTGTCTGCCCAGAAATTTTGCGCAGAATTTACAGAAAATTGCCAATTCACCCAAGCTGGCATTTTGTTCCTCATAAGAGTGAGTATTATAAAAAAGAAGTAGCGACCTTGTGCTTAGTGGGGAGGTGATGGTATTCCCACTGGGCTGCTAATCCAGAGATGAAATGTGTGGCGCTGGAAAAGCACAGCCGGTCAGGCAGCATCCGAGGAGCAGTTCCAGGCATAAGCTCTTCATCCGTTAATCCAGAAACCCAGCGAATGAGATTTCAATCCCACCACAATAGGTAGTGAAATTTTTAAAAACTTCTGGAATTGAGGCTCTGATGATGTCCATGGATCCATTATCAATGGTTGGAAATCCCTATCTAGTTTACTAATGCCCTTTAGAGAAGGAAATCTGCCATCCTTACCTGGTCTGGCCTAAATGGGACTCCAGACTGACAGCAATGTGATTGGCTCTTAACTGTGCAATCAGCAATAAGTGCTGGTGTGGCCTAGCCAGTGAATGAGCAATAATTACGGTTTTGTACAGAATCTATTTATCCTGCTAAAAGGCAAGAGCTCTGTCATAAAAATCCAATAATGACCACAGAGGTTTGGGATACTTCAAAACTGAAAGAATGGGTGCTAAACAAATGTACAAATCCGGCCAAATGGAAGGTACAACTAAAGGTGACAAAACAGTTTTAAGAGGTACGATAATGATTTCAGAGAAAATCAAAATGAATGTTACAATGAACACAATCACAAAAAAACGCTATGTTCAGAAACAGAGGCTGGTCCACAGCAAAGTGTGTTCCTTCAAAACTGATAACAATTACATTGCAAATAGAAATGAGAAATGACAGACAGGTTGAATAGTTTCTTGCTGTCACTGTTCATAGAGAATGAAAAGGAAAACATTCTGGGCATCAGAAGGAAATTATTATTGAGTCAACAACAAGGAGTCATCAAAGTTAACTTAAGAAAGGTAACATGACTAAAGGAACTAATAGGTGGAAATTCACTACATATTTTCAGTCAGATAGTTTCACACAGTCCCTATAGTGTGAAAACAGGCCATTTGGCTCACTAAGTCCACACCGACCCTCTAAAGATTAATGCACCCAGACACGTTCCCCTGCCCTACAATTACACATGATTAATGCACCTAACCTACACACCCCGTGCAACTTAGTACAGCCAATTCACCTAACCTGCACATCCTTTGACTGGGAGGAAACCCACATAGACATGTGGAGAACATACAAACTCCACACAGACAATCACCCAAGGCTGGAATCGAACCCAGGTCCCTGGTGTAGTGAGGTAACAGTGCTAACCACGGAGCCACCGTGCTGCCTGTAGCACCTGTGCTGCTGAATTTCAAAAGACGTGAGAGAGAGAATGTTACACACACCCTGATTATAAACTTCTAATCTTTTCCCTGGAGTGTCAGAGGCTGAGGGGTCATTTTATAAAGGTGTACAAAATCATGAGGGGCATGGATAGGACAGATAGACAAGGTCTTTTTCCCTGGGGTGCAGGAGTCCAGATCTAGAGGGCATAGGTTTAGGGTGAGAGGGGAAAGGTTTAAATAGGATCTGAAAGGTAATATTTTCATGTGGAGGGTAGTGCATGTCTGGAATAAGCTGCCAGAGGGTGTGTTGGTACAATACAACATTTAAAAGGCATCTGGATGGGTATATGAATAGGAATAGTTTAGAGGGACATGGGCCAGGTGCTGGCAAGTGGGACTAGATTAATTTGGAAAATCTGGTCGGCATGGACAAGTTGGACCGAAGGGTCTGTTTCCATGCTGTGTATCTCTATGACTCCATAACTGTTGCTTTGGACTGGAGGTTTCAAGTGTGACTCTATTATTTAAGAAAGGAGACAGAGGGGATCCAGGTATATCAAATGTAGTTCGTCTGTTTGGAAACTATAATTAAGAGAGCTTGACTCATTATCTCGAATATTCAGCTGATCAGAGCTTTGGACAGTGCATGCCTGATGAATGGATTGAATTACAAGAGGTAACTCAGATTGTGGATCCTGGGACATCTCTGAATGATATCTGGAATTAATCAATAAAGTCCTTCATAACAGCCTCTTAGTTAAAGTTGAAGCTCGTGGAATGCAAGTTATTGATCTGTTAGAAAATTGTACCAGGGAGAATGGGCACATAATGAAATGGATGGGATGTGACTGCTGGTGTCACACAATAACTCAGATAACGGGATAAAGAGATGTATATCCAGATCTGCCAATGTCACAACGATCATGGTAAACAGTGGGGATGGAGGCGTAAAATGAGAAAGAGATACTGATAGATTAAGTAATTGGGCAAAACTTTAGAAAATTGGATTTCAATAGAATTTCAAAAGAGTGAGATCATCAACATAAGGGTTAGTCCAGAGTACTCCCGAAATGGAGTGTTATGGCTGGGCCCCTGATGAGGTCCCCCAAGTTGTTGCACTTCGAAAGAAATATCCCATAACGTTTTCCAAGTGAGGGGGGGGGGGGAAGGCTAACTGACTCCCCTTCTGTATTCAACTGGCTTCTTGATTTGCTGCAGCAAGGTTAATTTGAAAAGAACTCCTTCGCTCTCGGATGCCTTTCCCGTGGACCAAGTAAATTTATTTTTAAAGTTTAGTCAGGCTTCCTTGAGCGAATGAAAGAGTGAGTTCATTCATGACTAACACAAAATAAAAGCCATACGAAAGTGAATCCAACAAAAGTTAAAAGATATGGAACGAGCTGCCTGAGGAAGTGCTGGAGGTGAGTGCAATGACAGCATTTTAAAGGCATCTGGATGGGTATATGAATAGGAAGAGTTTAGAGGGGTACGGGACAAATGCTGATCAATGGGAGTCTGTTAGATTGGGAAGTCTGGTTGGCAGAGATGAGTTGGACCGAAGGATCCGTTTCTGCACTGTATGATTCTATGACTCTGTATACAGATCGGTCTCTGTGGGCCATCTGTGAAGACTAGATCGTGGCATATTGATAGTTGATCAGTTGATTTCAGGATTCTTGATTAGTTAAAATCCTTTTGTCCTGTTGTTTTTGATGGTAGTTGATTGGCAAACCACTGGCTAGTTAGCTTTGTGCACTCAGAGAGAGAGAGAGAGAGAGAGTGCAGTTATGTGCAATGCAGTTCTGACCGTATAACCTTCGATTGCTTGTACCCAGGCTAGCACACATGAGGCTCAGTTCAGTTTATCTTCGAGCACACCTTCTGCACACAAAGATCTGGAGCTGTAGTCATGATTTAATTCCCCTCATTAGTATATTCCTGCAAGGGAAAAACACATAAAATGTCTGAAAGAAATGACTTCTTACGGAGAGGGGGAAGATGGTCATCCCTATCATTATCTCCTCCTGTTGCATCTCTCTCCCCAACATTCTACAGAGGCGATATTCCATGAAGGTACATTTGCCGTTTTGATGAAGTTCCAGGATTTTGACCCTTTCAACACACAGAGGGGCATCGTGGGAGTGTTAGTGAATCGGCATTAGGTCATTCAGAGTTTGTTTGATAAGAGTACATTGAAAAGTGTATCTAAATCGCATGTTAGCAAAAAGGCAATAAAATGGCCAGCATATCTTTCTTTAAGTTCTTAGCAATTAGAAGTGTGATTTCTGAAATATGACGGACACATAAAACACATTACCGAATCTATTCCAAAAAAAAGCTCTTTTATCCAGTTCATCACCAGCTTTCTCCCCCTCCTCTCTTGCAAGGGTACTGTGCAAGGGCCAATAAACAGCTCCTGGATCCTTGTCCTGGCCATTAAAGTAAGCCATGTATCATGGGTGAGTCTCAGTCATAGCCATTGACAGAGTCTCAGTCATAGCCATTGGCAGAGTATCGGCCCTTGTGAGCATCGCCACTGAGCCCAATCAGGTCAAATCACAAATAGTGAGCATTTCTAGAAGCAGTCATTGGACTGAGATTGTGAATGAGGGCCAAAACCTGTGGTGCTGGAAAAGCACAGCCGGTTAGGCAGCATCCCAGGAACAGGAGAGTCAATGTTTCAGGCTCTAGCCCTTCATCAGGAATGTTGCCTGACCTGCTGTGCTTTTCCAGCACCACACCTTTTGACTCTGATCTCCAACATCTGCAGTCCTCACTCTCTCCAAGTCCATTGTGAATGAGGGCACTGGCCGATGTTGGCCACATCCAGTTGGCAGTTTTCTTTGAAAGCTGACTTAAATATGTACCCCTCCAGCTTACTTCCAGCCTGAGGTCCCATATTACATTCCTCTGCAGCCAACTGCAGTTAACTCAGGACCAATTGGAAACCAAACTTAAAAGCCCTTGCTGATTTATTTGGTTCACTATGCTAACTCTTGCCACTTACCAACTCTGTTTCTCTCATTTGCTTATGTCTAATGCATAACTTAAGCTGGAAAATGCAAGAGTGTATATTTATGTTGGCTTTCAATGAATTGTAGAGGGCTTCTCTGGTCATAGAATCCCTACAGCATGAAAGCAGGTCATTCAGTCCATCTTGTCCACACCAACTCTCCCACCCTCCTCGCCTATCCCTGTAACCCTGAATTCAGCCAATTCACCTAACCCGCACATCGTTTGGACTGTGGGAGGAAACCGGAGCACCCGGAGGAAACCCACACAGAGACAGGGAGAATGTGCAAACTCCACACAGACAGTCACCTGAGGGTGGAATCAAACCCGGGTCCCTGCTGCAGTGCTAACTACTGAGCCAACAAGCTGCCCATGCAGTGGTAATGTCCCGATCTCTGAGTTAGGAGACCTAGTCCTAACCTGTTCCAGAGGTCTACGTGTAATAATATTATTGGACAGGTTGCTTCGAAAATATCATAAACTTGTGGTTGTCCTTACAGACGGAGTTCCTGTCAGACTGACATATGACAGACGTTTATCCAGGTCAGGGATCAGAGAGTAACTAACTCCTTTCCATCATACTCCAGGAGTAGATGTGAGGGAAATTAAAGCAATTTTGGAGGGAAGTGCTCCAGTTTGCAGCTTGTCCTGCCCTCTGCTGTTGTGTCTGCCACTCTTGGCCAACCTGTGCTGTCCACACACATCCATCTATCTCCAATAGCTCTGTGATACCCATCACTTAATTCTGCTCAGGTTGATCCTTCCTGCTGCTGCCCTTTGCCTTCTGGGAGAGATCTCTATATCTTTTCAGTCCTGATCAAATGGTCAAAATACTCACGCGGTCTTTTCTGATATCACTTTTAAACGTGATTTTCCTCTTGCAACTTCAAGCATCTCTTCATTTGTCTTGTGGTCTATATATAGAACTTTTAGCATCAACCCTGACAGCCACATTTCAAAGGCCTCTTATTCCTTGCATAGAGCCTTCTTTACTGTTCATGTTTCCAAGATGCACATAAAATGTATAGAACAGCACTTTGAGTGTTTTCCTTGTTACAAGCTTGGGTTTTCTTGTTAATGCATCCTTCATCTGCACAAAGCTACTGCTGCTCATGTCTATCCTTCTTCCAACTTTCAGCTTCTGTTATTATTTGTCCAAAGTAGACAGGTTGTTTACTTGTCACAACGTGACACTGTTCATGTCAATCTTTAATCACTAGTGACTTCTGACATTCATTACTTCATTTACCTCAGGAACCGTTTTAGAACTCCAAGCTTAGATTACTTTACAGTGTGGAAACAGGCCCTTCAGCCCAACAAGTCCACACCGACCTGCCGAAGCGCAACCCACCCATTCCCCTACATTTACCCCTTTACCTAACACTACGGGCAATTTAGCACAGCCAATTCACCTGACCTGCACATCTTTGGACTGTGGGAGGAAACCGGAGCACCCGGAGGAAACCCACGCAGACACGGGGAGAATGTGCAAAGTCCACACAGACAGTTGCCTGAGGCGGGAATTGAACCCGGGTCTCTGGCGCGGTGAGGCAGCAGTGCTAACCACTGTGCCACCGTGCCACCCACTCCAAGTTTAATAAGTCATGTCCTCAATGATTCAGAGATGCAGGCATTGGACTGGGGTGTACAAAGTTAAAAACCACACAACACCAGGTTATAGTCCAACAGGTTTAATTGGAAGCACTAGCTTTCGGAGCGACGCTCCTTCATCAGGTGGTTGTGGAGGACACAATTGTAAGGCACAGAATTTATAGCAAAAGTTTACAGTGTGATGTAACTGAAATTATACATTGAAAAATACTTGATTGTCTGTTGAGTCTTTCATCTGTTCGAATACCATGATAGTTTCACTTCTTTCACATGTAAATCACAAAACTCTTTTAAAAGTTGCATTCTCAGGTTAACTGTAACAATTGGTGTTAGCCAGGTAACATGTTGAAGGTGTTGGCCCCCTGTGTTCTCTGGCTATGCCACGATATCTAGACTGATTCGAATCTAAAAAAATGAGATAACGGAGTTTTACATGAATTCATGCAGTTTTTGAGCAAAGTACAATGTAACTCTGCAAGTACAAAACCAACCCCACAAATATATATGTATATATGTGCATGTGGGTCTTTGTCTGTGTGTGTGTGTGTGTCTGGGTTGGGGGGTTGTGAGTGTGAGAGAGAGTGTATATATGTGTGTATGTGAGTGTAGAGTGTCTTAAGTCTGTGAGGGGGTGCATGTGTGAGTGTGGGAGTGTGCGTGTGTGTCTGGGGATGGGGGTTGTGAGTGTCTGTGAGAGAGAGTGCATATGTGTGTGCGTGAGTGTAGAGGGGTCTAAGTCTGTGAGAGGATGCACGTGTGAGTGTGTGAGTGTGTGTATCTGTAAGGGTGTGTGTGAGTGTCTGTGTGAGTGTCTGTGTATATGTATGTCCGTGTGTATGTGTGTGTATAGGAGTACCTGTGTGTGTGTGTGCGTATAGTGCAATAGTGGTCACCTGTAGTGTTTTATGAACCCAAGGTCCCGGTTGAGGCCCTCCCTATGGATACCGAACTTAGCGATCAGCCTCTGCTCGGCCACTTTTCTCTGCTGCCTGTCCCGAAGTCCACCTTGGAGGATGGTCACCCGAAGGTCCGAGGTCGAATGTCCTGGACCACTGAAGTGTTTCCCAACTGGGAGGGAACCTTCCTGTCTGTTGATTGTGGTACGGTGCCCATTCATCCATTGCCATAGCCTTTGCAGTGGTCCAGGACATTTGACCTTGGACCTTTGGGTGACCATCCTCCAAGGCGGACTTCAGGACAGGCAGCAGAGGAAAGTGGCCGAGCAGAGGCTGATCGCTAAGTTTGGTACCCATAGGGAGGGCCTCAACCGGGACCTTGGGTTCATAAAACACTACAGGTGACCACCATTACACTATACACACACAGACACTCCTACACACACGCACACACATACACAGACATGCACACAGACACATACACACACGCTTACAGACACACACACTCCCACACTTACACATACACCCCCCACAGACTTAAGACACTCTCACATACACACACATATACACTCTCTCTCACACTCACAACCCCCCAACCTGTACTTGCAGGGTTACATTGTACTTTGCTCAAAAACTGCATGAATTTATGTAAAACTCTGTTATCTCACTTTTTAGATTAGAATCAATCTAGACACCGTGGCACAGACAGAGAACACAGGGGGCTAACACCTTCAACATATTGTCTGGCTATCACCAATTATTACTGTTCATGTCAATCTTTAATCTTTATATCTTTCCTTCGATAAAGGATCCAAAACTGTTTACAGTAGTCCCACTGTGGTCTGACTAGTGTATTATATAGTTTTAGCAAAACATCCCTATTTTTAAACTCCATTCCCTTTGAAATAAAGGCCAACATTCCATTTGCCTTGTCTATTACTCATTGACTTTAAGTGATTCATTTTTATGATTCATGGACGGAGATTCCCAAATCTCTATGTTCTGTAGCTTTCTGATTCTGACTCCATTTAAAAAATATTCAGCTCCTTATTCTTCCTGACATTTTCCCACAGTTTATTCCATCTGCCAACGCTTTGTCCTCTCACGTAACCTGTCCATATCCCTCTGCAGACTCTTTGTGACATCCTCACCACTTGCCGTCCCACCTATTTTTGTATCATTTGCAAACTTGGCAATAGTACATTCACTTCCTGAGTGTCTTCATCCCACTATTTTAACAGGGAGCTAGAGACAAGACAGGGAAATATTGACCAGTGAGTCTGATGTCTAGAGTGGGGAATCTGGGACTTTAGATGTTTTTTTTCTGACAATTAATAATAGTTTAATGGTCATCATTAAAAAAAATCACACAACACCAGGTTATAGTCCAACAGGTTTATTTGAAAGCACTGCTCCTTCATCAGGTGGTTTTGGAGTATAAAATCGTAAGACACAGAATTTATAGCAAAAGTTTACAGTGTGATGTAACTGAAATTATATATTGAAAAAGACCTGGATTGTTTGTTAAGTCTCTCATCTTTTAGAATGACCATGTTGGTTTCAGTTCTTTTGTATGTAAATTGCAAAACCTTTTTTAGAAGTTTCGTTCTGAGGTGAACTTTAACAATTGGTGACATGTTGGCTCAGATAATGCACTGAAGGTGTGAGGTGTCCTGTGTGAGACTGTCTGTGCCCCAATGGTCTGAATGATTCTAATCTAAAAACAAACAGATTTACAGGATCTTACATGGATTCATGCAGTTTTTGAGCAAAATATAATGTAATTCTGCCCCACAAACTGATATGTGTATGTGTGCATGTGGGTATATGTGGCAGGGGTTATGAGTGTGTGTGTGTGTGTGTGTGTGTGTGTGTGTGTGTGTGTGTGTGTGTGTGTGTGTGTGTGTGTGTGTGTGTGTGTGTGTGTGTGTGTGTGTGTGTGTGTGTGTGTGTGTGTGTGTGTGTAGTTGGGTCACCTGTAGTGTTTTATGAACCCAAGGTCCCGGTTGAGGCCCTCCCTATGGGTACCGAACTTAGCGATCAGCCTCTGCTTGGCCACTTTGCGTTGTTGCCTGTCCTGCAGTCTGCCTTGGAGAATGGTCAGCTGAAGGTCCGAGGTCGAATGTCCTGGACCACTGAAGTGTTCGCCAACTGGGACAGATCACTCCTGTCTGGTGATTGTTGTGCGGTGCCCATTCATCCGTTGCCATAGCCTCTGCTCGGTCTCACCAAAGTACCATGCCTCCGGGCATCCTCGCCTGCAGCGTATGAGATAGACAATGTTGGCTGAGTCACATGAGTACCTGCCGTGTACATGGTGGGAGGTGTTCCCACGCGTAATGGTGCTTTCCATGTCAACGCTCTGACAAGTCTTGCAGTGCCTACCGTGACGGGGTTGGGGGTGTTGTCCTGAGAGCCGGGCAGTTTGCTACGAACAATGATGTGTTTGAGGTTTGGTGGCTGTTTAAAGGTGAGAATTGGAGGTGTGGGGAAGGTCTTGGAGAGATAGATAATGTGTTGCAGGCCGCGAAGAGCATGGCCAAGTTTTTCAGCTCCTGGAAAGTACTGAACAATGAAGGGTACCCTGTCAGTTGCAGCCCCTGTCCGAGGTCTCAGTTCCAGATTTTCATTGAATTCAAATTCTACGATCTGTCATGTTAGGATTCAGACCCAAGTCCACAGAATATAACCTGGATCTCTGGACTGACAATCTCGCAATAATACCTACTGGCTGGCACCTCCTCAGAGTGAGGTAAGCTTCACTTGTTTCCTCAAGTTGTGAACAACTCCTTGTTTCTTTTAAAAAGAAATGTCCATTTTCCTCACTTTTGGTTCAGAGTCCAAAAATAAAAAGTTAAAAATCACTCAACACAGCAAACAACCTGGTCAAACAGGTTCATTTGGAAGCACTTGCTTTCGGAGCACTGCTCCTTCATCAGGTTATGTAATTTTTAACTTTGTCTACCCCAGTCCAACCACATCTCCTCCACTTCCCGCTCCTCCGCCCTTGAGCCCCGCCCCTCCAACCGCCACCAGGACAGAACCCCACTGGTCCTCACCTTCCACCCCACCAACCTCCGGATACATCGTATCATCCATCGTCATTTCCGACACCTCCAAACAGACCCCACCACCAGGGATATATTTCCCTGCCCTCCCTCCGCCACTGCCTCGTCAGGTCCACACCCCCCACCAACCCAACCTCCACTCCTGGCACCTTCCCCTGCAACTGCAAGAAATGCAAAACTTGCGCCCAAACCTGCCCCCTCACTTCCCTCCAAGGCCCCAAAGGATCCTTCCATATCCGTCACAAATTCACCTGCACCTCCATACACATCATTTACTGCATGCGCTGCACCCGATTTGGCCTCCTCTATATTGGGGAGACAGGCCGCCTACTTGCGGAATGTTTCAGAGAACACCTCTGGGACACCCGGACGAACCAACCCAACCACCCCGTGGCTCAACACTTCAACTCCCCCTCCCACTCCACCAAGGACATGCAGGTCGTTGGACTCCTCCATCGCCAGACCATAGCAACATGATGGCTGGAGGAAGAGTGCCTCATCTTCTGCCTTGGAACCCTCCAACCACAAGGGATGAACTCAGATTTCTCCAGTTTCCTCATTTCCCCCACACCCACCTTGTCTCAGTCCCAACCCTCGAACTCAGCACCACCTTCCTAACCTGCAATCTTCTTCCTGACCTCTCTGCTCCCACCCCCTCTCCGGCCTATCACCCTCACCTTGACCTCCTTCCACCTATCGCATTTCCAAAGCCCCTTCCCCAAGTCCCTCCTCCCTACCTTTTATCTTAGCCTGCTGGACACACTTTCCTCATTCTTGAAGAAGGGCTGATCCCGAAGCGTCGATTCTCCTGCTCCTTGGATGATGCCTGACCTGCTGCGCTTTTCCAGCAACACATTTTCAGTAGTATTAATCAAATTGGCAGACATGAAAGAGTCCAGAGATCTTAGAGGCTTGTAGAACTACAGGAATTCAGAACGATGGGAGGAGTCAAGACCATGGAGGAAGCTGTAAACAAAGATGAGAATGATCAGATCGAAGAGTTGCGAGCTCAAGAATCCATGTCTTACAACTAACATTGATAAAAGATTTGTAGTTGAAACGCTGGTTTCCTGAACTAGAATGATGTACCTTCAAAGGACCCTTTTAGTGAACACATCACTGTCAGCAGTTCCTAGTTGTGTGTGTGAGTTCTCAGTGACAGTGCACTGTTTCAGCAGTTCCTAGTTGTGTGTGTGTGTTCTCAGTGACAGTGCACTGTTTCAGCAGTTCCTAGTTGTGTGCGTGTGTTGTCAGTGACAGTGCACTGTTTCAGCAGTTCCTGGTTGTGTGTGTGTGTTCTCAGTGACAGTGCGCTGTTTCAGCAGTTCCTAATTGTGTGTGTGTGTTCTCAGTGACAGTGCACTGTTTCAGCAGTTCCTAGTTGTGTGTGTGTGTTCTCAGTGACAGTGCACTGTTTCAGCAGTTCCTAATTGTGTGTGTGTGTTCTCAGTGACAGTGCACTGTTTCAGCAGTTCCTAATTGTGTGTGTGTGTTCTCAGTGACAGTGCACTGTTTCAGCAGTTCCTAGTTGTGTGTGTGTGTTCTCAGTGACAGTGCACTGTTTCAGCAGTTCCTAGTTGAGTGTGTGTGTTCTCAGTGACAGTGCACTGTTTCAGCAGTTCCTAGTTGAGTGTGTGTGTTCTCAGTGACAGTGCACTGTTTGAGCAGTTCCTAGTTGAGTGTGTGTTCTCAGTGACTGTGTGCTGTTTGAAAAGTTCCTAGTTGTTTATCTGTTCTCACTGAGAGTGCACTGTTTCAGCAGTTCCTAGTTGTGTGTGTGTTCTCAGTGACAGTGCACTATTTCAGCAGTTCCTAGTTATGTGTCTGTTCTCACTGACAGTGCACTGTTTCAGCAGATCCTAGTTGTGTGTGTGTTCTCAGTGACAATGCACTGTTTCAGCAGTTCCTAGTTGTGCGTGTGTGTGTTCTCAGTGACAGTGCACTGTTTCAGCAGTTCCGAGTTGTCTGTGTCTGTTCTCACTGACAGTGCACTGTTTCAGCAGTTCCGAGTTGTGTGTGTTCTCAGTGACAGTGGACTGTTTCAGCATTTCCTAGTTATGTGTGTGCTCTCAGTGACAGTGCACTGTTTCAGTAGTTCCGAGTTGTGTGTGTGTGTGTTCTCAGTGACAGTGCACTGTTTCAGCAGTTCCTAGTTGTGTGTGTGTTCTCAGTGACAGTGCACTGTTTCAGCAGTTCCTAGTTGTGTGTGTTCTCAGTGACAGTGCACTGTTTCAGCATTTCCTAGTTATGTGTGTGTTCTCAGTGACAGTGCACTGTTTCAGTAATTCCTAGTTGTGTGTGTGTGTTCTCAGTGACAGTGCACTGTTTCAGTAGTTCCGAGTTGTGTGTGTGTGTGTTCTCAGTGACAGTGCACTGTTTCAGTAGTTCCTAGTTGTGTGTGTGTTCTCAGTGACTGTGTGCTGTTTCAGCAGTTCCTAGTTGTTAATCTGCTCTCACTGAGAGTGCACTGTTTCAGCAGTTCCGAGTTGTGTGTGTTCTCAGTAGGAGTGCACTGTTTCAGCAGTTCCTAGATGTGTGTGTGTTCTCAGTGACAATGCACTGTTTCAGCAGTTCCTAGTTGTCTGTATCTGTACTCACTGACAGTGCACTGTTTCAGCAGTTCCTAGTTGTGTGTGTGTTCTCCGTTACAGAGCACAGTTTCAGCAGTTCCTTCTTGTGTGTGTGTTCTCAGTGACAATGCACTGTTTCAGCATTTCCTAGTTATGTGTGTGTTCTCACTGACAGTGCACTGTTTCAGCAGTTCCTAGTTGTGTGTGTTCTCAGTAAGAGTGCACTGTTTCAGCAGTTCCTAGATGTGTGGGTGTTCTCAGTGACAATGCACTGTTTCAGCAGTTCCTAGTTGTGTGTGTCTGTTCTCAGTGACAGTGCACTGTTTCAGCAGTTCCTAGTTGTGTGTGTGTTCTCAGTTACAGAGCACTGTTTCAGTAGTTCCTAGTTATGTGTGTGTTCTCAGTGACAATGCACTGTTTCAGCAGTTCCTAGTTGTGTGTGTGTTCTCAGTTACAGAGCACAGTTTCAGCAGTTCCTAGTTGTGTGTGTGTTCTCAGTGACAATTCACTGTTTCAGCAGTTCCTAGTTGTGTGTGTGTGTTCTCAGTGACAGTGCACTGTTTCAGCAGTTCCTAGTTGTGTGTGTGTGTGTTCTCAGTTACAGTGCACTGTTTCAGCAGTTCCTAGTTATGTGTGTGTTCTCAGTGACAGTGCGCTGTTTCAGCAGTTCCTAGTTGTGTGTGTTTGTTCTCAGTGACAGTGCACTGTTTCAGCAGTTCTGAGTTCTGTGTGTGTCTGTTCTCAGTGACGGAGTACTGTTTCAGCAGTTCCGAATTATATGTCTATTCTCACTGACAGTGCACTCTTTCAGGAGTTCCTAGTTATGTGTGTGTTCTCCGTGACAGTGCACTGTTTCAGCAGTTCCTAGTTGTGTGTGTCTGTTCTCAGTGACAGTGCACTGTTTCAGCAGTTCCTAGTTGTGTGTGTCTGTTCTCAGTGACAGTGCACTGTTTCAGGAGTTCCTAGGTGTGTGTGTGTTCTCAGTGACTGTGCACTGTTTCAGCAATTCCTAGTTGTGTTTGTGTTCGCAGTGAAAGTGCACTGTTTCAGCAGTTCCTAGTTGTGTGTGTCTGTTCTCAGTGACAGTGCACTGTTGCAGCAGTTCCTAGTTGTGTGTGTGTTCTCAGTGACAGTGCACTGTTTCAGCAGTTCCTATTTATGTGTGTGTGTTCTCAGTGAAAGTGCACTGTTTCAGCAGTTTCTAGTTGTGTGTGTGTTCTCAGTGCAAGTGCACTGTTTCAGCAGTTCCTAGTTGTGTGTGTGTTCTCAGTGACAGTGCACTGTTTCAACAATTTCTAGTTGTGCGTGTGTTCTCCGTGACAGTGCACTGTTTCAGCAGTTCCTAGTTGTGTGTGTCTCTTCTCAGTGACAGTGCACTGTTTCAGCAGTTCCAGGTGTGTGTGTCTCTTCTCAGTGACAGTGCACTGTTTCAGGAGTTCCTAGTTGTGTGTGTGTTCTCAGTGACTGTGCACTGTTTCAACAATTTCTAGTTGTGTGTGTGTTCTCAGTGACAGTGCACTGTTTCAGCAGTTCCTAGTTGTGTGTGTGTTCTCAGTGACAGTGCACTGTTTCAGCAGTTCGTAGTTGTGTGTGTGTTCTCAGTGACAGTGCACTGTTTCAGCAGTTCCTAGTTATATGTGTGTTCTCAGTGACAGTGCACTGTTGCAGCAGTTCCTAGTTGTGTGTGTGTTCTCAGTGACAGTGCACTGTTTCAGCAGTTCCTATTTATGTGTGTGTGTTCTCAGTGAAAGTGCACTGTTTCAGCAGTTTCTAGTTGTGTGTGTGTTCTCAGTGCAAGTGCACTGTTTCAGCAGTTCCTAGTTGTGTGTGTGTTCTCAGTGACAGTGCACTGTTTCAACAATTTCTAGTTGTGCGTGTGTTCTCCGTGACAGTGCACTGTTTCAGCAGTTCCTAGTTGTGTGTGTCTCTTCTCAGTGACAGTGCACTGTTTCAGCAGTTCCAGGTGTGTGTGTCTCTTCTCAGTGACAGTGCACTGTTTCAGGAGTTCCTAGTTGTGTGTGTGTTCTCAGTGACTGTGCACTGTTTCAACAATTTCTAGTTGTGTGTGTGTTCTCAGTGACAGTGCACTGTTTCAGCAGTTCCTAGTTGTGTGTGTGTTCTCAGTGACAGTGCACTGTTTCAGCAGTTCGTAGTTGTGTGTGTGTTCTCAGTGACAGTGCACTGTTTCAGCAGTTCCTAGTTATGTGTGTGTTCTCAGTGACAGTGCACTGTTTCAGCAGTTCCTAGTTATGTGTGTGTTCTCAGTGACAATGCACTGTTTCAGCCGTTCCTAGTTGTGTGTCTCAGTTCTCAGTGACAGTGCGCTGTTTCAGCAGTTCCTAGTTGTGTGTGTTCTCAGAGACAATGTCCTGTTTCAGCAGTTCCCAGTTGTGTGTCTGTTCTCAGTGACAGTGCACTGTTTCAGCAGTTCCTAGTTATATGTGTGCTCTCAGTGACAGTGCACTGTTTCAGCAGTTCCGAGTTGTGTGTGTGCTCTCAGTGAAAGTGCACTGTTTCAGCAGTTCCTAGTTGTGTGTGTGTTCTCAGTGACAGTGCACAATTTTAGCAGTTCCTAGTTACATGTGTGTGTCTGTTGTCAGTGACAGTGCACTGTTTCAGCAGTTCCGAGTTGTCTGTATCTGTACTCACTGACAGTGCACTGTTTCAGCAGTTCCTAGTTGTGTGTGTGTTCTCAGTTACAGAGCACAGTTTCAGCAGTTCCTTCTTGTGTGTGTGTTCTCAGTGACAATGCACTGTTTCAGCATTTCCTAGTTATGTGTGTGTTCTCACTGACAGTGCACTGTTTCAGCAGTTCCTAGTTGTGTGTGTTCTCAGTAACAGTGCACTGTTTCAGCAGTTCCTAGTTGTGTGTGTGTTCTCTGTTACAGAGCACTGTTTCAGTAGTTCCTAGTTATGTGTGTGTTCTCAGTGACAATGCACTGTTTCAGCAGTTCCTAGTTGTGTGTGTGTTCTCAGTGACAGAGCACAGTTTCAGCAGTTCCTAGTTGTGTGTGTGTTCTCAGTGACAATTCACTGTTTCAGCAGTTCCTAGTTGTGTGTGTGTGTTCTCAGTGACAGTGCACTGTTTCAGCAGTTCCTAGTTGTGTGTGTGTGTGTTCTCAGTTACAGTGCACTGTTTCAGCAGTTCCTAGTTATGTGTGTGTTCTCAGTGACAATGCACTGTTTCAGCAGTTCCGAATTGTGTGTGTTTGTTCTCAGTGACAGTGCACTGTTTCACAGTTCCTAGTTGAGTGTGTCTGTTCTCAGTGACAGTGCACTGTTTCAGCAGTTCTGAGTTCTGTGTGTGTCTGTTCTCAGTGGCGGAGTACTGTTTCAGCAGTTCCGAATTATATGTCTATTCTCACTGACAGTGCACTCTTTCAGGCATTCCTAGTTATGTGTGTGTTCTCCGTGACAGTGCACTGTTTCAGCAGTTCCTAGTTGTGTGTGTCTGTTCTCAGTGACAGCGCACTGTTTCAGCAGTTCCTAGTTGTGTGTGTCTGTTCTCAGTGACAGTGCACTGTTTCAGGAGTTCTAGGTGTGTGTGTGTTCTCAGTGACTGTGCACTGTTTCAGCAATTCCTAGTTGTGTTTGTGTTCGCAGTGAAAGTGCACTGTTTCAGCAGTTCCTAGTTGTGTGTGTCTGTTCTCAGTGACAGTGCACTGTTTCAGCAGTTCCTAGTTATATGTGTGTTCTCAGTGACAGTGCACTGTTGCAGCAGTTCCTAGTTGTGTGTGTGTTCTCAGTGACAGTGCACTGTTTCAGCAGTTCCTAGTTGTGCGTGTGTGTGTTCTCAGTGAAAGTGCACTGTTTCAGCAGTTTCTAGTTGTGTGTGTGTTCTTAGTGCAAGTGCACTGTTTCAGCAGTTCCTAGTTGTGTGTGTGTTCTCAGTGACAGTGCACTGTTTCAACAATTTCTAGTTGTGCGTGTGTTCTCCGTGACAGTGCACTGTTTCAGCAGTTCCTAGTTGTGTGTGTCTCTTCTCAGTGACAGTGCACTGTTTCAGCAGTTCCAGGTGTGTGTGTCTCTTCTCAGTGACAGTGCACTGTTTCAGGAGTTCCTCGTTGTGTGTGTGTTCTCAGTGACTGTGCACTGTTTCAACAATTTCTAGTTGTGCGTCTGTTCTCAGTGACAGTGCACTGTTTCAGCAGTTCCTAGTTGTGTGTGTCTGTTCTCAGTGACAGTGCACTGTTTCAGGAGTTCCTAGTTGTGTGTGTCTGTTCTCAGTGACAGTGCACTGTTACAACAATTTCTCGTTGTGCGTGTGTTCTCAGTGACAGTGCACTGTTTCAGCAGTTCCTAGTTGTGTGTGTGTTCTCAGTGACAGTGCACTGTTTCAGCAGTTCGTAGTTGTGTGTGTGTTCTCAGTGACAGTGCACTGTTTCAGCAGTTCCTAGTTATGTGTGTGTTCTCAGTGACAGTGCACTGTTTCAGCAGTTCCTAGTTATGTGTATGTTCTCAGTGACAATGCACTGTTTCAGCCGTTCCTAGTTGTGTGTCTCAGTTCTCAGTGACAGTGCGCTGTTTCAGCAGTTCCTAGTTGTGTGTGTGTTCTCAGAGACAATGTCCTGTTTCAGCAGTTCCCAGTTGTGTGTGTCTGTTCTCAGTGACAGTGCACTGTTTCAGCAGTTCCTAGTTATATGTGTGCTCTCAGTGACAGTGCACTGTTTCAGCAGTTCCGAGTTGTGTGTGTGCTCTCAGTGAAAGTGCACTGTTTCAGCAGTTCCGAGTTGTGTGTGTGTTCTCAGTGACAGTGCACAATTTTAGCAGTTCCTAGTTACATGTGTGTGTCTGTTGTCAGTGACAGTGCACTGTTTTAGGAGTTCCGAGTTGTGTGTGTCTGTTCTCACTGACAGTGCACTGTTTCAGCAGTTCCTAGTTGTGTGTGTGTTCTCAGTTACAGAGCACAGTTTCAGCAGTTCCTTCTTGTGTGTGTGTTCTCAGTGACAATGCACTGTTTCAGCATTTCCTAGTTATGTGTGTGTTCTCACTGACAGTGCACTGTTTCAGCAGTTCCTAGTTGTGTGTGTTCTCAGTAACAGTGCACTGTTTCAGCAGTTCCTAGATGGGTGGGTGTTCTCAGTGGCAATGCACTGTTTCAGCAGTTCCTAGTTGTGTGTGTCTGTTCTCAGTGACAGTGCACTGTTTCAGCAGTTCCTAGTTGTGTGTGTGTTCTCAGTTACAGAGCACTGTTTCAGTAGTTCCTAGTTATGTGTGTGTTCTCAGTGACAATGCACTGTTTCAGCAGTTCCTAGTTGTGTGTGTTCTCAGTGACAGAGCACAGTTTCAGCAGTTCCTAGTTGTGTGTGTGTTCTCAGTGACAATTCACTGTTTCAGCAGTTCCTAGTTGTGTGTGTGTGTTCTCAGTGACAGTGCACTGTTTCAGCAGTTCCTAGTTGTGTGTGTGTGTGTTCTCAGTTACAGTGCACTGTTTCAGCAGTTCCTAGTTATGTGTGTGTTCTCAGTGACAATGCACTGTTTCAGCAGTTCCTAATTGTGTGTGTTTGTTCTCAGTGACAGTGCACTGTTTCACAGTTCCTAGTTGTGTGTGTCTGTTATCAGTGACAGTGCACTGTTTCAGCAGTTCTGAGTTCTGTGTGTGTCTGTTCTCAGTGACGGAGTACTGTTTCAGCAGTTCCGAATTATATGTCTATTCTCACTGACAGTGCACTCTTTCAGGCATTCCTAGTTATGTGTGTGTTCTCCGTGACAGTGCACTGTTTCAGCAGTTCCTAGTTGTGTGTGTCTGTTCTCAGTGACAGCGCACTGTTTCAGCAGTTCCTAGTTGTGTGTGTCTGTTCTCAGTGACAGTGCACTGTTTCAGCAGTTCCTAGTTATATGTGTGTTCTCAGTGACAGTGCACTGTTTCAGCAGTTCCTATTTATGTGTGTGTGTTCTCAGTGAAAGTGCACTGTTTCAGCAGTTTCTAGTTGTGTGTGTGTTCTCAGTGCAAGTGCACTGTTTCAGCAGTTCCTAGTTGTGTGTGTGTTCTCAGTGACAGTGCACTGTTTCAACAATTTCTAGTTGTGCGTGTGTTCTCCGTGACAGTGCACTGTTTCAGCAGTTCCTAGTTGTGTGTGTCTCTTCTCAGTGACAGTGCACTGTTTCAGCAGTTCCAGGTGTGTGTGTCTCTTCTCAGTGACAGTGCACTGTTTCAGGAGTTCCTAGTTGTGTGTGTGTTCTCAGTGACTGTGCACTGTTTCAACAATTTCTAATTGTGCGTCTGTTCTCAGTGACAGTGCACTGTTTCAGCAGTTCCTAGTTGTGTGTGTCTGTTCTCAGTGACAGTGCACTGTTTCAGGAGTTCCTAGTTGTGTGTGTCTGTTCTCAGTGACAGTGCACTGTTTCAACAATTTCTAGTTGTGCGTGTGTTCTCAGTGACAGTGCACTGTTTCAGCAGTTCCTAGTTGTGTGTGTGTTCTCAGTGACAGTGCACTGTTTCAGCAGTTCCTAGTTGTGTGTGTGTTCTCAGTGACAGTGCACTGTTTCAGCAGTTCCTAGTTATGTGTGTGTTCTCAGTGACTGTGCACTGTTTCAGCAGTTCCTAGTTATGTGTGTGTTCTCAGTGACAATGCACTGTTTCAGCCGTTCCTAGTTGTGTGTGTCAGTTCTCAGTGACAGTGCGCTGTTTCAGCAGTTCCTAGTTGTGTGTGTTCTCAGAGACAATGTCCTGTTTCAGCAGTTCCCAGTTGTGTGTGTCTGTTCTCAGTGACAGTGCACTGTTTCAGCAGTTCCTAGTTATATGTGTGCTCTCAGTGACTGTGCACTGTTTCAGCAGTGCCGAGTTGTGTGTGTGCTCTCAGTGAAAGTGCACTGTTTCAGCAGTTCCTAGTTGTGTGTGTGTTCTCAGTGACAGTGCACAATTTTAGCAGTTCCTAGTTACATGTGTGTGTCTGTTGTCAGTGACAGTGCACTGTTTTAGGAGTTCCTAGTTGTGTGTGTGTTCTCAGTGACAGTGCACTGTTTCAGCAGTTTCTAGTTGTGTGTGTGTTCTCAGTGACAATGCACTGTTTCAGCATTTCCTAGTTATGTGTGTGTTCTCACTGACAGTGCACTGTTTCAGCAGTTCCTAGTTGTGTGTGTTCTCAGTAACAGTGCACTGTTTCAGCAGTTCCTAGATGTGTGGGTGTTCTCAGTGACAATGCACTGTTTCAGCAGTTCCTAGTTGTGTGTGTCTGTTCTCAGTGACAGTGCACTGTTTCAGCAGTTCCTAGTTGTGTGTGTGTTCTCTGTTACAGAGCACTGTTTCAGTAGTTCCTAGTTATGTGTGTGTTCTCAGTGACAATGCACTGTTTCAGCAGTTCCTAGTTGTGTGTGTGTTCTCAGTGACAGTGCACTATTTCAGCAGTTCCTAGTTATGTGTCTGTTCTCACTGACAGTGCACTGTTTCAGCAGATCCTAGTTGTGTGTGTGTGTTCTCAGTGACAATGCACTGTTTCAGCAGTTCCTAGTTGTGCGTGTGTGTGTTCTCAGTGACAGTGCACTGTTTCAGCAGTTCCGAGTTGTCTGTGTCTGTTCTCACTGACAGTGCACTGTTTCAGCAGTTCCGAGTTGTGTGTGTTCTCAGTGACAGTGGACTGTTTCAGCATTTCCTAGTTATGTGTGTGCTCTCAGTGACAGTGCACTGTTTCAGTAGTTCCGAGTTGTGTGTGTGTGTGTTCTCAGTGACAGTGCACTGTTTCAGCAGTTCCTAGTTGTGTGTGTGTTCTCAGTGACAGTGCACTGTTTCAGCAGTTCCTAGTTGTGTGTGTTCTCAGTGACAGTGCACTGTTTCAGCATTTCCTAGTTATGTGTGTGTTCTCAGTGACAGTGCACTGTTTCAGTAATTCCTAGTTGTGTGTGTGTGTTCTCAGTGACAGTGCACTGTTTCAGTAGTTCCGAGTTGTGTGTGTGTGTGTTCTCAGTGACAGTGCACTGTTTCAGTAGTTCCTAGTTGTGTGTGTGTTCTCAGTGACTGTGTGCTGTTTCAGCAGTTCCTAGTTGTTAATCTGCTCTCACTGAGAGTGCACTGTTTCAGCAGTTCCGAGTTGTGTGTGTTCTCAGTAGGAGTGCACTGTTTCAGCAGTTCCTAGATGTGTGTGTGTTCTCAGTGACAATGCACTGTTTCAGCAGTTCCTAGTTGTGTGTGTCTGTTCTCACTGACAGTGCACTGTTTCAGCAGTTCCTAGTTGTCTGTATCTGTACTCACTGACAGTGCACTGTTTCAGCAGTTCCTAGTTGTGTGTGTGTTCTCCGTTACAGAGCACAGTTTCAGCAGTTCCTTCTTGTGTGTGTGTTCTCAGTGACAATGCACTGTTTCAGCATTTCCTAGTTATGTGTGTGTTCTCACTGACAGTGCACTGTTTCAGCAGTTCCTAGTTGTGTGTGTTCTCAGTAAGAGTGCACTGTTTCAGCAGTTCCTAGATGTGTGGGTGTTCTCAGTGACAATGCACTGTTTCAGCAGTTCCTAGTTGTGTGTGTCTGTTCTCAGTGACAGTGCACTGTTTCAGCAGTTCCTAGTTGTGTGTGTGTTCTCAGTTACAGAGCACTGTTTCAGTAGTTCCTAGTTATGTGTGTGTTCTCAGTGACAATGCACTGTTTCAGCAGTTCCTAGTTGTGTGTGTGTTCTCAGTTACAGAGCACAGTTTCAGCAGTTCCTAGTTGTGTGTGTGTTCTCAGTGACAATTCACTGTTTCAGCAGTTCCTAGTTGTGTGTGTGTGTTCTCAGTGACAGTGCACTGTTTCAGCAGTTCCTAGTTGTGTGTGTGTGTGTTCTCAGTTACAGTGCACTGTTTCAGCAGTTCCTAGTTATGTGTGTGTTCTCAGTGACAGTGCGCTGTTTCAGCAGTTCCTAGTTGTGTGTGTTTGTTCTCAGTGACAGTGCACTGTTTCAGCAGTTCTGAGTTCTGTGTGTGTCTGTTCTCAGTGACGGAGTACTGTTTCAGCAGTTCCGAATTATATGTCTATTCTCACTGACAGTGCACTCTTTCAGGAGTTCCTAGTTATGTGTGTGTTCTCCGTGACAGTGCACTGTTTCAGCAGTTCCTAGTTGTGTGTGTCTGTTCTCAGTGACAGTGCACTGTTTCAGCAGTTCCTAGTTGTGTGTGTCTGTTCTCAGTGACAGTGCACTGTTTCAGGAGTTCCTAGGTGTGTGTGTGTTCTCAGTGACTGTGCACTGTTTCAGCAATTCCTAGTTGTGTTTGTGTTCGCAGTGAAAGTGCACTGTTTCAGCAGTTCCTAGTTGTGTGTGTCTGTTCTCAGTGACAGTGCACTGTTTCAGCAGTTCCTAGTTATATGTGTGTTCTCAGTGACAGTGCACTGTTGCAGCAGTTCCTAGTTGTGTGTGTGTTCTCAGTGACAGTGCACTGTTTCAGCAGTTCCTATTTATGTGTGTGTGTTCTCAGTGAAAGTGCACTGTTTCAGCAGTTTCTAGTTGTGTGTGTGTTCTCAGTGCAAGTGCACTGTTTCAGCAGTTCCTAGTTGTGTGTGTGTTCTCAGTGACAGTGCACTGTTTCAACAATTTCTAGTTGTGCGTGTGTTCTCCGTGACAGTGCACTGTTTCAGCAGTTCCTAGTTGTGTGTGTCTCTTCTCAGTGACAGTGCACTGTTTCAGCAGTTCCAGGTGTGTGTGTCTCTTCTCAGTGACAGTGCACTGTTTCAGGAGTTCCTAGTTGTGTGTGTGTTCTCAGTGACTGTGCACTGTTTCAACAATTTCTAGTTGTGTGTGTGTTCTCAGTGACAGTGCACTGTTTCAGCAGTTCCTAGTTGTGTGTGTGTTCTCAGTGACAGTGCACTGTTTCAGCAGTTCGTAGTTGTGTGTGTGTTCTCAGTGACAGTGCACTGTTTCAGCAGTTCCTAGTTATGTGTGTGTTCTCAGTGACAGTGCACTGTTTCAGCAGTTCCTAGTTATGTGTGTGTTCTCAGTGACAATGCACTGTTTCAGCCGTTCCTAGTTGTGTGTCTCAGTTCTCAGTGACAGTGCGCTGTTTCAGCAGTTCCTAGTTGTGTGTGTTCTCAGAGACAATGTCCTGTTTCAGCAGTTCCCAGTTGTGTGTCTGTTCTCAGTGACAGTGCACTGTTTCAGCAGTTCCTAGTTATATGTGTGCTCTCAGTGACAGTGCACTGTTTCAGCAGTTCCGAGTTGTGTGTGTGCTCTCAGTGAAAGTGCACTGTTTCTGCAGTTCCTAGTTGTGTGTGTGTTCTCAGTGACAGTGCACAATTTTAGCAGTTCCTAGTTACATGTGTGTGTCTGTTGTCAGTGACAGTGCACTGTTTCAGCAGTTCCGAGTTGTCTGTATCTGTACTCACTGACAGTGCACTGTTTCAGCAGTTCCTAGTTGTGTGTGTGTTCTCAGTTACAGAGCACAGTTTCAGCAGTTCCTTCTTGTGTGTGTGTTCTCAGTGACAATGCACTGTTTCAGCATTTCCTAGTTATGTGTGTGTTCTCACTGACAGTGCACTGTTTCAGCAGTTCCTAGTTGTGTGTGTTCTCAGTAACAGTGCACTGTTTCAGCAGTTCCTAGTTGTGTGTGTGTTCTCTGTTACAGAGCACTGTTTCAGTAGTTCCTAGTTATGTGTGTGTTCTCAGTGACAATGCACTGTTTCAGCAGTTCCTAGTTGTGTGTGTGTTCTCAGTGACAGAGCACAGTTTCAGCAGTTCCTAGTTGTGTGTGTGTTCTCAGTGACAATTCACTGTTTCAGCAGTTCCTAGTTGTGTGTGTGTGTTCTCAGTGACAGTGCACTGTTTCAGCAGTTCCTAGTTGTGTGTGTGTGTGTTCTCAGTTACAGTGCACTGTTTCAGCAGTTCCTAGTTATGTGTGTGTTCTCAGTGACAATGCACTGTTTCAGCAGTTCCGAATTGTGTGTGTTTGTTCTCAGTGACAGTGCACTGTTTCACAGTTCCTAGTTGAGTGTGTCTGTTCTCAGTGACAGTGCACTGTTTCAGCAGTTCTGAGTTCTGTGTGTGTCTGTTCTCAGTGGCGGAGTACTGTTTCAGCAGTTCCGAATTATATGTCTATTCTCACTGACAGTGCACTCTTTCAGGCATTCCTAGTTATGTGTGTGTTCTCCGTGACAGTGCACTGTTTCAGCAGTTCCTAGTTGTGTGTGTCTGTTCTCAGTGACAGCGCACTGTTTCAGCAGTTCCTAGTTGTGTGTGTCTGTTCTCAGTGACAGTGCACTGTTTCAGGAGTTCTAGGTGTGTGTGTGTTCTCAGTGACTGTGCACTGTTTCAGCAATTCCTAGTTGTGTTTGTGTTCGCAGTGAAAGTGCACTGTTTCAGCAGTTCCTAGTTGTGTGTGTCTGTTCTCAGTGACAGTGCACTGTTTCAGCAGTTCCTAGTTATATGTGTGTTCTCAGTGACAGTGCACTGTTGCAGCAGTTCCTAGTTGTGTGTGTGTTCTCAGTGACAGTGCACTGTTTCAGCAGTTCCTATTTATGTGTGTGTGTTCTCAGTGAAAGTGCACTGTTTCAGCAGTTTCTAGTTGTGTGTGTGTTCTTAGTGCAAGTGCACTGTTTCAGCAGTTCCTAGTTGTGTGTGTGTTCTCAGTGACAGTGCACTGTTTCAACAATTTCTAGTTGTGCGTGTGTTCTCCGTGACAGTGCACTGTTTCAGCAGTTCCTAGTTGTGTGTGTCTCTTCTCAGTGACAGTGCACTGTTTCAGCAGTTCCAGGTGTGTGTGTCTCTTCTCAGTGACAGTGCACTGTTTCAGGAGTTCCTCGTTGTGTGTGTGTTCTCAGTGACTGTGCACTGTTTCAACAATTTCTAGTTGTGCGTCTGTTCTCAGTGACAGTGCACTGTTTCAGCAGTTCCTAGTTGTGTGTGTCTGTTCTCAGTGACAGTGCACTGTTTCAGGAGTTCCTAGTTGTGTGTGTCTGTTCTCAGTGACAGTGCACTGTTACAACAATTTCTCGTTGTGCGTGTGTTCTCAGTGACAGTGCACTGTTTCAGCAGTTCCTAGTTGTGTGTGTGTTCTCAGTGACAGTGCACTGTTTCAGCAGTTCGTAGTTGTGTGTGTGTTCTCAGTGACAGTGCACTGTTTCAGCAGTTCCTAGTTATGTGTGTGTTCTCAGTGACAGTGCACTGTTTCAGCAGTTCCTAGTTATGTGTGTGTTCTCAGTGACAATGCACTGTTTCAGCCGTTCCTAGTTGTGTGTCTCAGTTCTCAGTGACAGTGCGCTGTTTCAGCAGTTCCTAGTTGTGTGTGTTCTCAGAGACAATGTCCTGTTTCAGCAGTTCCCAGTTGTGTGTGTCTGTTCTCAGTGACAGTGCACTGTTTCAGCAGTTCCTAGTTATATGTGTGCTCTCAGTGACAGTGCACTGTTTCAGCAGTTCCGAGTTGTGTGTGTGCTCTCAGTGAAAGTGCACTGTTTCAGCAGTTCCGAGTTGTGTGTGTGTTCTCAGTGACAGTGCACAATTTTAGCAGTTCCTAGTTACATGTGTGTGTCTGTTGTCAGTGACAGTGCACTGTTTTAGGAGTTCCGAGTTGTGTGTGTCTGTTCTCACTGACAGTGCACTGTTTCAGCAGTTCCTAGTTGTGTGTGTGTTCTCAGTTACAGAGCACAGTTTCAGCAGTTCCTTCTTGTGTGTGTGTTCTCAGTGACAATGCACTGTTTCAGCATTTCCTAGTTATGTGTGTGTTCTCACTGACAGTGCACTGTTTCAGCAGTTCCTAGTTGTGTGTGTTCTCAGTAACAGTGCACTGTTTCAGCAGTTCCTAGATGGGTGGGTGTTCTCAGTGGCAATGCACTGTTTCAGCAGTTCCTAGTTGTGTGTGTCTGTTCTCAGTGACAGTGCACTGTTTCAGCAGTTCCTAGTTGTGTGTGTGTTCTCAGTTACAGAGCACTGTTTCAGTAGTTCCTAGTTATGTGTGTGTTCTCAGTGACAATGCACTGTTTCAGCAGTTCCTAGTTGTGTGTGTTCTCAGTGACAGAGCACAGTTTCAGCAGTTCCTAGTTGTGTGTGTGTTCTCAGTGACAATTCACTGTTTCAGCAGTTCCTAGTTGTGTGTGTGTGTTCTCAGTGACAGTGCACTGTTTCAGCAGTTCCTAGTTGTGTGTGTGTGTGTTCTCAGTTACAGTGCACTGTTTCAGCAGTTCCTAGTTATGTGTGTGTTCTCAGTGACAATGCACTGTTTCAGCAGTTCCTAATTGTGTGTGTTTGTTCTCAGTGACAGTGCACTGTTTCACAGTTCCTAGTTGTGTGTGTCTGTTATCAGTGACAGTGCACTGTTTCAGCAGTTCTGAGTTCTGTGTGTGTCTGTTCTCAGTGACGGAGTACTGTTTCAGCAGTTCCGAATTATATGTCTATTCTCACTGACAGTGCACTCTTTCAGGCATTCCTAGTTATGTGTGTGTTCTCCGTGACAGTGCACTGTTTCAGCAGTTCCTAGTTGTGTGTGTCTGTTCTCAGTGACAGCGCACTGTTTCAGCAGTTCCTAGTTGTGTGTGTCTGTTCTCAGTGACAGTGCACTGTTTCAGGAGTTCTAGGTGTGTGTGTGTTCTCAGTGACTGTGCACTGTTTCAGCAATTCCTAGTTGTGTTTGTGTTCGCAGTGAAAGTGCACTGTTTCAGCAGTTCCTAGTTGTGTGTGTCTGTTCTCAGTGACAGTGCACTGTTTCAGCAGTTCCTAGTTATATGTGTGTTCTCAGTGACAGTGCACTGTTTCAGCAGTTCCTATTTATGTGTGTGTGTTCTCAGTGAAAGTGCACTGTTTCAGCAGTTTCTAGTTGTGTGTGTGTTCTCAGTGCAAGTGCACTGTTTCAGCAGTTCCTAGTTGTGTGTGTGTTCTCAGTGACAGTGCACTGTTTCAACAATTTCTAGTTGTGCGTGTGTTCTCCGTGACAGTGCACTGTTTCAGCAGTTCCTAGTTGTGTGTGTCTCTTCTCAGTGACAGTGCACTGTTTCAGCAGTTCCAGGTGTGTGTGTCTCTTCTCAGTGACAGTGCACTGTTTCAGGAGTTCCTAGTTGTGTGTGTGTTCTCAGTGACTGTGCACTGTTTCAACAATTTCTAATTGTGCGTCTGTTCTCAGTGACAGTGCACTGTTTCAGCAGTTCCTAGTTGTGTGTGTCTGTTCTCAGTGACAGTGCACTGTTTCAGGAGTTCCTAGTTGTGTGTGTCTGTTCTCAGTGACAGTGCACTGTTTCAACAATTTCTAGTTGTGCGTGTGTTCTCAGTGACAGTGCACTGTTTCAGCAGTTCCTAGTTGTGTGTGTGTTCTCAGTGACAGTGCACTGTTTCAGCAGTTCCTAGTTGTGTGTGTGTTCTCAGTGACAGTGCACTGTTTCAGCAGTTCCTAGTTATGTGTGTGTTCTCAGTGACTGTGCACTGTTTCAGCAGTTCCTAGTTATGTGTGTGTTCTCAGTGACAATGCACTGTTTCAGCCGTTCCTAGTTGTGTGTGTCAGTTCTCAGTGACAGTGCGCTGTTTCAGCAGTTCCTAGTTGTGTGTGTTCTCAGAGACAATGTCCTGTTTCAGCAGTTCCCAGTTGTGTGTGTCTGTTCTCAGTGACAGTGCACTGTTTCAGCAGTTCCTAGTTATATGTGTGCTCTCAGTGACTGTGCACTGTTTCAGCAGTGCCGAGTTGTGTGTGTGCTCTCAGTGAAAGTGCACTGTTTCAGCAGTTCCTAGTTGTGTGTGTGTTCTCAGTGACAGTGCACAATTTTAGCAGTTCCTAGTTACATGTGTGTGTCTGTTGTCAGTGACAGTGCACTGTTTTAGGAGTTCCTAGTTGTGTGTGTGTTCTCAGTGACAGTGCACTGTTTCAGCAGTTTCTAGTTGTGTGTGTGTTCTCAGTGACAATGCACTGTTTCAGCATTTCCTAGTTATGTGTGTGTTCCCACTGACAGTGCACTGTTTCAGCAGTTCCTAGTTGTGTGTGTTCTCAGTAACAGTGCACTGTTTCAGCAGTTCCTAGATGTGTGGGTGTTCTCAGTGACAATGCACTGTTTCAGCAGTTCCTAGTTGTGTGTGTCTGTTCTCAGTGACAGTGCACTGTTTCAGCAGTTCCTAGTTGTGTGTGTGTTCTCTGTTACAGAGCACTGTTTCAGTAGTTCCTAGTTATGTGTGTGTTCTCAGTGACAATGCACTGTTTCAGCAGTTCCTAGTTGTGTGTGTGTTCTCAGTGACAGAGCACAGTTTCAGCAGTTCCTAGTTGTGTGTGTGTTCTCAGTGACAATTCACTGTTTCAGCAGTTCCTAGTTGTGTGTGTGTGTTCTCAGTGACAGTGCACTGTTTCAGCAGTTCCTAGTTGTGTGTGTGTGTGTTCTCAGTTACAGTGCACTGTTTCAGCAGTTCCTAGTTATGTGTGTGTTCTCAGTGACATTGCACTGTTTCAGCAGTTCCTAATTGTGTGTGTTTGTTCTCAGTGACAGTGCACTGTTTCAGCAGTTCCTAGTTGTGTGTGTCTGTTCTCAGTGACAGTGCACTGTTTCAGCAGTTCTGAGTTCTGTGTGTGTCTGTTCTCAGTGACGGAGTACTGTTTCAGCAGTTCCGAATTATATGTCTATTCTCACTGACAGTGCACTCTTTCAGGCGTTCCTAGTTATGTGTGAGTTCTCCGTGACAGTGCACTGTTTCAGCAGTTCCTAGTTGTGTGTGTCTGTTCTCAGTGACAGCGCACTGTTTCAGCAGTTCCTAGTTGTGTGTGTCTGTTCTCAGTGACAGTGCACTGTTTCAGGAGTTCTAGGTGTGTGTGTGTTCTCAGTGACTGTGCACTGTTTCAGCAATTCCTAGTTGTGTTTGTGTTCGCAGTGAAAGTGCACTGTTTCAGCAGTTCCTAGTTGTGTGTGTCTGTTCTCAGTGACAGTGCACTGTTTCAGCAGTTCCTAGTTATATGTGTGTTCTCAGTGACAGTGCACTGTTTCAGCAGTTCCTATTTATGTGTGTGTGTTCTCAGTGAAAGTGCACTGTTTCAGCAGTTTCTAGTTGTGTGTGTGTTCTCAGTGCAAGTGCACTGTTTCAGCAGTTCCTAGTTGTGTGTGTGTTCTCAGGGACAGTGCACTGTTTCAACCATTTCTAGTTGTGCGTGTGTTCTCCGTGACAGTGCACTGTTTCAGCAGTTCCTAGTTGTGTGTGTCTCTTCTCAGTGACAGTGCACTGTTTCAGCAGTTCCAGGTGTGTGTGTCTCTTCTCAGTGACAGTGCACTGTTTCAGGAGTTCCTAGTTGTGAGTGTGCTCTCAGTGACTGTGCACTGTTTCAGCAGTTCCTAGTTGTGTGTGTGTTCTCAGTGACAGTGCACAATTTTAGCAGTTCCTAGTTACATGTGTGTGTCTGTTGTCAGTGACAGTGCACTGTTTTAGGAGTTCCTAGTTGTGTGTGTGTTCTCAGTGACAGTGCACTGTTTCAGCAGTTTCTAGTTGTGTGTGTGTTCTCAGTGAAAGTGCACTGTTTCAGCAGTTCCTAGTTGTGTGTGTGTTCTCAGTGACAGTGCACAATTTTAGCAGTTCCTAGTTACATGTGTGTGTCTGTTGTCAGTGACAGTGCACTGTTTTAGGAGTTCCTAGTTGTGTGTGTGTTCTCAGTGACAGTGCACTGTTTCAGCAGTTTCTAGTTGTGTGTGTGTTCTCAGTGACAATGCACTGTTTCAGCATTTCCTAGTTATGTGTGTGTTCTCACTGACAGTGCACTGTTTCAGCAGTTCCTAGTTGTGTGTGTTCTCAGTAACAGTGCACTGTTTCAGCAGTTCCTAGATGTGTGGGTGTTCTCAGTGACAATGCACTGTTTCAGCAGTTCCTAGTTGTGTGTGTCTGTTCTCAGTGACAGTGCACTGTTTCAGCAGTTCCTAGTTGTGTGTGTGTTCTCTGTTACAGAGCACTGTTTCAGTAGTTCCTAGTTATGTGTGTGTTCTCAGTGACAATGCACTGTTTCAGCAGTTCGTAGTTGTGTGTGTGTTCTCAGTGACAGAGCACAGTTTCAGCAGTTCCTAGTTGTGTGTGTGTTCTCAGTGACAATTCACTGTTTCAGCAGTTCCTAGTTGTGTGTGTGTGTTCTCAGTGACAGTGCACTGTTTCAGCAGTTCCTAGTTGTGTGTGTGTGTGTTCTCAGTTACAGTGCACTGTTTCAGCAGTTCCTAGTTATGTGTGTGTTCTCAGTGACATTGCACTGTTTCAGCAGTTCCTAATTGTGTGTGTTTGTTCTCAGTGACAGTGCACTGTTTCAGCTGTTCCTAGTTGTGTGTGTCTGTTCTCAGTGACAGTGCACTGTTTCAGCAGTTCTGAGTTCTGTGTGTGTCTGTTCTCAGTGACGGTGTACTGTTTCAGCAGTTCCGAATTATATGTCTATTCTCACTGACAGCGCACTCTTTCAGGCGTTCCTAGTTATGTGTGTGTTCTCCGTGACAGTGCACTGTTTCAGCAGTTCCTAGTTGTGTGTGTCTGTTCTCAGTGACAGCGCACTGTTTCAGCAGTTCCTAGTTGTGTGTGTCTGTTCTCAGTGACAGTGCACTGTTTCAGGAGTTCTAGGTGTGTGTGTGTTCTCAGTGACTGTGCACTGTTTCAGCAATTCCTAGTTGTGTTTGTGTTCGCAGTGAAAGTGCACTGTTTCAGCAGTTCCTAGTTGTGTGTGTCTGTTCTCAGTGACAGTGCACTGTTTCAGCAGTTCCTAGTTATATGTGTGTTCTCAGTGACAGTGCACTGTTGCAGCAGTTCCGAGTTATGTGTGTGTTCTCAGTGACAGTGCACTGTTTCAGCAGTTCCTATTTATGTGTGTGTGTCCTCAGTGAAAGTGCACTGTTTCAGCAGTTTCTAGTTGTGTGTGTGTTCTCAGTGCAAGTGCACTGTTTCTGCAGTTCCTAGTTGTGTGTGTGTTCTCAGTGACAGTGCACTGTTTCAACAATTTCTAGTTGTGCGTGTGTTCTCCGTGACAGTGCACTGTTTCAGCAGTTCCTAGTTGTGTGTGTCTCTTCTCAGTGACAGTGCACTGTTTCAGCAGTTCCAGGTGTGTGTGTCTCTTCTCAGTGACAGTGCACTGTTTCAGGAGTTCCTAGTTGTGTGTGTGTTCTCAGTGACTGTGCACTGTTTCAACAATTTCTAATTGTGCGTCTGTTCTCAGTGACAGTGCACTGTTTCAGCAGTTCCTAGTTGTGTGTGTCTGTTCTCAGTGACAGTGCACTGTTTCAGGAGTTCCTAGTTGTGTGTGTCTGTTCTCAGTGACAGTGCACTGTTTCAACAATTTCTAGTTGTGTGTGTGTTCTCAGTGACAGTGCACTGTTTCAGGAGTTCCTAGTTGTGTGTGTGTTCTCAGTGACAGTGCACTGTTTCAGCAGTTCCTAGTTGTGTGTGTGTTCTCAGTGACAGTGCACTGTTTCAGCAGTTCCTAGTTATGTGTGTGTTCTCAGTGACTGTGCACTGTTTCAGCAGTTCCTAGTTATGTGTGTGTTCTCAGTGACAATGCACTGTTTCAGCCGTTCCTAGTTGTGTGTGTCAGTTCTCAGTGACAGTGCGCTGTTTCAGCAGTTCCTAGTTGTGTGTGTTCTCAGAGACAATGTCCTGTTTCAGCAGTTCCCAGTTGTGTGTGTCTGTTCTCAGTGACAGTGCACTGTTTCAGCAGTTCCTAATTATATGTGTGCTCTCAGTGACTGTGCACTGTTTCAGCAGTGCCGAGTTGTGTGTGTGCTCTCAGTGAAAGTGCACTGTTTCAGCAGTTCCTAGTTGTGTGTGTGTTCTCAGTGACAGTGCACAATTTTAGCAGTTCCTAGTTACATGTGTGTGTCTGTTGTCAGTGACAGTGCACTGTTTTAGGAGTTCCTAGTTGTGTGTGTGTTCTCAGTGACAGTGCACTGTTTCAGCAGTTTCTAGTTGTGTGTGTGTTCTCAGTGACAATGCACTGTTTCAGCATTTCCTAGTTATGTGTGTGTTCTCACTGACAGTGCACTGTTTCAGCAGTTCCTAGTTGTGTGTGTGTGTGTTCTCAGTTACAGTGCACTGTTTCAGCAGTTCCTAGTTATGTGTGTGTTCTCAGTGACATTGCACTGTTTCAGCAGTTCCTAATTGTGTGTGTTTGTTCTCAGTGACAGTGCACTATTTCAGCAGTTCCTAGTTGTGTGTGTCTGTTCTCAGTGACAGTGCACTGTTTCAGCAGTTCTGAGTTCTGTGTGTGTCTGTTCTCAGTGACGGAGTACTGTTTCAGCAGTTCCGAATTATATGTCTATTCTCACTGACAGTGCACTCTTTCAGGCGTTCCTAGTTATGTGTGTGTTCTCCGTGACAGTGCACTGTTTCAGCAGTTCCTAGTTGTGTGTGTCTGTTCTCAGTGACAGCGCACTGTTTTTGCAGTTCCTAGTTGTGTGTGTCTGTTCTCAGTGACAGTGCACTGTTTCAGGAGTTCTAGGTGTGTGTGTGTTCTCAGTGACTGTGCACTGTTTCAGCAATTCCTAGTTGTGTTTGTGTTCGCAGTGAAAGTGCACTGTTTCAGCAGTTCCTAGTTGTGTGTGTCTGTTCTCAGTGACAGCGCACTGTTTCAGCAGTTCCTAGTTGTGTGTGTCTGTTCTCAGTGACAGTGCACTGTTTCAGGAGTTCTAGGTGTGTGTGTGTTCTCAGTGACTGTGCACTGTTTCAGCAATTCCTAGTTGTGTTTGTGTTCGCAGTGAAAGTGCACTGTTTCAGCAGTTCCTAGTTATATGTGTGTTCTCAGTGACAGTGCACTGTTTCAGCAGTTCCTATTTATGTGTGTGTGTTCTCAGTGAAAGTGCACTGTTTCAGCAGTTTCTAGTTGTGTGTGTGTTCTCAGTGCAAGTGCACTGTTTCAGCAGTTCCTAGTTGTGTGTGTGTTCTCAGGGACAGTGCACTGTTTCAACAATTTCTAGTTGTGCGTGTGTTCTCCGTGACAGTGCACTGTTTCGGCAGTTCCTAGTTGTGTGTGTCTCTTCTCAGTGACAGTGCACTGTTTCAGCAGTTCCAGGTGTGTGTGTCTCTTCTCAGTGACAGTGCACTGTTTCAGGAGTTCCTAGTTGTGTGTGTGCTCTCAGTGAAAGTGCACTGTTTCAGCAGTTCCTAGTTGTGTGTGTGTTCTCAGTGACAGTGCACAATTTTAGCAGTTCCTAGTTACATGTGTGTGTCTGTTGTCAGTGACAGTGCACTGTTTTAGGAGTTCCTAGTTGTGTGTGTGTTCTCAGTGACAGTGCACAGTTTCAGCAGTTTCTAGTTGTGTGTGTGTTCTCAGTGACAATGCACTGTTTCAGCATTTCCTAGTTATGTGTGTGTTCTCACTGACAGTGCACTGTTTCAGCAGTTCCTAGTTGTGTGTGGTCTCAGTAACAGTGCACTGTTTCAGCAGTTCCTAGATGTGTGGGTGTTCTCAGTGACAATGCACTGTTTCAGCAGTTCCTAGTTGTGTGTGTCTGTTCTCAGTGACAGTGCACTGTTTCAGCAGTTCCTAGTTGTGTGTGTGTTCTCTGTTACAGAGCACTGTTTCAGTAGTTCCTAGTTATGTGTGTGTTCTCAGTGACAATGCACTGTTTCAGCAGTTCGTAGTTGTGTGTGTGTTCTCAGTGACAGAGCACAGTTTCAGCAGTTCCTAGTTGTGTGTGTGTTCTCAGTGACAATTCACTGTTTCAGCAGTTCCTAGTTGTGTGTGTGTGTTCTCAGTGACAGTGCACTGTTTCAGCAGTTCCTAGTTGTGTGTGTGTGTGTTCTCAGTGACATTGCACTGTTTCAGCAGTTCCTAATTGTGTGTGTTTGTTCTCAGTGACAGTGCACTGTTTCAGCAGTTCCTAGTTGTGTGTGTCTGTTCTCAGTGACAGTGCACTGTTTCAGCAGTTCTGAGTTCTGTGTGTGTCTGTTCTCAGTGACGGTGTACTGTTTCAGCAGTTCCGAATTATATGTCTATTCTCACTGACAGTGCACTCTTTCAGGCGTTCCTAGTTATGTGTGTGTTCTCCGTGACAGTGCACTGTTTCAGCAGTTCCTAGTTGTGTGTGTCTGTTCTCAGTGACAGCGCACTGTTTCAGCAGTTCCTAGTTGTGTGTGTCTGTTCTCAGTGACAGTGCACTGTTTCAGGAGTTCTAGGTGTGTGTGTGTTCTCAGTGACTGTGCACTGTTTCAGCAATTCCTAGTTGTGTTTGTGTTCGCAGTGAAAGTGCACTGTTTCAGCAGTTCCTAGTTGTGTGTGTCTGTTCTCAGTGACAGTGCACTGTTTCAGCAGTTCCTAGTTATATGTGTGTTCTCAGTGACAGTGCACTGTTGCAGCAGTTCCGAGTTATGTGTGTGTTCTCAGTGACAGTGCACTGTTTCAGCAGTTCCTATTTATGTGTGTGTGTCCTCAGTGAAAGTGCACTGTTTCAGCAGTTTCTAGTTGTGTGTGTGTTCTCAGTGCAAGTGCACTGTTTCTGCAGTTCCTAGTTGTGTGTGTGTTCTCAGTGACAGTGCACTGTTTCAACAATTTCTAGTTGTGCGTGTGTTCTCCGTGACAGTGCACTGTTTCAGCAGTTCCTAGTTGTGTGTGTCTCTTCTCAGTGACAGTGCACTGTTTCAGCAGTTCCAGGTGTGTGTGTCTCTTCTCAGTGACAGTGCACTGTTTCAGGAGTTCCTAGTTGTGTGTGTGTTCTCAGTGACTGTGCACTGTTTCAACAATTTCTAATTGTGCGTCTGTTCTCAGTGACAGTGCACTGTTTCAGCAGTTCCTAGTTGTGTGTGTCTGTTCTCAGTGACAGTGCACTGTTTCAGGAGTTCCTAGTTGTGTGTGTGTTCTCAGTGACAGTGCACTGTTTCAGCAGTTCCTAGTTGTGTGTGTCTCTTCTCAGTGACAGTGCACTGTTTCAACAATTTCTAGTTGTGCGTGTGTTCTCAGTGACAGTGCACTGTTTCAGCAGTTCCTAGTTGTGTGTGTGTTCTCAGTGACAGTGCACTGTTTCAGCAGTTCCTAGTTGTGTGTGTCTCTTCTCAGTGACAGTGCACTGTTTCAGCAGTTCCAGGTGTGTGTGTCTCTTCTCAGTGACAGTGCACTGTTTCAGGAGTTCCTAGTTGTGTGTGTGCTCTCAGTGACTGTGCACTGTTTCAGCAGTGCCGAGTTGTGTGTGTGTTCTCAGTGACAGTGCACAATTTTAGCAGTTCCTAGTTACATGTGTGTGTCTGTTGTCAGTGACAGTGCACTGTTTTAGGAGTTCCTAGTTGTGTGTGTGTTCTCAGTGACAGTGCACTGTTTCAGCAGTTTCTAGTTGTGTGTGTGTTCTCAGTGACAATGCACTGTTTCAGCATTTCCTAGTTATGTGTGTGTTCTCACTGACAGTGCACTGTTTCAGCAGTTCCTAGTTGTGTGTGTTCTCAGTAACAGTGCACTGTTTCAGCAGTTCCTAGATGTGTGGGTGTTCTCAGTAACAATGCACTGTTTCAGCAGTTCCTAGTTGTGTGTGTCTGTTCTCAGTGACAGTGCACTGTTTCAGCAGTTCCTGTTTGTGTGTGTGTTCTCTGTTACAGAGCACTGTTTCAGTAGTTCCTAGTTATGTGTGTGTTCTCAGTGACAATGCACTGTTTCAGCAGTTCGTAGTTGTGTGTGTGTTCTCAGTGACAGAGCACAGTTTCAGCAGTTCCTAGTTGTGTGTGTGTTCTCAGTGACAATTCACTGTTTCAGCAGTTCCTAGTTGTGTGTGTGTGTTCTCAGTGACAGTGCACTGTTTCAGCAGTTCCTAGTTGTGTGTGTGTGTGTTCTCAGTTACAGTGCACTGTTTCAGCAGTTCCTAGTTATGTGTGTGTTCTCAGTGACATTGCACTGTTTCAGCAGTTCCTAATTGTGTGTGTTTGTTCTCAGTGACAGTGCACTGTTTCAGCAGTTCCTAGTTGTGTGTGTCTGTTCTCAGTGACAGTGCACTGTTTCAGCAGTTCTGAGTTCTGTGTGTGTCTGTTCTCAGTGACGGTGTACTGTTTCAGCAGTTCCGAATTATATGTCTATTCTCACTGACAGTGCACTCTTTCAGGCGTTCCTAGTTATGTGTGTGTTCTCCGTGACAGTGCACTGTTTCAGCAGTTCCTAGTTGTGTGTGTCTGTTCTCAGTGACAGCGCACTGTTTCAGCAGTTCCTAGTTGTGTGTGTCTGTTCTCAGTGACAGTGCACTGTTTCAGGAGTTCTAGGTGTGTGTGTGTTCTCAGTGACTGTGCACTGTTTCAGCAATTCCTAGTTGTGTTTGTGTTCGCAGTGAAAGTGCACTGTTTCAGCAGTTCCTAGTTGTGTGTGTCTGTTCTCAGTGACAGTGCACTGTTTCAGCAGTTCCTAGTTATATGTGTGTTCTCAGTGACAGTGCACTGTTGCAGCAGTTCCGAGTTATGTGTGTGTTCTCAGTGACAGTGCACTGTTTCAGCAGTTCCTATTTATGTGTGTGTGTCCTCAGTGAAAGTGCACTGTTTCAGCAGTTTCTAGTTGTGTGTGTGTTCTCAGTGCAAGTGCACTGTTTCTGCAGTTCCTAGTTGTGTGTGTGTTCTCAGTGACAGTGCACTGTTTCAACAATTTCTAGTTGTGCGTGTGTTCTCCGTGACAGTGCACTGTTTCAGCAGTTCCTAGTTGTGTGTGTCTCTTCTCAGTGACAGTGCTCTGTTTCAGCAGTTCCAGGTGTGTGTGTCTCTTCTCAGTGACAGTGCACTGTTTCAGGAGTTCCTAGTTGTGTGTGTGTTCTCAGTGACTGTGCACTGTTTCAACAATTTCTAATTGTGCGTCTGTTCTCAGTGACAGTGCACTGTTTCAGCAGTTCCTAGTTGTGTGTGTCTGTTCTCAGTGACAGTGCACTGTTTCAGGAGTTCCTAGTTGTGTGTGTCTGTTCTCAGTGACAGTGCACTGTTTCAACAATTTCTAGTTGTGCGTGTGTTCTCAGTGACAGTGCACTGTTTCAGCAGTTCCTAGTTGTGTGTGTGTTCTCAGTGACAGTGCACTGTTTCAGCAGTTCCTAGTTGTGTGTGTGTTCTCAGTGACAGTGCACTGTTTCAGCAGTTCCTAGTTATGTGTGTGTTCTCAGTGACTGTGCACTGTTTCAGCAGTTCCTAGTTATGTGTGTGTTCTCAGTGACAATGCACTGTTTCAGCCGTTCCTAGTTGTGTGTGTCAGTTCTCAGTGACAGTGCGCTGTTTCAACAGTTCCTAGTTGTGTGTGTTCTCAGAGACAATGTCCTGTTTCAGCAGTTCCCAGTTGTGTGTGTCTGTTCTCAGTGACAGTGCACTGTTTCAGCAGTTCCTAGTTATATGTGTGCTCTCAGTGACTGTGCACTGTTTCAGCAGTGCCGAGTTGTGTGTGTGCTCTCAGTGAAAGTGCACTGTTTCAGCAGTTCCTAGTTGTGTGTGTGTTCTCAGTGACAGTGCACAATTTTAGCAGTTCCTAGTTACATGTGTGTGTCTGTTGTCAGTGACAGTGCACTGTTTTAGGAGTTCCTAGTTGTGTGTGTGTTCTCAGTGACAGTGCACTGTTTCAGAAGTTTCTAGTTGTGTGTGTGTTCTCAGTGACAATGCACTGTTTCAGCATTTCCTAGTTATGTGTGTGTTCTCACTGACAGTGCACTGTTTCAGCAGTTCCTAGTTGTGTGTGTTCTCAGTAACAGTGCACTGTTTCAGCAGTTCCTAGATGTGTGGGTGTTCTCAGTGACAATGCACTGTTTCAGCAGTTCCTAGTTGTGTGTGTCTGTTCTCAGTGACAGTGCACTGTTTCAGCAGTTCCTAGTTGTGTGTGTGTTCTCTGTTACAGAGCACTGTTTCAGTAGTTCCTAGTTATGTGTGTGTTCTCAGTGACAATGCACTGTTTCAGCAGTTCCTAGTTGTGTGTGTGTTCTCAGTGACAGAGCACAGTTTCAGCAGTTCCTAGTTGTGTGTGTGTTCTCAGTGACAATTCACTGTTTCAGCAGTTCCTAGTTGTGTGTGTGTGTTCTCAGTGACAGTGCACTGTTTCAGCAGTTCCTAGTTGTGTGTGTGTGTGTTCTCAGTTACAGTGCACTGTTTCAGCAGTTCCTAGTTATGTGTGTGTTCTCAGTGACAATGCACTGTTTCAGCAGTTCCTAATTGTGTGTGTTTGTTCTCAGTGACAGTGCACTGTTTCAGCAGTTCCTAGTTGTGTGTGTCTGTTCTCAGTGACAGTGCACTGTTTCAGCAGTTCTGAGTTCTGTGTGTGTCTGTTCTCAGTGACGGAGTACTGTTTCAGCAGTTCCGAATTATATGTCTATTCTCACTGACAGTGCACTCTTTCAGGCGTTCCTAGTTATGTGTGTGTTCTCCGTGACAGTGCACTGTTTCAGCAGTTCCTAGTTGTGTGTGTCTGTTCTCAGTGACAGCGCACTGTTTCAGCAGTTCCTAGTTGTGTGTGTCTGTTCTCAGTGACAGTGCACTGTTTCAGGAGTTCTAGGTGTGTGTGTGTTCTCAGTGACTGTGCACTGTTTCAGCAATTCCTAGTTGTGTTTGTGTTCGCAGTGAAAGTGCACTGTTTCAGCAGTTCCTATTTATGTGTGTGTGTTCTCAGTGAAAGTGCACTGTTTCAGCAGTTTCTAGTTGTGTGTGTGTTCTCAGTGCAAGTGCACTGTTTCAGCAGTTCCTAGTTGTGTGTGTGTTCTCAGTGACAGTGCACTGTTTCAACAATTTCTAGTTGTGCGTGTGTTCTCCGTGACAGTGCACTGTTTCAGCAGTTCCTAGTTGTGTGTGTCTCTTCTCAGTGACAGTGCACTGTTTCAGCAGTTCCAGGTGTGTGTGTCTCTTCTCAGTGACAGTGCACTGTTTCAGGAGTTCCTAGTTGTGTGTGTGTTCTCAGTGACTGTGCACTGTTTCAACAATTTCTAATTGTGCGTCTGTTCTCAGTGACAGTGCACTGTTTCAGCAGTTCCTAGTTGTGTGTGTCTGTTCTCAGTGACAGTGCACTGTTTCAGGAGTTCCTAGTTGTGTGTGTCTGTTCTCAGTGACAGTGCACTGTTTCAACAATTTCTAGTTGTGCGTGTGTTCTCAGTGACAGTGCACTGTTTCAGCAGTTCCTAGTTGTGTGTGTGTTCTCAGTGACAGTGCACTGTTTCAGCAGTTCCTAGTTGTGTGTGTGTTCTCAGTGACAGTGCACTGTTTCAGCAGTTCCTAGTTATGTGTGTGTTCTCAGTGACTGTGCACTGTTTCAGCAGTTCCTAGTTATGTGTGTGTTCTCAGTGACAATGCACTGTTTCAGCCGTTCCTAGTTGTGTGTGTCAGTTCTCAGTGACAGTGCGCTGTTTCAGCAGTTCCTAGTTGTGTGTGTTCTCAGAGACAATGTCCTGTTTCAGCAGTTCCCAGTTGTGTGTGTCTGTTCTCAGTGACAGTGCACTGTTTCAGCAGTTCCTAATTATATGTGTGCTCTCAGTGACTGTGCACTGTTTCAGCAGTGCCGAGTTGTGTGTGTGCTCTCAGTGAAAGTGCACTGTTTCAGCAGTTCCTAGTTGTGTGTGTGTTCTCAGTGACAGTGCACAATTTTAGCAGTTCCTAGTTACATGTGTGTGTCTGTTGTCAGTGACAGTGCACTGTTTTAGGAGTTCCTAGTTGTGTGTGTGTTCTCAGTGACAGTGCACTGTTTCAGCAGTTTCTAGTTGTGTGTGTGTTCTCAGTGACAATGCACTGTTTCAGCATTTCCTAGTTATGTGTGTGTTCTCACTGACAGTGCACTGTTTCAGCAGTTCCTAGTTGTGTGTGTTCTCAGTAACAGTGCACTGTTTCAGCAGTTCCTAGATGTGTGGGTGTTCTCAGTGACAATGCACTGTTTCAGCAGTTCCTAGTTGTGTGTGTCTGTTCTCAGTGACAGTGCACTGTTTCAGCAGTTCCTAGTTGTGTGTGTGTTCTCTGTTACAGAGCACTGTTTCAGTAGTTCCTAGTTATGTGTGTGTTCTCAGTGACAATGCACTGTTTCAGCAGTTCCTAGTTGTGTGTGTGTTCTCAGTGACAGAGCACAGTTTCAGCAGTTCCTAGTTGTGTGTGTGTTCTCAGTGACAATTCACTGTTTCAGCAGTTCCTAGTTGTGTGTGTGTGTTCTCAGTGACAGTGCACTGTTTCAGCAGTTCCTAGTTGTGTGTGTGTGTGTTCTCAGTTACAGTGCACTGTTTCAGCAGTTCCTAGTTATGTGTGTGTTCTCAGTGACAATGCACTGTTTCAGCAGTTCCTAATTGTGTGTGTTTGTTCTCAGTGACAGTGCACTGTTTCAGCAGTTCCTAGTTGTGTGTGTCTGTTCTCAGTGACAGTGCACTGTTTCAGCAGTTCTGAGTTCTGTGTGTGTCTGTTCTCAGTGACGGAGTACTGTTTCAGCAGTTCCGAATTATATGTCTATTCTCACTGACAGTGCACTCTTTCAGGCGTTGCTAGTTATGTGTGTGTTCTCCGTGACAGTGCACTGTTTCAGCAGTTCCTAGTTGTGTGTGTCTGTTCTCAGTGACAGTGCACTGTTTCAGCAGTTCCTAGTTGTGTGTGTCTGTTCTCAGTGACAGTGCACTGTTTCAGGAGTTCTAGGTGTGTGTGTGTTCTCAGTGACTGTGCACTGTTTCAGCAATTCCTAGTTGTGTTTGTGTTCGCAGTGAAAGTGCACTGTTTCAGCAGTTCCTAGTTGTGTGTGTCTGTTCTCAGTGACAGTGCACTGTTTCAGCAGTTCCTAGTTATATGTGTGTTCTCAGTGACAGTGCACTGTTGCAGCAGTTCCGAGTTGTGTGTGTGTTCTCAGTGACAGTGCACTGTTTCAGCAGTTCCTAGTTGTGTGTGTGTTCTCAGTGACAGTGCACTGTTTCAACAATTTCTAGTTGTGCGTGTGTTCTCCCTGACAGTGCACTGTTTCAGCAGTTCCTAGTTGTGTGTGTCTCTTCTCAGTGACAGTGCACTGTTTCAGCAGTTCCAGGTGTGTGTGTCTCTTCTCAGTGACAGTGCACTGTTTCAGGAGTTCCTAGTTGTGTGTGTGTTCTCAGTGACTGTGCACTGTTTCAACAATTTCTAGTTGTGCGTCTGTTCTCAGTGACAGTGCACTGTTTCAGCAGTTCCTAGTTGTGTGTGTCTGTTCTCAGTGACAGTGCACTGTTTCAGGAGTTCCTAGTTGTGTGTGTCTGTTCTCAGTGACAGTGCACTGTTTCAACAATTTCTAGTTGTGCGTGTGTTCTCAGTGACTGTGCACTGTTTCAGCAGTTCCTAGTTGTGTGTGTGTTCTCAGTGACAGTGCACTGTTTCAGCAGTTCGTAGTTGTGTGTGTGTTCTCAGTGACAGTGCACTGTTTCAGCAGTTCCTAGTTATGTGTGTGTTCTCAGTGACTGTGCACTGTTTCAGCAGTTCCTAGTTATGTGTGTGTTCTCAGTGACAATGCACTGTTTCAGCCGTTCCTAGTTGTGTGTGTCAGTTCTCAGTGACAGTGCGCTGTTTCAGCAGTTCCTAGTTGTGTGTGTTCTCAGAGACAATGTCCTGTTTCAGCAGTTCCCAGTTGTGTGTGTCTGTTCTCAGTGACAGTGCACTGTTTCAGCAGTTCCTAGTTATTTGTGTGCTCTCAGTGACAGTGCACTGTTTCAGCAGTGCCGAGTTGTGTGTGTGCTCTCAGTGAAAGTGCACTGTTTCAGCAGTTCCTAGTTGTGTGTGTGTTCTCAGTGACAGTGCACAATTTTAGCAGTTCCTAGTTACATGTGTGTGTCTGTTGTCAGTGACAGTGCACTGTTTTAGGAGTTCCTAGTTGTGTGTGTGTTCTCAGTAACTGTGCACTGTTTGCGCAGTTCCTAGTTGTGTGTGTGTTCTCAGTTACAGAGCACAGTTTCAGCAGTTCCTAGTTGTGTGTGTGTTCTCAGTGACAATTCACTGTTTCAGCAGTTCCTAGTTGTGTGTGTGTGTTCTCAGTGACAGTGCACTGTTTCAGCAGTTCCTAGTTATGCGTGTGTGTGTTCTCAGTTACAGTGCACTGTTTCAGCAGTTCCTAGTTATGTGTGTGTTCTCAGTGACAATGCACTGTTTCAGCAGTTCCTAATTGTGTGTGTTTGTTCTCAGTGACAGTGCACTGTTTCAGCAGTTCCTAGTTGTGTGTGTCTGTTCTCAGTGACAGTGCACTGTTTCAGCAGTTCTGAGTTCTGTGTGTGTCTGTTCTCAGTGACGGAGTACTGTTTCAGCAGTTCCGAATTATATGTCTATTCTCACTGACAGTGCACTCTTTCAGGCGTTCCTAGTTATGTATGTGTTCTCCGTGACAGTGCACTGTTTCAGCAGTTCCTAGTTGTGTGTGTCTGTTCTCAGTGACAGTGCACTGTTTCAGCAGTTCCTAGTTGTGTGTGTCTGTTCTCAGTGACAGTGCACTGTTTCAGGAGTTCTAGGTGTGTGTGTGTTCTCAGTGACTGTGCACTGTTTCAGCAATTCCTAGTTGTGTTTGTGTTCGCAGTGAAAGTGCACTGTTTCAGCAGTTCCTAGTTGTGTGTGTCTGTTCTCAGTGACAGTGCACTGTTTCAGCAGTTTCTAGTTATATGTGTGTTCTCAGTGACAGTGCACTGTTGCAGCAGTTCCGAGTTGTGTGTGTGTTCTCAGTGACAGTGCACTGTTTCAGCAGTTCCTAGTTGTGTGTGTGTTCTCAGTGACAGTGCACTGTTTCAACAATTTCTAGTTGTGCGTGTGTTCTCCCTGACAGTGCACTGTTTCAGCAGTTCCTAGTTATATGTGTGTTCTCAGTGACAGTGCACTGTTGCAGCAGTTCCTAGTTGTGTGTGTCTCTTCTCAGTGACAGTGCACTGTTTCAGCAGTTCCAGGTGTGTGTGTCTCTTCTCAGTGACAGTGCACTGTTTCAGGAGTTCCTAGTTGTGTGTGTGTTCTCAGTGACTGTGCACTGTTTCAACAATTTCTAGTTGTGCGTCTGTTCTCAGTGACAGTGCACTGTTTCAGCAGTTCCTAGTTGTGTGTGTCTGTTCTCAGTGACAGTGCACTGTTTCAGGAGTTCCTAGTTGTGTGTGTCTGTTCTCAGTGACAGTGCACTGTTTCAACAATTTCTAGTTGTGCGTGTGTTCTCAGTGACTGTGCACTGTTTCAGCAGTTCCTAGTTGTGTGTGTGTTCTCAGTGACAGTGCACTGTTTCAGCAGTTCGTAGTTGTGTGTGTGTTCTCAGTGACAGTGCACTGTTTCAGCAGTTCCTAGTTATGTGTGTGTTCTCAGTGACTGTGCACTGTTTCAGCAGTTCCTAGTTATGTGTGTGTTCTCAGTGACAATGCACTGTTTCAGCCGTTCCTATTTGTGTGTGTCAGTTCTCAGTGACAGTGCGCTGTTTCAGCAGTTCCTAGTTGTGTGTGTTCTCAGAGACAATGTCCTGTTTCAGCAGTTCCCAGTTGTGTGTGTCTGTTCTCAGTGACAGTGCACTGTTTCAGCAGTTCCTAGTTATTTGTGTGCTCTCAGTGACAGTGCACTGTTTCAGCAGTGCCGAGTTGTGTGTGTGCTCTCAGTGAAAGTGCACTGTTTCAGCAGTTCCTAGTTGTGTGTGTGTTCTCAGTGACAGTGCACAATTTTAGCAGTTCCTAGTTACATGTGTGTGTCTGTTGTCAGTGACAGTGCACTGTTTTAGGAGTTCCTAGTTGTGTGTGTGTTCTCAGTAACTGTGCACTGTTTGCGCAGTTCCTAGTTGTGTGTGTGTTCTCAGTTACAGAGCACAGTTTCAGCAGTTCCTAGTTGTGTGTGTGTTCTCAGTGACAATTCACTGTTTCAGCAGTTCCTAGTTGTGTGTGTGTGTTCTCAGTGACAGTGCACTGTTTCAGCAGTTCCTAGTTATGCGTGTGTGTGTTCTCAGTTACAGTGCACTGTTTCAGCAGTTCCTAGTTATGCGTGTGTTCTCAGTGACAATGCACTGTTTCAGCAGTTCCTAGTTGTGTGTGTCTGTTCTCAGTGACAGTGCACTGTTTCAGCAGTTCTGAGTTCTGTGTGTGTCTGTTCTCAGTGACGGAGTACTGTTTCAGCAGTTCCGAATTATATGTCTATTCTCACTGACAGTGCACTCTTTCAGGAGTTCCTAGTTATGTGTGTGTTCTCCGTGACAGTGCACTGTTTCAGCAGTTCCGAGTTGTGTGTGTCTGTTCTCAGTGACAGTGCACTGTTTCAGCAGTTCCTAGTTGTGTGTGTCTGTTCTCAGTGACAGTGCACTGTTTCAGGAGTTCTAGGTGTGTGTGTGTTCTCAGTGACTGTGCACTGTTTCAGCAATTCCTAGTTGTGTTTGTGTTCGCAGTGAAAGTGCACTGTTTCAGCAGTTCCTAGTTGTGTGTGTGTTCTCAGTGACAGTGCACTGTTTCAGCAGTTCCTAGTTATATGTGTGTTCTCAGTGACAGTGCACTGTTTCAGCAGTTCCTAGTTGTGTGTGTGTTCTCAGTGACAGTGCACTGTTTCAACAATTTCTAGTTGTGCGTGTGTTCTCCGTGACAGTGCACTGTTTCAGCAGTTCCTAGTTGTGTGTGTCTCTTCTCAGTGACAGTGCACTGTTTCAGCAGTTCCTAGTTGTGTGTGTGTTCTCAGTGACAGTGCACTGTTTCAGCAGTTCCTAGTTGTGTGTGTGTTCTCAGTGACAGTGCACTGTTTCAGCAGTTCCTAGTTGTGTGTGTGTTCTCAGTGACAGTGCACTGTTTCAGCAGTTCCTAGTTATGTGTGTGTTCTCAGTGACTGTGCACTGTTTCAGCAGTTCCTAGTTATGCGTGTGTTCTCAGTGACAATGCACTGTTTCAGCAGTTCCTAGTTGTGTGTGTCTGTTCTCAGTGACAGTGCACTGTTTCAGCAGTTCCTAATTGTGTGTGTTTGTTCTCAGTGACATTGCACTGTTTCAGCAGTTCCTAGTTGTGTGTGTCTGTTCTCAGTGACAGTGCACTGTTTCAGCAGTTCCTAATTGTGTGTGTTTGTTCTCAGTGACAGTGCACTGTTTCAGCAGTTCCTAGTTGTGTGTGTCTGTTCTCAGTGACAGTGCACTGTTTCAGCAGTTCCTAATTGTGTGTGTTTGTTCTCAGTGACAGTGCACTGTTTCAGCAGTTCCTAGTTGTGTGTGTCTGTTCTCAGTGACAGTGCACTGTTTCAGCAGTTCCTAATTGTGTGTGTTTGTTCTCAGTGACAGTGCACTGTTTCAGCAGTTCCTAGTTGTGTGTGTTTGTTCTCAGTGACAGAGCGCTGTTTCAGCAGTTCCTAGTGTGTGTTCTCTGAGACAATGTCCTGTTTCAGCAGTTCCCAGTTGTGTGTGTCTGTTCTCAGTGACAGTGCACTGTTTCAGCAGTTCCTAGTTATATGTGTGCTCTCAGTGACAGTGCACTGTTTCAGCAGTTCCGAGTTGTGTGTGTGCTCTCAGTGAAAGTGCACTGTTTCAGCAGTTCCTAGTTGTGTGTGTGTTCTCAGTGACAGTGCACAATTTTAGCAGTTCCTAGTTACATGTGTGTGTCTGTTGTCAGTGACAGTGCACTGTTTTAGGAGTTCCGAGTTGTGTGTGTCTGTTCTCAGTGACAGCGCACTGTTTCAGCAGTTCCTAGTTGTGTGTGTCTGTTCTCAGTGACAGTGCACTGTTTCAGGAGTTCTAGGTGTGTGTGTGTTCTCAGTGACTGTGCACTGTTTCAGCAATTCCTAGTTGTGTTTGTGTTCGCAGTGAAAGTGCACTGTTTCAGCAGTTCCTAGTTGTGTGTGTCTGTTCTCAGTGACAGTGCACTGTTTCAGCAGTTCCTAGTTATATGTGTGTTCTCAGTGACAGTGCACTGTTGCAGCAGTTCCTAGTTGTGTGTGTGTTCTCAGTGACAGTGCACTGTTTCAGCAGTTCCTATTTATGTGTGTGTGTTCTCAGTGAAAGTGCACTGTTCCAGCAGTTTCTAGTTGTGTGTGTGTTCTCAGTGCAAGTGCACTGTTTCAGCAGTTCCTAGTTGTGTGTGTGTTCTCAGTCACAGTGCACTGTTTCAACAATTTCTAGTTGTGCGTGTGTTCTCCGTGACAGTGCACTGTTTCAGCAGTTCCTAGTTGTGTGTGTCTCTTCTCAGTGACAGTGCACTGTTTCAGCAGTTCCTAGTTATATGTGTGTTCTCAGTGACAGTGCACTGTTGCAGCAGTTCCTAGTTGTGTGTGTGTTCTCAGTGACAGTGCACTGTTTCAGCAGTTCCTATTTATGTGTGTGTGTTCTCAGTGAAAGTGCACTGTTTCAGCAGTTTCCAGTTGTGTGTGTGTTCTCAGTGCAAGTGCACTGTTTCAGCAGTTCCTAGTTGTGTGTGTGTTCTCAGTCACAGTGCACTGTTTCAACAATTTCTAGTTGTGTGTGTGTTCTCAGTGACAGTGCACTGTTTCAGCAGTTCCTAGTTATGTGTGTGTTCTCAGTGACAGTGCACTGTTTCAGCAGTTCCTAGTTGTGTGTCTGAGTTCTCAGTGACAGAGCGCTGTTTCAGCAGTTCCTAGTGTGTGTTCTCTGAGACAATGTCCTGTTTCAGCAGTTCCCAGTTGTGTGTGTCTGTTCTCAGTGACAGTGCACTGTTTCAGCAGTTCCTAGTTATATGTGTGTTCTCAGTGACAGTGCACTGTTTCAGCAGTTCCGAGTTGTGTGTGTGCTCTCAGTGAAAGTGCACTGTTTCAGCAGTTCCTAGTTGTGTGTGTGTTCTCAGTGACAGTGCACAATTTTAGCAGTTCCTAGTTACATGTGTGTGTCTGTTGTCAGTGACAGTGCACTGTTTTAGGAGTTCCGAGTTGTGTGTGTCTGTTCTCAGTGACAGCGCACTGTTTCAGCAGTTCCTAGTTGTGTGTGTCTGTTCTCAGTGACAGTGCACTGTTTCAGGAGTTCTAGGTGTGTGTGTGTTCTCAGTGACTGTGCACTGTTTCAGCAATTCCTAGTTGTGTTTGTGTTCGCAGTGAAAGTGCACTGTTTCAGCAGTTCCTAGTTGTGTTTGTGATCTCAGTGACAGTGCACTGTTTCAGCAGTTCCTATTTATGTGTGTCTGTTCTCAGTGACAGTGCACTGTTTCAGCAGTTCCTAGTTATATGTGTGTTCTCAGTGACAGTGCACTGTTTCAGCAGTTCCTAGTTGTGTTTGTGTTCTCAGTGACAGTGCACTGTTTCAGCAGTTCCTAGTTGTGTTTGTGTTCTCAGTGACAGTGCACTGTTTCAGCAGTTCCTAGTTGTGTTTGTGTTCTCAGTGACAGTGCACTGTTTCAGCAGTTCCTAGTTGTGTTTGTGATCTCAGTGACAGTGCACTGTTTCAGCAGTTCCTAGTTGTGTGTGTCTGTTCTCAGTGACAGTGCACTGTTTCAGGAGTTCTAGGTGTGTGTGTGTTCTCAGTGACTGTGCACTGTTTCAGCAATTCCTAGTTGTGTTTGTGTTCGCAGTGAAAGTGCACTGTTTCAGCAGTTCCTAGTTGTGTTTGTGTTCTCAGTGACAGTGCACTGTTTCAGCAGTTCCGAGTTATGTTTGTGTTCTCAGTGACAGTGCACTGTTTCAGCAGTTCCTATTTATGTGTGTCTGTTCTCAGTGACAGTGCACTGTTTCAGCAGTTCCTAGTTATATGTGTGTTCTCAGTGACAGTGCACTGTTTCAGCAGTTCCTAGTTGTGTTTGTGTTCTCAGTGACAGTGCACTGTTTCAGCAGTTCCTAGTTGTGTTTGTGTTCTCAGTGACAGTGCACTGTTTCAGCAGTTCCGAGTTATGTTTGTGTTCTCAGTGACAGTGCACTGTTTCAGCAGTTCCTATTTATGTGTGTCTGTTCTCAGTGACAGTGCACTGTTTCAGCAGTTCCTAGTTATATGTGTGTTCTCAGTGACAGTGCACTGTTTCAGCAGTTCCTAGTTGTGTGTGTGTTCTCAGTGACAGTGCACTGTTTCAGCAGTTCCTAGTTATATGTGTGTTCTCAGTGACAGTGCACTGTTTCAGCAGTTCCTATTTATGTGTGTGTGTTCTCAGTGACAGTGCACTGTTGCAGCAGTTCCTAGTTGTGTGTGTGTTCTCAGTGACAGTGCACTGTTTCAGCAGTTCCTATTTATGTGTGTGTGTTCTCAGTGAAAGTGCACTGTTTCAGCAGTTTCTAGTTGTGTGTGTGTTCTCAGTGCAAGTGCACTGTTTCAGCAGTTCCTAGTTGTGTGTGTGTATTCTCAGTGACAGTGCACTGTTTCAGCAGTTCCTATTTATGTGTGTCTGTTCTCAGTGACAGTGCACTGTTTCAGCAGTTCCTAGTTATATGTGTGTTCTCAGTGACAGTGCACTGTTTCAGCAGTTCCTATTTATGTGTGTGTGTTCTCAGTGACAGTGCACTGTTGCAGCAGTTCCTAGTTGTGTGTGTGTTCTCAGTGACAGTGCACTGTTTCAGCAGTTCCTATTTATGTGTGTGTGTTCTCAGTGAAAGTGCACTGTTTCAGCAGTTTCTAGTTGTGTGTGTGTTCTCAGTGCAAGTGCACTGTTTCAGCAGTTCCTAGTTGTGTGTGTGTATTCTCAGTGACAGTGCGCTGTTTCAGCAGTTCCGAGTTGTGTGTGTGTTCTCAGTGACAGTGCACTGTTTCAGCAGTTCCTATTTATGTGTGTGTGTTCTCAGTGACAGTGCACTGTTGCAGCAGTTCCTATTTATGTGTGTGTGTTCTCAGTGAAAGTGCACTGTTTCAGCAGTTTCTAGTTGTGTGTGTGTTCTCAGTGCAAGTGCACTGTTTCAGCAGTTCCTAGTTGTGTGTGTGTTCTCAGTGACAGTGCACTGTTTCAACAATTTCTAATTGTGCGTCTGTTCTCCGTGACAGTGCACTGTTTCAGCAGTTCCTAGTTGTGTGTGTGTTCTCAGTGACAGTGCACTGTTTCAGCAGTTCGTAGTTGTGTGTGTGTTCTCAGTGACAGTGCACTGTTTCAGCAGTTCCTAGTTATGTGTGTGTTCTCAGTGACAGTGCACTGTTTCAGCAGTTCCTAGTTATGTGTGTGTTCTCAGTGACAATGCACTGTTTCAGCCGTTCCTAGTTGTGTGTCTCAGTTTTCAGTGACAGTGCGCTGTTTCAGCAGTTCCTAGTGTGTGTTCTCAGAGACAATGTCCTGTTTCAGCAGTTCCCAGTTGTGTGTGTCTGTTCTCAGTGACAGTGCACTGTTTCAGCAGTTCCTAGTTATATGTGTGCTCTCAGTGACAGTGCACTGTTTCAGCAGTTCCGAGTTGTGTGTGTGCTCTCAGTGAAAGTGCACTGTTTCAGCAGTTCCTAGTTGTGTGTGTGTTCTCAGTGACAGTGCACAATTTTAGCAGTTCCTAGTTACATGTGTGTGTCTGTTGTCAGTGACAGTGCACTGTTTTAGGAGTTTCGAGTTGTGTGTGTCTGTTCTCACTGACAGTGCACTGTTTCAGCAGTTCCTAGTTGTGTGTGTGTTCTCAGTTACAGAGCACAGTTTCAGCAGTTCCTTCTTGTGTGTGTGTTCTCAGTGACAATGCACTGTTTCAGCATTTCCTAGTTATGTGTGTGTTCTCACTGACAGTGCACTGTTTCAGCAGTTCCTAGTTGTGTGTGTTCTCAGTAACAGTGCACTGTTTCAGCAGTTCCTAGATGTGTGGGTGTTCTCACTGACAATACACTGTTTCAGCAGTTCCTAGTTGTGTGTGTCTGTTCTCAGTGACAGTGCACTGTTTCAGCAGTTCCTAGTTGTGTGTGTGTTCTCAGTTACAGAGCACTGTTTCAGTAGTTCCTAGTTATGTGTGTGTTCTCAGTGACAATGCACTGTTTCAGCAGTTCCTAGTTGTGTGTGTGTTCTCAGTGACAGAGCACAGTTTCAGCAGTTCCTAGTTGTGTGTGTGTTCTCAGTGACAATTCACTGTTTCAGCAGTTCCTAGTTGTGTGTGTGTGTTCTCAGTGACAGTGCACTGTTTCAGCAGTTCCTAGTTGTGTGTGTGTGTGTTCTCAGTTACAGTGCACTGTTTCAGCAGTTCCTAGTTATGTGTGTGTTCTCAGTGACAATGCACTGTTTCAGCAGTTCCTAATTGTGTGTGTCTGTTCTCAGTGACAGTGCACTGTTTCAGCAGTTCTGAGTTCTGTGTGTGTCTGTTCTCAGTGACGGAGTGCTGTTTCAGCAGTTCCGAATTATATGTCTATTCTCACTGACAGTGCACTCTTTCAGGCGTTCCTAGTTATGTGTGTGTTCTCCGTGACAGTGCACTGTTTCAGCAGTTCCTAGTTGTGTGTGTCTGTTCTCAGTGACAGCGCACTGTTTCAGCAGTTCCTAGTTGTGTGTGTCTGTTCTCAGTGACAGTGCACTGTTTCAGGAGTTCTAGGTGTGTGTGTGTTCTCAGTGACTGTGCACTGTTTCAGCAATTCCTAGTTGTGTTTGTGTTCGCAGTGAAAGTGCACTGTTTCAGCAGTTCCTAGTTGTGTGTGTCTGTTCTCAGTGACAGTGCACTGTTTCAGCAGTTCCTAGTTATATGTGTGTTCTCAGTGACAGTGCACTGTTGCAGCAGTTCCGAGTTGTGTGTGTGTTCTCAGTGACAGCGCACTGTTTTAGCAGTTCCTATTTATGTGTGTGTGTTCTCAGTGAAAGTGCACTGTTTCAGCAGTTTCTAGTTGTGTGTGTGTTCTCAGTGCAAGTGCACTGTTTCAGCAGTTCCTAGTTGTGTGTGTGTTCTCAGTGACAGTGCACTGTTTCAACAATTTCTAGTTGTGCGTGTGTTCTCAGTGACAGTGCACTGTTTCAGCAGTTCCTAGTTGTGTGTGTCTGTTCTCAGTGACAGTGCACTGTTTCAGGAGTTCCTAGTTGTGTGTGTCTGTTCTCAGTGACAGTGCACTGTTTCAGGAGTTCCTAGTTGTGTGTGTCTGTTCTCAGTGACAGTGCACTGTTTCAACAATTTCTAGTTGTGCGTGTGTTCTCAGTGACAGTGCACTGTTTCAGCAGTTCCTAGTTGTGTGTGTGTTCTCAGTGACAGTGCACTGTTTCAGCAGTTCGTAGTTGTGAGTGTGTTCTCAGTGACAGTGCACTGTTTCAGCCGTTCCTAGTTATGTGTGTGTTCTCAGTGACTGTGCACTGTTTCAGCAGTTCCTAGTTATGTGTGTGTTCTCAGTGACAATGCACTGTTTCAGCCGTTCCTAGTTGTGTGTGTCAGTTCTCAGTGACAGTGCGCTGTTTCAGCAGTTCCTAGTTGTGTGTGTTCTCAGAGACAATGTCCTGTTTCAGCAGTTCCCAGTTGTGTGTGTCTGTTCTCAGTGACAGTGCACAATTTTAGCAGTTCCTAGTTACATGTGTGTGTCTGTTGTCAGTGACAGTGCACTGTTTTAGGAGTTCCTAGCTGTGTGTGTGTTCTCAGTGACAGTGCACTGTTTCAGCAGTTTCTAGTTATGTTTGTGTTCTCAGTGACAATGCACTGTTTCAGCATTTCCTAGTTATGTGTGTGTTCTCACTGACAGTGCACTGTTTCAGCAGTTCCTAGTTGTGTGTGTTCTCAGTAACAGTGCACTGTTTCAGCAGTTCCTAGATGTGTGGGTGTTCTCAGTGACAATGCACTGTTTCAGCAGTTCCTAGTTGTGTGTGTCTGTTCTCAGTGACAGTGCACTGTTTCAGCAGTTCCTAGTTGTGTGTGTGTTCTCTGTTACAGAGCACTGTTTCAGTAGTTCCTAGTTATGTGTGTGTTCTCAGTTACAATGCACTGTTTCAGCAGTTCCTAGTTGTGTGTGTGTTCTCAGTGACAGAGCACAGTTTCAGCAGTTCCTAGTTGTGTGTGTGTTCTCAGTGACAATTCACTGTTTTAGCAGTTCCTAGTTGTGTGTGTGTGTTCTCAGTGACAGTGCACTGTTTCAGCAGTTCCTAGTTGTGTGTGTGTGTGTTCTCAGTTACAGTGCACTGTTTCAGCAGTTCCTAGTTATGTGTGTGTTCTCAGTGAGAATGCACTGTTTCAGCAGTTCCTAATTGTGTGTGTTTGTTCTCAGTGACAGTGCACTGTTTCAGCAGTTCCTAGTTGTGTGTGTCTGTTCTCAGTGACAGTGCACTGTTTCAGCAGTTCTGAGTTCTGTGTGTGTCTGTTCTCAGTGACGGAGTACTGTTTCAGCAGTTCCGAATTATATGTCTATTCTCACTGACAGTGCACTCTTTCAGGCGTTCCTAGTTATGTGTGTGTTCTCCGTGACAGTGCACTGTTTCAGCAGTTCCTAGTTGTGTGTGTCTGTTCTCAGTGACAGCGCACTGTTTCAGCAGTTCCTAGTTGTGTGTGTCTGTTCTCAGTGACAGTGCACTGTTTCAGGAGTTCTAGGTGTGTGTGTGTTCTCAGTGACTGTGCACTGTTTCAGCAATTCCTAGTTGTGTTTGTGTTCGCAGTGAAAGTGCACTGTTTCAGCAGTTCCTAGTTGTGTGTGTCTGTTCTCAGTGACAGTGCACTGTTTCAGCAGTTCCTAGTTATATGTGTGTTCTCAGTGACAGTGCACTGTTTCAGCAGTTCCTATTTATGTGTGTGTGTTCTCAGTGAAAGTGCACTGTTTCAGCAGTTTCTAGTTGTGTGTGTGTTCTCAGTGCAAGTGCACTGTTTCAGCAGTTCCTAGTTGTGTGTGTGTTCTCAGTGCAAGTGCACTGTTTCAGGAGTTCCTAGTTGTGTGTGTGTTCTCAGTGACTGTGCACTGTTTCAACAATTTCTAGTTGTGCGTCTGTTCTCAGTGACAGTGCACTGTTTCAGCAGTTCCTAGTTGTGTGTGTCTGTTCTCAGTGACAGTGCACTGTTTCAGGAGTTCCTAGTTGTGCGTGTCTGTTCTCAGTGACAGTGAACTGTTTCAACAATTTCTAGTTGTGCGTGTGTTCTCAGTGACAGTGCACTGTTTCAGCAGTTCCTAGTTGTGTGTGTGTTCTCAGTGACAGTGCACTGTTTCAGCAGTTCGTAGTTGTGTGTGTGTTCTCAGTGACAGTGCACTGTTTCAGCAGTTCCTAGTTGTGTGTGTGTGTTCTCAGTGACTGTGCACTGTTTCAGCAGTTCCTAGTTATGTGTGTGTTCTCAGTGACAATGCACTGTTTCAGCCGTTCCTAGTTGTGTGTGTCAGTTCTCAGTGACAGTGCGCTGTTTCAGCAGTTCCTAGTTGTGTGTGTTCTCAGAGACAATGTCCTGTTTCAGCAGTTCCCAGTTGTGTGTGTCTGTTCTCAGTGACAGTGCACTGTTTCAGCAGTTCCTAGTTACATGTGTGTGTCTGTTGTCAGTGACAGTGCACTGTTTTAGGAGTTCCTAGTTGTGTGTGTGTTCTCAGTGACAGTGCACTGTTTCAGCAGTTTCTAGTTGTGTGTGTGTTCTCAGTGACAATGCACTGTTTCAGCATTTCCTAGTTATGTGTGTGTTCTCACTGACAGTGCACTGTTTCAGCAGTTCCTAGTTGTGTGTGTTCTCAGTAACAGTGCACTGTTTCAGCAGTTCCTAGATGTGTGGGTGTTCTCAGTGACAATGCACTGTTTCAGCAGTTCCTAGTTGTGTGTGTCTGTTCTCAGTGACAGTGCACTGTTTCAGCAGTTCCTAGTTATATGTGTGTTCTCAGTGACAGTGCACTGTTTCAGCAGTTCCTAGTTATATGTGTGTTCTCAGTGACAGTGCACTGTTTCAGCAGTTCCTATTTATGTGTGTGTGTTCTCAGTGAAAGTGCACTGTTTCAGCAGTTTCTAGTTGTGTGTGTGTTCTCAGTGCAAGTGCACTGTTTCAGCAGTTCCTAGTTGTGTGTGTGTTCTCAGTGCAAGTGCACTGTTTCAGGAGTTCCTAGTTGTGTGTGTGTTCTCAGTGACTGTGCACTGTTTCAACAATTTCTAGTTGTGCGTCTGTTCTCAGTGACAGTGCACTGTTTCAGCAGTTCCTAGTTGTGTGTGTCTGTTCTCAGTGACAGTGCACTGTTTCAGGAGTTCCTAGTTGTGCGTGTCTGTTCTCAGTGACAGTGAACTGTTTCAACAATTTCTAGTTGTGCGTGTGTTCTCAGTGACAGTGCACTGTTTCAGCAGTTCCTAGTTGTGTGTGTGTTCTCAGTGACAGTGCACTGTTTCAGCAGTTCGTAGTTGTGTGTGTGTTCTCAGTGACAGTGCACTGTTTCAGCAGTTCCTAGTTGTGTGTGTGTGTTCTCAGTGACTGTGCACTGTTTCAGCAGTTCCTAGTTATGTGTGTGTTCTCAGTGACAATGCACTGTTTCAGCCGTTCCTAGTTGTGTGTGTCAGTTCTCAGTGACAGTGCGCTGTTTCAGCAGTTCCTAGTTGTGTGTGTTCTCAGAGACAATGTCCTGTTTCAGCAGTTCCCAGTTGTGTGTGTCTGTTCTCAGTGACAGTGCACTGTTTCAGCAGTTCCTAGTTACATGTGTGTGTCTGTTGTCAGTGACAGTGCACTGTTTTAGGAGTTCCTAGTTGTGTGTGTGTTCTCAGTGACAGTGCACTGTTTCAGCAGTTTCTAGTTGTGTGTGTGTTCTCAGTGACAATGCACTGTTTCAGCATTTCCTAGTTATGTGTGTGTTCTCACTGACAGTGCACTGTTTCAGCAGTTCCTAGTTGTGTGTGTTCTCAGTAACAGTGCACTGTTTCAGCAGTTCCTAGATGTGTGGGTGTTCTCAGTGACAATGCACTGTTTCAGCAGTTCCTAGTTGTGTGTGTCTGTTCTCAGTGACAGTGCACTGTTTCAGCAGTTCCTAGTTGTGTGTGTGTTCTCTGTTACAGAGCACTGTTTCAGTAGTTCCTAGTTATGTGTGTGTTCTCAGTGACAATGCACTGTTTCAGCAGTTCCTAGTTGTGTGTGTGTTCTCAGTGACAGAGCACAGTTTCAGCAGTTCCTAGTTGTGTGTGTGTTCTCAGTGACAATTCACTGTTTTAGCAGTTCCTAGTTGTGTGTGTGTGTTCTCAGTGACAGTGCACTGTTTCAGCAGTTCCTAGTTGTGTGTGTGTGTGTTCTCAGTTACAGTGCACTGTTTCAGCAGTTCCTAGTTATGTGTGTGTTCTCAGTGACAATGCACTGTTTCAGCAGTTCCTAATTGTGTGTGTTTGTTCTCAGTGACAGTGCACTGTTTCAGCAGTTCCTAGTTGTGTGTGTCTGTTCTCAGTGACAGTGCACTGTTTCAGCAGTTCCTAGTTGTGTGTGTCTGTTCTCAGTGACAGTGCACTGTTTCAGCAGTTCTGAGTTCTGTGTGTGTCTGTTCTCAGTGACGGAGTACTGTTTCAGCAGTTCCGAATTATATGTCTATTCTCACTGACAGTGCACTCTTTCAGGCGTTCCTAGTTATGTGTGTGTTCTCCGTGACAGTGCACTGTTTCAGCAGTTCCTAGTTGTGTGTGTCTGTTCTCAGTGACAGTGCACTGTTTCAGGAGTTCTAGGTGTGTGTGTGTTCTCAGTGACTGTGCACTGTTTCAGCAATTCCTAGTTGTGTTTGTGTTCGCAGTGAAAGTGCAATGTTTCAGCAGTTCCTAGTTGTGTGTGTCTGTTCTCAGTGACAGTGCACTGTTTCAGCAGTTCCTAGTTATATGTGTGTTCTCAGTGACAGTGCACTGTTTCAGTAGTTCCTATTTATGTGTGTGTGTTCTCAGTGAAAGTGCACTGTTTCAGCAGTTTCTAGTTGTGTGTGTGTTCTCAGTGCAAGTGCACTGTTTCAGCAGTTCCTAGTTGTGTGTGTGTTCTCAGTGACAGTGCACTGTTTCAACAATTTCTAGTTGTGCGTGTGTTCTCCGTGACAGTGCACTGTTTCAGCAGTTCCTAGTTGTGTGTGTCTCTTCTCAGTGACAGTGCACTGTTTCAGCAGTTCCAGGTGTGTGTGTCTCTTCTCAGTGACAGTGCACTGTTTCAGGAGTTCCTAGTTGTGTGTGTGTTCTCAGTGACTGTGCACTGTTTCAACAATTTCTAGTTGTGCGTCTGTTCTCAGTGACAGTGCACTGTTTCAGGAGTTCCTAGTTGTGCGTGTCTGTTCTCAGTGACAGTGAACTGTTTCAACAATTTCTAGTTGTGCGTGTGTTCTCAGTGACAGTGCACTGTTTCAGCAGTTCCTAGTTGTGTGTGTGTTCTCAGTGACAGTGCACTGTTTCAGCAGTTCGTAGTTGTGTGTGTGTTCTCAGTGACAGTGCACTGTTTCAGCAGTTCCTAGTTATGTGTGTGTTCTCAGTGACTGTGCACTGTTTCAGCAGTTCCTAGTTATGTGTGTGTTCTCAGTGACAATGCACTGTTTCAGCCGTTCCTAGTTGTGTGTGTCAGTTCTCAGTGACAGTGCGCTGTTTCAGCAGTTCCTAGTTGTGTGTGTTCTCAGAGACAATGTCCTGTTTCAGCAGTTCCCAGTTGTGTGTGTCTGTTCTCAGTGACAGTGCACTGTTTCAGCAGTTCCTAGTTATATGTGTGCTCTCAGTGACAGTGCACTGTTTCAGCAGTGCCGAGTTGTGTGTGTGCTCTCAGTGAAAGTGCACTGTTTCAGCAGTTCCTAGTTGTGTGTGTGTTCTCAGTGACAGTGCACAATTTTAGCAGTTCCTAGTTACATGTGTGTGTCTGTTGTCAGTGACAGTGCACTGTTTTAGGAGTTCCTAGTTGTGTGTGTGTTCTCAGTAACTGTGCACTGTTTGAGCAGTTCCTAGTTGTGTGTGTGTATTCTCAGTGACAGTGCACTGTTTCAGCAGTTTCTAGTTGTGTGTGTGTTCTCAGTGACAGTGCACTGTTTCAGCAGTTCCTAGTTCTGTGTGTGTTCTCAGTGACAATGCACTGTTTCAGCAGTTCGTAGTTGTGTGAGTGTTCTCAGTGACAGTGCACTGTTTCAGCAGTTCCTAGTTATGTGTGTGTTCTCAGTGACAGTGCACTGTTTCAGCAGTTCCTGGTTATGTGTGTGTTCTCAGTGACAATGCACTGTTTCAGCCGTTCCTAGTTGTGTGTGTCTGTTCTCAGTGACAGTGCGCTGTTTCAGCAGTTCCTAGTTGTGTGTGTTCTCAGAGACAATGTCCTGTTTCAGCAGTTCCTAGTTGTGTGTGTGTTCTCAGTGACAGTGCACTGTTTCAGCAGTTCCGAGTTGAGTGTGTGTGTTATCCGTGACAGTGCACTGTTTGAGCAGTTCCTAGTTGAGTGTGTGTTCTCAGTGACTGTGTGCTGTTTGAAAAGTTCCTAGTTGTTTATCTGTTCTCACTGAGAGTGCACTGTTTCAGCAGTTCCGAGTTGTGTGAGTTCTCAGTGACAGTGCTCTGTTTGAGCAGTTCCGAGTTGTCTGTGTCTGTTCTCAATGACAGTGCACTGTTTCAGCAGATCCTAGTTATGTGAGTGTTCTCAGTGACAATGCACTGTTTCAGCAGTTCCGAGTTGTCTGTGTCTGTTCTCAATGACAGTGCACTGTTTCAGCAGATCCTAGTTGTGTGTGTGTTCTCAGTGACAATGCACTGTTTCAGCAGTTCCTAGTTGTGTGTGTGTGTGTTCTCAGTGACAGTGCACTGTTTCAGCAGTTCCGAGTTGTGTGTGTCTCTTCTCACTGACAGTGCACTGTTTCAGCAGTTCCGAGTTGTGTGTGTTCTCAGTGACAGTGCACTGTTTCAGCATTTCCTAGTTGTGTGTGTGTGTTCTCAGTGACAGTGCACTGTTTCAGCAGTTCCTCGTTGTGTGTGTTCTCAGTGACAGTGCACTGTTTCAGCAGTTCCGAGTTGTGTGTGTCTCTTCTCACTGACAGTGCACTGTTTCAGCAGTTCCGAGTTGTGTGTGTTCTCAGTGACAGTGCACTGTTTCAGCATTTCCTAGTTGTGTGTGTATGTTCTCAGTGACAGTGCACTGTTTCAGCAGTTCCTAGTTATGTGTGTGTTCTCAGTGACAGTGCACTGTTTCAGTAGTTCCTAGTTGTGTGTGTGTGTTCTCAGTGACAGTGCACTGTTTCAGCAGTTCCGAGTTGAGTGTGTGTGTTATCCGTGACAGTGCACTGTTTGAGCAGTTCCTAGTTGAGTGTGTGTTCTCAGTGACTGTGTGCTGTTTGAAAAGTTCCTAGTTGTTTATCTGTTCTCACTGAGAGTGCACTGTTTCAGCAGTTCCTAGTTGTGTGAGTTCTCAGTGACAGTGCACTGTTTCAGCAGTTCCTAGTTATGTGTGTGTTCTCAGTGACAATGCACTGTTTCAGCAGTTCCGAGTTGTCTGTGTCTGTTCTCAATGACAGTGCACTGTTTCAGCAGATCCTAGTTGTGTGTGTGTTCTCAGTGACAATGCACTGTTTCAGCAGTTCCTAGTTGTGTGTGTGTGTGTTCTCAGTGACAGTGCACTGTTTCAGCAGTTCCGAGTTGTGTGTGTCTCTTCTCACTGACAGTGCACTGTTTCAGCAGTTCCTAGTTGTGTGTGTGTTCTCAGTGACTGTGCACTGTTTCAACAATTTCTAGTTGTGCGTCTGTTCTCAGTGACAGTGCACTGTTTCAGCAGTTCCTAATTGTGTGTGTCTGTTCTCAGTGACAGTGCACTGTTTCAGGAGTTCCTAGTTGTGTGTGTCTGTTCTCAGTGACAGTGAACTGTTTCAACAATTTCTAGTTGTGCGTGTGTTCTCAGTGACAGTGCACTGTTTCAGCAGTTCCTAGTTGTGTGTGTGTTCTCAGTGACAGTGCACTGTTTCAGCAGTTCGTAGTTGTGTGTGTGTTCTCAGTGACAGTGCACTGTTTCAGCAGTTCCTAGTTATGTGTGTGTTCTCAGTGACTGTGCACTGTTTCAGCAGTTCCTAGTTATGTGTGTGTTCTCAGTGACAATGCACTGTTTCAGCCGTTCCTAGTTGTGTGTGTCAGTTCTCAGTGACAGTGCGCTGTTTCAGCAGTTCCTAGTTGTGTGTGTTCTCAGAGACAATGTCCTGTTTCAGCAGTTCCCAGTTGTGTGTGTCTGTTCTCAGTGACAGTGCACTGTTTCAGCAGTTCCTAGTTATATGTGTGCTCTCAGTGACAGTGCACTGTTTCAGCAGTGCCGAGTTGTGTGTGTGCTCTCAGTGAAAGTGCACTGTTTCAGCAGTTCCTAGTTGTGTGTGTGTTCTCAGTGACAGTGCACAATTTTAGCAGTTCCTAGTTACATGTGTGTGTCTGTTGTCAGTGACAGTGCACTGTTTTAGGAGTTCCTAGTTGTGTGTGTGTTCTCAGTGACAGTGCACTGTTTCAGCAGTTTCTAGTTGTGTGTGTGTTCTCAGTGACAATGCACTGTTTCAGCATTTCCTAGTTATGTGTGTGTTCTCACTGACAGTGCACTGTTTCAGCAGTTCCTAGTTGTGTGTGTTCTCAGTAACAGTGCACTGTTTCAGCAGTTCCTAGATGTGTGGGTGTTCTCAGTGACAATGCACTGTTTCAGCAGTTCCTAGTTGTGTGTGTCTGTTCTCAGTGACAGTGCACTGTTTCAGCAGTTCCTAGTTATATGTGTGTTCTCAGTGACAGTGCACTGTTTCAGCAGTTCCTAGTTATATGTGTGTTCTCAGTGACAGTGCACTGTTTCAGCAGTTCCTATTTATGTGTGTGTGTTCTCAGTGAAAGTGCACTGTTTCAGCAGTTTCTAGTTGTGTGTGTGTTCTCAGTGCAAGTGCACTGTTTCAGCAGTTCCTAGTTGTGTGTGTGTTCTCAGTGCAAGTGCACTGTTTCAGGAGTTCCTAGTTGTGTGTGTGTTCTCAGTGACTGTGCACTGTTTCAACAATTTCTAGTTGTGCGTCTGTTCTCAGTGACAGTGCACTGTTTCAGCAGTTCCTAGTTGTGTGTGTCTGTTCTCAGTGACAGTGCACTGTTTCAGGAGTTCCTAGTTGTGCGTGTCTGTTCTCAGTGACAGTGAACTGTTTCAACAATTTCTAGTTGTGCGTGTGTTCTCAGTGACAGTGCACTGTTTCAGCAGTTCCTAGTTGTGTGTGTGTTCTCAGTGACAGTGCACTGTTTCAGCAGTTCGTAGTTGTGTGTGTGTTCTCAGTGACAGTGCACTGTTTCAGCAGTTCCTAGTTGTGTGTGTGTGTTCTCAGTGACAGTGCACTGTTTCAACAGTTCCTAGTTGTGTGTGTTCTCAGTGACAGTGCACTGTTTCAGCATTTCCTAGTTATGTGTGTGTTCTCAGTGACAGTGCACTGTTTCAGTAGTTCCTAGTTGTGTGTGTGTGTTCTCAGTGACAGTGCACTGTTTCAGCAGTTCCTAGTTGTGTGTGTGTTCTCAGTGACAGTGCACTGTTTCAGCAGTTCCTAGTTGAATGTGTGTTCTCAGTGACTGTGTGCTGTTTCAGCAGTTCCTAGTTGTTAATGTGCTCTCACTGAGAGTGCACTGTTTCAGCAGTTCCGAGTTGTGTGTGTGTGTTCTCCGTGACAGTGCGCTATTTCAGCAGTTCCTAGTTGTATGTGTGTTCTCAGTGACAGTGCACAGTTTCGGCAGTTCCTAGTTGTGTGTGTTCTCAGTAGGAGTGCACTGTTTCAGCAGTTCCTAGATATGTGTGTGTTTTCCTGACAGTGCACTGTTTCAGCAGTTCCGAGTTTTGTGTGTCTGTTCTCAGTGACAGTGCACTGTTTCAGCAGTTCCTAGTTGTGTGTGTCTGTTCTCAGTGACAGTGCACTGTTTCAGGAGTTCCTAGGTGTGTGTGTGTTCTCAGTGACTGTGCACTGTTTCAGCAATTCCTAGTTGTGTGTGTCTGTTCTCAGTGACAGTGCACTGTTTCAGCAGTTCCTAGTTATATGTGTGTTCTCAGTGACAGTGCACTGTTGCAGCAGTTCCTAGTTGTGTGTGTGTTCTCAGTGACAGTGCACTGTTTCAGCAGTTCCTATTTATGTGTGTGTGTTCTCATTGAAAGTGCACTGTTTCAGCAGTTTCTAGTTGTGTGTGTGTTCTCAGTGCAAGTGCACTGTTTCAGCAGTTCGTAGTTGTGTGAGTGTTCTCAGTGACAGTGCACTGTTTCAGCAGTTCCTGGTTATGTGTGTGTTCTCAGAGACAATGTCCTGTTTCAGCTGTTCCTAGTTGTGTGTGTGTTCTCAGTGACAGTGCACTGTTTCAGCAGTTCCGAGTTGATTGTGTGTGTTATCCGTGACAGTGCACTGTTTGAGCAGTTCCTAGTTGAGTGTGTGTTCTCAGTGACTGTGTGCTGTTTGAAAAGTTCCTAGTTGTTTATCTGTTCTCACTGAGAGTGCACTGTTTCAGCAGTTCCGAGTTGTGTGAGTTCTCAGTGACAATGCACTGTTTCAGCAGTTCCGAGTTGTCTGTGTCTGTTCTCAATGACAGTGCACTGTTTCAGCAGATCCTAGTTGTGTGTGTGTTCTCAGTGACAATGCACTGTTTCAGCAGTTCCTAGTTGTGTGTGTGTGTGTTCTCAGTGACAGTGCACTGTTTCAGCAGTTCCGAGTTGTGTGTGTCTCTTCTCACTGACAGTGCACTGTTTCAGCAGTTCCTAGTTGTGTGTGTTCTCAGTGACAGTGCACTGTTTCAGCATTTCCTAGTTGTGTGTGTGTGTTCTCAGTGACAGTGCACTGTTTCAGCAGTTCCTCGTTGTGTGTGTTCTCAGTGACAGTGCACTGTTTCAGCAGTTCCGAGTTGTGTGTGTCTCTTCTCACTGACAGTGCACTGTTTCAGCAGTTCCGAGTTGTGTGTGTTCTCAGTGACAGTGCACTGTTTCAGCATTTCCTAGTTGTGTGTGTATGTTCTCAGTGACAGTGCACTGTTTCAGCAGTTCCTAGTTATGTGTGTGTTCTCAGTGACAGTGCACTGTTTCAGTAGTTCCTAGTTGTGTGTGTGTGTTCTCAGTGACAGTGCACTGTTTCAGCAGTTCCGAGTTGAGTGTGTGTGTTATCCGTGACAGTGCACTGTTTGAGCAGTTCCTAGTTGAGTGTGTTCTCAGTGACAATGCACTGTTTCAGCATTTCCTAGTTACGTGTGTGTTCTCAGTGACAGTGCACTGTTTCAGTAGTTCCTAGTTGTGTGTGTGTGTTCTCAGTGACAGTGCACTGTTTCAGCAGTTCCGAGTTGAGTGTGTGTGTTATCCGTGACAGTGCACTGTTTGAGCAGTTCCTAGTTGAGTGTGTGTTCTCAGTGACTGTGTGCTGTTTGAAAAGTTCCTAGTTGTTTATCTGTTCTCACTGAGAGTGCACTGTTTCAGCAGTTCCTAGTTGTGTGAGTTCTCAGTGACAGTGCACTGTTTCAGCAGTTCCTAGTTATGTGTGTGTTCTCAGTGACAATGCACTGTTTCAGCAGTTCCGAGTTGTCTGTGTCTGTTCTCAATGACAGTGCACTGTTTCAGCAGATCCTAGTTGTGTGTGTGTTCTCAGTGACAATGCACTGTTTCAGCAGTTCCTAGTTGTGTGTGTGTGTGTTCTCAGTGACAGTGCACTGTTTCAGCAGTTCCGAGTTGTGTGTGTCTCTTCTCACTGACAGTGCACTGTTTCAGCAGTTCCGAGTTGTGTGTGTTCTCAGTGACAGTGCACTGTTTCAGCATTTCCTAGTTGTGTGTGTGTGTTCTCAGTGACAGTGCACTGTTTCAGCAGTTCCTCGTTGTGTGTGTTCTCAGTGACAGTGCACTGTTTCAGCAGTTCCGAGTTGTGTGTGTCTCTTCTCACTGACAGTGCACTGTTTCAGCAGTTCCGAGTTGTGTGTGTTCTCAGTGACAGTGCACTGTTTCAGCATTTCCTAGTTGTGTGTGTGTGTTCTCAGTGACAGTGCACTGTTTCAGCAGTTCCTCGTTGTGTGTGTTCTCAGTGACAATGCACTGTTTCAGCATTTCCTAGTTATGTGTGTGTTCTCAGTGACAGTGCACTGTTTCAGTAGTTCCTAGTTGTGTGTGTGTGTTCTCAGTGACAGTGCACAGTTTCAGCAGTTCCTAGTTGAGTGTATGTTCTCAGTGACTGTGTGCTGTTTCAGCAGTTCCTTGTTGTTAATCTGCTCTCACTGAGAGTGCACTGTTTCAGCAATTCCGAGTTGTGTGTGTGTGTTCTCCGTGACAGTGCGCTATTTCAGCAGTTCCTAGTTGTGTGTGTGTTCTCAGTGACTGTGTGCTGTTTCAGCAGTTCCTAGTTGTTAATGTGCTCTCACTGAGAGTGCACTGTTTCAGCAGTTCCGAGTTGTGTGTGTTCTCAGTCGGAGTGCACTGTTTCAGCAGTTCCTAGATATGTGTGTGTTCTCCGTGACAGTGCACTGTTTCAGCAATTTCTAGTTGTGTGTGTCTGTTCTCAGTGACAGTGCACTGTTTCAGGAGTTCCTAGGTGTGTGTGTGTTCTCAGTGACTGTGCACTGTTTCAGCAATTCCTAGTTGTGTGTGTGTTCGCAGTGAAAGTGCACTGTTTCAGCAGTTCCTAGTTGTGTGTGTCTGTTCTCAGTGACAGTGCGCTGTTTCAGCAGTTCCTAGTTGTGTGTGTTCTCAGTGAAAGTGCACTGTTTCAGCAGTTTCTAGTTGTGTGTGTGTTCTCAGTGCAAGTGCACTGTTTCAGCAGTTCCTAGTTGTGTGTGTGTGTTCTCAGTGACAGTGCACTGTTTCAACAATTTCTTGTTATGCGTGTGTTCTCCGTGACAGTGCACTGTTTCAGCAGTTCCTAGTTGTGTGTGTCTGTTCTCAGTGACAGTGCACTGTTTCAGCAGTTCCTAGTTGTGTGTGTGTTCTCAGTGACAGTGCACTGTTTCAGGAGTTCCTAGTTATGTGTGTGTTCTCAGTGACAGTGCACTGTTTCAGCAGTTCCTAGTTGTGTGTGTGTGTGTGTTCTCAGTGACAGTGCACTGTTTCAGCAGTTCCTAGTTGTGTGTGTTCTCAGTGACAGTGCACTGTTTCAGCATTTCCTAGTTATGTGTGTGTTCTCAGTGACAGTGCACTGTTTCAGTAGTTCCTAGTTGTGTGTGTGTGTTCTCAGTGACAGTGCACTGTTTCAGCAGTTCCTAGTTGTGTGTGTGTTCTCAGTGACAGTGCACTGTTTCAGCAGTTCCTAGTTGAGTGTGTGTTCTCAGTGACTGTGTGCTGTTTCAGCAGTTCCTAGTTGTTAATGTGCTCTCACTGAGAGTGCACTGTTTCAGCAGTTCCGAGTTGTGTGTGTGTGTTCTCCGTGACAGTGCGCTATTTCAGCAGTTCCTAGTTGTATGTGTGTTCTCAGTGACAGTGCACAGTTTCAGCAGTTCCTAGTTGTGTGTGTTCTCAGTAGGAGTGCACTGTTTCAGCAGTTCCTAGATATGTGTGTGTTTTCCTGACAGTGCACTGTTTCAGCAGTTCCGAGTTTTGTGTGTCTGTTCTCAGTGACAGTGCACTGTTTCAGCAGTTCCTAGTTGTGTGTGTCTGTTCTCAGTGACAGTGCACTGTTTCAGGAGTTCCTAGGTGTGTGTGTGTTCTCAGTGACTGTGCACTGTTTCAGCAATTCCTAGTTGTGTGTGTCTGTTCTCAGTGACAGTGCACTGTTTCAGCAGTTCCTAGTTATATGTGTGTTCTCAGTGACAGTGCACTGTTGCAGCAGTTCCTAGTTGTGTGTGTGTTCTCAGTGACAGTGCACTGTTTCAGCAGTTCCTATTTATGTGTGTGTGTTCTCAGTGAAAGTGCACTGTTTCAGCAGTTTCTAGTTGTGTGTGTGTTCTCAGTGCAAGTGCACTGTTTCAGCAGTTCGTAGTTGTGTGAGTGTTCTCAGTGACAGTGCACTGTTTCAACAATTTCTAGTTGTGCGTATGTTCTCCGTGACAGTGCACTGTTTCAGCAGTGCCTAGTTGTGTGTGTCTGTTCTCAGTGACAGTGCACTGTTTCAGCAGTTCCTAGTTGTGTGTCTGTCCTCAGTGACAGTGCAGTTTCAGGAGTTCCTAGTTGTGTGTGTGTTCTCAGTGACTGTGCACTGTTTCAACAATTTCTAGTTGTGCGTCTGTTCTCAGTGACAGTGCACTGTTTCAGCAGTTCCTAGTTGTGTGTGTGTTCTCAGTGACAGTGCACTGATTCAGCAGTTCCTAGTTGTGTGTGTGTTCTCAGTGACAGTGCACTGATTCAGCAGTTCCTAGTTATGTGTGTGTTCTCAGTGACAGTGCACTGTTTCAGCAGTTTCAAGTTATGTGTGTATTCACATTGACAGTGCACTGTTTCAGCAGTTTGTAGTTGTGTGTGTGTGTTCTCAGTGACAGTGCACTGTTCCAGGTGTTCCTAGTCGTGTGTGTGTTCTCAGTGACAGTGCACTGTTTCAGCAGTTCCTAGTTGTGTGTGTGTGTTCTCAGTGACAGTGCACAGTTTCAGCAGTTCATAGTTGTGTGTGTTCTCTGTAAGAGTGCACAGTTTCAGCAGTTCCTAGTTGTGTGTGTCTGTTCTCAGTGACAGTGCGCTGTTTCAGCAGTTCCGAGTTGTGTGTGTTCTCAGAGACAATGTCGTGTTTCAGCAGTTCCTAGTTGTGTGTGTGTTCTCAGTGACAGTGCACTGTTTCAGCAGTTCCTAGTTGAGTGTGTGTGTTCGCAGTGACAGTGCACTGTTTGAGCAGTTCCTAGTTGAGTGTGTGTTCTCAGTGACTGTGTGCTGTTTGAAAAGTTCCTAGTTGTTTATCTGTTCTCACTGAGAGTGCACTGTTTCAGCAGTTCCTAGTTGTGTGTGTGTTCTCAGTGACAGTGCGCTGTTTCAGCAGTTCGTAGTTATGTGTGTGTGTTCTCAGTGACAGTGCGCTGTTTCAGCAGTTCGTAGTTATGTGTGTGTTCTCAGTGACAGTGCACTGTTTCAGCAGTTCCGAGTTGTCTGTGTCTGTTCTCAATTACAGTGCACTGTTTCAGCAGATCTTAGTTGTGTGTGTGTTCTCAGTGACAGTGCACTGTTTCAGCAGTTCCTAGTTGTGTGTGTCTGTTCACAGTGACAGTGCACTGTTTCAGCAGTTCCTAGTTATATGTGTGTGTGTTCTCAGTGAAAGTGCACTGTTTCAGCAGTTTCTAGTTGTGTGTGTGTTCTCAGTGCAAGTGCACTGTTTCAGCAGTTCCTAGTTGTGTGTGTGTTCTCAGTGACAGTGCACTGTTTCAACAATTTCTAGTTGTGCGTGTGTTCTCCGTGACAGTGCACTGTTTCAGCAGTTCCTAGTTGAGTGTGTGTTCTCAGTGACAGTGCACTGTTTCAGCAGTTCCTAGTTGAGTGTGTGTGTTCTCAGTGACAGTGCGCTGTTTCAGCAGTTCCTAGTTATGTGTGTGTTCTCAGTGACAGTGCACTGTTTCAGCAGTTCCTAGTTGAGTGTGTGTTCTCAGTGACTGTGTGCTGTTTGAAAAGTTCCTAGTTGTTCATCTGTTCTCACTGAGAGTGCACTGTTTCAGCAGTTCCTAGTTGTCTGTGTCTGTTCTCAATGACAGTGCACTGTTTCAGCAGATCCTAGTTGTGTGTGTGTTCTTAGTGACACTGCACTGTTTCAGCAGTTCCTAGTTGTGTGTGTCTGTTCTCAGTGACAGTGCACTGTTTCAGCAGTTCCTAGTTATATGTGTGTTCTCAGTGACAGTGCACTGTTGCAGCAGTTCCTAGTTGTGTGTGTGTTCTCAGTGAGAGTGCACTGTTTCAGCAGTTCCTATTTATGTGTGTGTGTTCTCAGTGAAAGTACACTGTTTCAGCAGTTTCTAGTTGTGTGTGTGTTCTCCGTGACAGTGCACTGTTTCAGCAGTTCCTAGTTGTGTGTGTCTGTTCTCAATGACAGTGCACTGTTTCAGCAGATCCTAGTTGTGTGTGTGTTCTTAGTGACACTGCACTGTTTCAGCAGTTCCTAGTTGTGTGTGTCTGTTCTCAGTGACAGTGCACTGTTTCAGCAGTTCCTAGTTATATGTGTGTTCTCAGTGACAGTGCACTGTTGCAGCAGTTCCTAGTTGTGTGTGTGTTCTCAGTGAGAGTGCACTGTTTCAGCAGTTCCTATTTATGTGTGTGTGTTCTCAGTGAAAGTACACTGTTTCAGCAGTTTCTAGTTGTGTGTGTGTTCTCCGTGACAGTGCACTGTTTCAGCAGTTCCTAGTTGTGTGTGTCTGTTCTCAGTGACAGTGCAGTTTCACGAGTTCCTAGTTGTGTGTAAGTTCTCAGTGACACTGCACTGTTTCAGCAGTTCCTAGTTATGTGTGTGTTCTCAGTGACAGTGCGCTGTTTCAGCAGTTCGTAGTTGTGTGTGTGTGTTCTCGGTGAGAGTGCACTGTTTCAGCAGTTTCTAGTCTTGTGTGTGTGTCTGTTGTCAGTGACAGTGCACTGATTCAGCAGTTCGTAGTTGTGTGTGTGTTCTCAGTGACAATGCACTGTTTCAGCAGTTCCTAGTTGTGTGTGTGTGTGTTCTCAGTGACAGTGCACTGATTCAGCAGTTTCTAGTTGTGTGTGTGATCTCAGTGACAGTGCACTGTTTCAGCAGTTTCTAGTTGTGTGTGTGTTCTCAGTGAAATTGCACTGTTTCAGCAGTTCCGAGATGTGTGTGTGTGTGTTCTCAGTGACAGTGCACTGATTCAGCAGTTCGTAGTTGTGTGTGTGTTCTCAGTGACAATGCACTTTTTCAGCAGTTCCTAGTTGTGTGTGTGTGTTTTCTCAGTGACAGTGCTTTGATACAGCAGTTCCGAGATGTGTGTGTGTGTGTTCACAGTGACAGTGCACTGATTCAGCAGTTCGTAGTTGTGTGTGTGTTCTCAGTGACAATGCACTGTTTCAGGAGTTTCTAGTTGTGTGTGTGTTCTCAGTGAAATTGCACTGTTTCAGCAGTTCCGAGATGTGTGTGTGTGTGTTCACAGTGACAGTGCACTGATTCAGCAGTTCGTAGTTGTGTGTGTGTTCTCAGTGACAATGCACTGTTTCAGCAGTTCCTAGTTGTGTGTGTGTATGTGTTCTCAGTGACAGTGCACTGTTTCAGCAGTTTCTAGTTGTGTGTGTGTTCTCAGTGAAAGTGCAATGTTTCAGCAGTTTCTAGTTGTGTGTGTGTTCTCAGTGACAGTGCACTGTTTCAGCAGTTTCTAGTTGTGTGTGTGTTCTCAGTGAAATTGCACTGTTTCAGCAGTTTCTAGTTGTGTGTGTGTTCTCAGTGAAAGTGCAATGTTTCAGCAGTTTCTAGTTGTGTGTGTGTTCTCAGTGACAGTGCACTGTTTCAGCAGTTTCTAGTTGTGTGTGTGTTCTCAGTGAAATTGCACTGTTTCAGCAGTTTCTAGTTGTGTGTGTGTTCTCAGTGAAAGTGCAATGTTTCAGCAGTTTCTAGTTGTGTGTGTGTTCTCAGTGACAGTGCACTGTTTCAGCAGTTTCTAGTTGTGTGTGTGTTCTCAGTGAAAGTGCACTGTTTCAGCAGTTCCGAGATGTGTGTGTGTGTGTTCACAGTGACAGTGCACTGATTCAGCAGTTCGTAGTTGTGTGTGTGTTCTCAGTGACAGTGCACTGTTTCAGCAGTTCCTAGTTGTGTGTGTGTGTTCTCAGTGACAATGCACTGTTTCAGCAGTTCCTAGTTGTGTGTGTGTGTGTGTTCTCAGTGACAGTGCACTGTTTCAGCAGTTCCGAGTTATGTGTGTGTTCTCAGTGACAGTGCACTGTATCAGCAGTTCCTAGTTATGTGTGTATTCTCAGTGACAGTGCACTGTTTCAGCAGTTCCTAGTTGTGTGTATGTTCTCAGTGACACTGCACTGTTTCAGCAGTTCCTAGTTATGTGTGTGTGTTCTCAGTGACAGTGCACTGTTTCAGCAGTTCCTAGTTGTGTGTAAGTTCTCAGTGACACTGCACTGTTTCAGCAGTTCCTAGTTATGTGTGTGTTCTCAGTGACAGTGCACTGTATCAGCAGTTCATATCTATGTGTCTGTGTTCTCAGTGACAGTGCACTGTTTCAGCAGTTCCCAGTTATGTGTGTGTTCTCAGTGACAGTGCACTGTTTCAGCAGTTCCTAGTTGTGTGTGTGCTCTCAGTGACAGTGCACCGTTTCAGCAGTTCCTAGTTATATGTGTGTGTCTGTTGTCAGTGACAGTGCACTGTTTTAGGAGTTCCTAGTTGTGTGTGTGTTCACAGTGACAGTGCACTGTTTCAGCAGATCGTAGTTGTGTGTGTGTTCTCAGTGACAGTGCACTGTTTCAGCATTTCCTATTTATGTGTATGTGTTCTCAGTGACAGTGCACTTTTTCAGCAGTTCCTAGTTATGTGTGTGTGTGTGTTCTCAGTGACAGTGCACTGTTTCAGCAGTTCCTAATTATGTGTGTGTTCTCAGTGAGAGTGCACTGTTTCAGCAGTTCCTAGTTGTGTGTGTTCTCAGTGACAGTGCAGTGTTTCTGCAGTTCCGAGTTATATGTGTGTGTCTGTTGTCAGTGACAGTGCACTGTTTTAGGAGTTCCTAGTTGTGTGTGTGTTCATAGTGACAGTGCACTGTTTCAGCAGATCGTAGTTGTGTGTGTGTTCTCAGTGACAATGCACTGTTTCAGCAGTTCCGAGTTATGTGTGTGTTCTCAGTGACAGTGCACTGTTTCAGCATTTCCTATTTATGTGTATGTGTTCTCAGTGACAGTGCACTTTTTCAGCAGTTCCTAGTTGGGTGTGTGTTCTCAGTGACAGTGCACTGTATCAGCAGTTCATATCTATGTGTGTGTGTTCTCAGTGACAGTGCACTGTTTCAGCAGTTCCTAGTTATGTGTGTGTTCTCAGTGACAGTGCACTGTTTCAGCATTTCCTATTTATGTGTATGTGTTCTCAGTGACAGTGCACTTTTTCAGCAGTTCCTAGTTGTGTGTGTGTTCTCAGTGACAGTGCACTGTTTCAGCAGTTCCTATTTATGTGTGTGTGTTCTCAGTGACAGTGCACTGTTTCAGCAGTTCCTAGTTGTGTGTGTGTTCTCAGTGACAGTGCACTGTTTCAGCAGTTCCTAGTTGTGTGTGTGTTCTCAGTGACAGTGCACTGTTTCAGCAGTTCGTAGTTGTGTGTGTGTTCTCAGTGACAGTGCACTGTTTCAGCAGTTCCTAGTTATGTGTGTGTTCTCAGTGACAGTGCCCTGATCCAGCAGTTCGTAGTTATGTGTGTGTTCGCAGTGACAGTGCACTATTTCTTCAGTTCCTAGTTGTGTGGGTGTGTTCTCAGTGACAGTGCACTGATTCAGCAGTTCCGAGATGTGTGTGTCTGTTCTCAGTGACAGTGCACTGTTTCAGCAGTTCCTAGTTGTGTGTGTGTTCTCAGTGACAGTGCGCTGTTTCAGCAGTTCGTAGTTATGTGTGTGTGTTCTCAGTTACAGTGCACTGTTTCGGCAGTTCTGAGATGTGTGTGTGTGTGTTCTCAGTGACAGTGCACTGATTCAGCAGTTCCGAGATGTGTGTGTGTGTTCTCAGTTACAGTGCACTGTTTCGGCAGTTCTGAGATGTGTGTGTGTGTGTTCTCAGTGACAGTGCACTGATTCAGCAGTTCCCAGTTGTGTGTGTTCTCAGTAAGAGTGCACTGTTTCAGCAGTTCCTAGTTGTGTGTGTGTGTCTGTTGTCAGTGACAGTGCACTGTTTCAGGTGTTCCTAGTTGTGTGTGTGGTCTCAGTGACAGTGCACTGTTTCAGCAGTTCCTAGATATATGTGTGTTCTCAGAGACAGTGCACAGTTTCAGGAGTTCCTAGTTGTGTGTGTGTTCTCAGTGACAGTGCACTGTTTCAGCAGTTCCTAGTTGTGTGTGTGTGTTCTCAGTGAGAGTGCACTGTTTCAGCAGTTCCTATTTATGTGTGTGTGTTCTCAGTGACAGTGCACTTTTTCAGCAGTTCCGAGTTATGTGTGTGTGTTCTCAGTGACAGTGCACTGTATCAGCAGTTCATATCTATGTGTGTGTGTTCTCAGTGACAGTGCACTGTTTCAGCAGTTCCTAGTTATGTGTGTGATCTCAGTGACAGTGCACTGTTTCAGCAGTTCCTAGTTATGTGTGTGATCTCAGTGACAGTGCACTGTTTCAGCAGTTCTGAGATGTGTGTGTGTGTGTTCTCAGTGACAGTGCACTGTTTCAGCAGTTCGTAGTTGTGTGTGTGTGTTCTCGGTGAGAGTGCACTGTTTCAGCAGTTTCTAGTCTTGTGTGTGTGTCTGTTGTCAGTGACAGTGCACTGATTCAGCAGTTCGTAGTTGTGTGTGTGTTCTCAGTGACAATGCACTGTTTCAGCAGTTCGTAGTTGTGTGTGTGTGTTCTCGGTGACAGTGCGCTGTTTCAGCAGTTCGTAGTTGTGTGTGTGTGTGTTCTCGGTGAGAGTGCACTGTTTCAGCAGTTTCTAGTCTTGTGTGTGTGTCTGTTGTCAGTGACAGTGCACTGATTCAGCAGTTCGTAGTTGTGTGTGTGTTCTCAGTGACAATGCACTGTTTCAGCAGTTCGTAGTTGTGTGTGTGTTCTCAGTGACAATGCACTGTTTCAGCAGTTCCTAGTTGTGTGTAAGTTCTCAGTGACACTGCACTGTTTCAGCAGTTCCTAGTTATGTGTGTGTTCTCAGTGACAGTGCACTGTATCAGCAGTTCATATCTATGTGTCTGTGTTCTCAGTGACAGTGCACTGTTTCAGCAGTTCCCAGTTATGTGTGTGTTCTCAGTGACAGTGCACTGTTTCAGCAGTTCCTAGTTGTGTGTGTGCTCTCAGTGACAGTGCACCGTTTCAGCAGTTCCTAGTTATATGTGTGTGTCTGTTGTCAGTGACAGTGCACTGTTTTAGGAGTTCCTAGTTGTGTGTGTGTTCACAGTGACAGTGCACTGTTTCAGCAGATCGTAGTTGTGTGTGTGTTCTCAGTGACAGTGCACTGTTTCAGCATTTCCTATTTATGTGTATGTGTTCTCAGTGACAGTGCACTTTTTCAGCAGTTCCTAGTTATGTGTGTGTGTGTGTTCTCAGTGACAGTGCACTGTTTCAGCAGTTCCTAATTATGTGTGTGTTCTCAGTGAGAGTGCACTGTTTCAGCAGTTCCTAGTTGTGTGTGTTCTCAGTGACAGTGCAGTGTTTCTGCAGTTCCGAGTTATATGTGTGTGTCTGTTGTCAGTGACAGTGCACTGTTTTAGGAGTTCCTAGTTGTGTGTGTGTTCATAGTGACAGTGCACTGTTTCAGCAGATCGTAGTTGTGTGTGTGTTCTCAGTGACAATGCACTGTTTCAGCAGTTCCGAGTTATGTGTGTGTTCTCAGTGACAGTGCACTGTTTCAGCATTTCCTATTTATGTGTATGTGTTCTCAGTGACAGTGCACTTTTTCAGCAGTTCCTAGTTGGGTGTGTGTTCTCAGTGACAGTGCACTGTATCAGCAGTTCATATCTATGTGTGTGTGTTCTCAGTGACAGTGCACTGTTTCAGCAGTTCCTAGTTATGTGTGTGTTCTCAGTGACAGTGCACTGTTTCAGCATTTCCTATTTATGTGTATGTGTTCTCAGTGACAGTGCACTTTTTCAGCAGTTCCTAGTTGTGTGTGTGTTCTCAGTGACAGTGCACTGTTTCAGCAGTTCCTATTTATGTGTGTGTGTTCTCAGTGACAGTGCACTGTTTCAGCAGTTCCTAGTTGTGTGTGTGTTCTCAGTGACAGTGCACTGTTTCAGCAGTTCCTAGTTGTGTGTGTGTTCTCAGTGACAGTGCACTGTTTCAGCAGTTCGTAGTTGTGTGTGTGTTCTCAGTGACAGTGCACTGTTTCAGCAGTTCCTAGTTATGTGTGTGTTCTCAGTGACAGTGCCCTGATCCAGCAGTTCGTAGTTATGTGTGTGTTCGCAGTGACAGTGCACTATTTCTTCAGTTCCTAGTTGTGTGGGTGTGTTCTCAGTGACAGTGCACTGATTCAGCAGTTCCGAGATGTGTGTGTCTGTTCTCAGTGACAGTGCACTGTTTCAGCAGTTCCTAGTTGTGTGTGTGTTCTCAGTGACAGTGCGCTGTTTCAGCAGTTCGTAGTTATGTGTGTGTGTTCTCAGTTACAGTGCACTGTTTCGGCAGTTCTGAGATGTGTGTGTGTGTGTTCTCAGTGACAGTGCACTGATTCAGCAGTTCCGAGATGTGTGTGTGTGTTCTCAGTTACAGTGCACTGTTTCGGCAGTTCTGAGATGTGTGTGTGTGTGTTCTCAGTGACAGTGCACTGATTCAGCAGTTCCCAGTTGTGTGTGTTCTCAGTAAGAGTGCACTGTTTCAGCAGTTCCTAGTTGTGTGTGTGTGTCTGTTGTCAGTGACAGTGCACTGTTTCAGGTGTTCCTAGTTGTGTGTGTGGTCTCAGTGACAGTGCACTGTTTCAGCAGTTCCTAGATATATGTGTGTTCTCAGAGACAGTGCACAGTTTCAGGAGTTCCTAGTTGTGTGTGTGTTCTCAGTGACAGTGCACTGTTTCAGCAGTTCCTAGTTGTGTGTGTGTGTTCTCAGTGAGAGTGCACTGTTTCAGCAGTTCCTATTTATGTGTGTGTGTTCTCAGTGACAGTGCACTTTTTCAGCAGTTCCGAGTTATGTGTGTGTGTTCTCAGTGACAGTGCACTGTATCAGCAGTTCATATCTATGTGTGTGTGTTCTCAGTGACAGTGCACTGTTTCAGCAGTTCCTAGTTATGTGTGTGATCTCAGTGACAGTGCACTGTTTCAGCAGTTCCTAGTTATGTGTGTGATCTCAGTGACAGTGCACTGTTTCAGCAGTTCTGAGATGTGTGTGTGTGTGTTCTCAGTGACAGTGCACTGTTTCAGCAGTTCGTAGTTGTGTGTGTGTGTTCTCGGTGAGAGTGCACTGTTTCAGCAGTTTCTAGTCTTGTGTGTGTGTCTGTTGTCAGTGACAGTGCACTGATTCAGCAGTTCGTAGTTGTGTGTGTGTTCTCAGTGACAATGCACTGTTTCAGCAGTTCGTAGTTGTGTGTGTGTGTTCTCGGTGACAGTGCGCTGTTTCAGCAGTTCGTAGTTGTGTGTGTGTGTGTTCTCGGTGAGAGTGCACTGTTTCAGCAGTTTCTAGTCTTGTGTGTGTGTCTGTTGTCAGTGACAGTGCACTGATTCAGCAGTTCGTAGTTGTGTGTGTGTTCTCAGTGACAATGCACTGTTTCAGCAGTTCGTAGTTGTGTGTGTGTTCTCAGTGACAATGCACTGTTTCAGCAGTTCGTAGTTGTGTGTGTGTTCTCAGTGACAATGCACTGATTCAGCAGTTTCTAGTTGTGTGTGTGTTCTCAGTGACAGTGCACTGTTTCAGCAGGTCCTAGTTGTGTGTGTGTTCTCAGTGAGAGTGCACTGTTTCAGCAGTTCCTAGTTGTGTGTGTTCTCAGTGACAGTGCACTGTTTCTGCAGTTCTGAGTTATATGTGTGTGTCTGTTGTCAGTGACAGTGCACTGTTTTAGGAGTTCCTAGTTGTGTGTGTGTTCACAGTGACAGTGCACTGTTTCAGCAGATCGTAGTTGTGTGTGTGTTCTCAGTGACAATGCACTGTTTCAGCAGTTCCGAGTTATGTGTGTGTTCTCAGTGACAGTGCACTGTTTCAGCATTTCCTATTTATGTGTATGTGTTCTCAGTGACAGTGCACTTTTTCAGCAGTTCCTAGTTGGGTGTGTGTTCTCAGTGACAGTGCACTGTATCAGCAGTTCATATCTATGTGTGTGTGTTCTCAGTGACAGTGCACTGTTTCAGCAGTTCCTAGTTATGTGTGTGTTCTCAGTGACAGTGCACTGTTTCAGCATTTCCTATTTATGTGTATGTGTTCTCAGTGACAGTGCACTTTTTCAGCAGTTCCTAGTTGTGTGTGTGTTCTCAGTGACAGTGCACTGTTTCAGCAGTTCCTATTTATGTGTGTGTGTTCTCAGTGACAGTGCACTGTTTCAGCAGTTCCTAGTTGTGTGTGTGTTCTCAGTGACAGTGCACTGTTTCAGCAGTTCCTAGTTGTGTGTGTGTTCTCAGTGACAGTGCACTGTTTCAGCAGTTCGTAGTTGTGTGTGTGTTCTCAGTGACAGTGCACTGTTTCAGCAGTTCCTAGTTATGTGTGTGTTCTCAGTGACAGTGCACTGTTTCAGCAGTTCCTAGTTGTGTGTGTGTTCTCAGTGACAGTGCACTGATTCAGCAGTTCCGAGATGTGTGTGTCTGTTCTCAGTGACAGTGCACTGTTTCAGCAGTTCCTAGTTGTGTGTGTGTTCTCAGTGACAGTGCGCTGTTTCAGCAGTTCGTAGTTATGTGTGTGTGTTCTCAGTTACAGTGCACTGTTTCGGCAGTTCTGAGATGTGTGTGTGTGTGTTCTCAGTGACAGTGCACTGATTCAGCAGTTCCTAGTTGTGTGTGTGTTCTCAGTGACAGTGCGCTGTTTCAGCAGTTCCTAGTTGTGTGGGTGTGTTCTGAGTGACAGTGCACTGTTTCAGCAGTTCCGAGTTGCGTGTGTCTTCTCAGTGACAGTGCACTGTTTCAGCAGTTCCCAGTTTGTGTGTATTCTCATTGACAGTGCACTGTTTCAGCAGTTCGTCGTTGTGTGTGTGTGTTCTCAGTGACAGTGCACTGTTTCAGCAGTTCCCAGTTGTGTGTGTTCTCAGTAAGAGTGCACTGTTTCAGCAGTTCCTAGTTGTGTGTGTGTGTTCTGAGTGACAGTGCACTGTTTCAGCAGTTCCTAGTTTTGTGTGTGTGTTCTCAGTGACAGTGCACTGTTTCAGCAGTTTCTAGTTGTGTGTGTGTGTCTGTTGTCAGTGACAGTGCACTGTTTCAGGTGTTCCTAGTTGTGTGTGTGGTCTCAGTGACAGTGCACTGTTTCAGCAGTTCCTAGTTATATGTGTGTTCTCAGAGACAGTGCACAGTTTCAGGAGTTCCTAGTTGTGTGTGTGTTCTCAGTGACAGTGCACTGTTTCAGCAGTTCCTAGTTGTGTGTGTGTGTTCTCAGTGAGAGTGCACTGTTTCAGCAGTTCCTATTTATGTGTGTGTGTTCTCAGTGACAGTGCACTGTTTCAGCAGTTCCGAGTTATGTGTGTGTGTTCTCAGTGACAGTGCACTGTATCAGCAGTTCATATCTATGTGTGTGTGTTCTCAGTGACAGTGCACTGTTCAGCAGTTCCTAGTTATGTGTGTGATCTCAGTGACAGTGCACTGTTTCAGCAGTTCCTAGTTATGTGTGTGATCTCAGTGACAGTGCACTGTTTCAGCAGTTCTGAGATGTGTGTGTGTGTGTTCTCAGTGACAGTGCACTGTTTCAGCAGTTCGTAGTTGTGTGTGTGTGTTCTCGGTGAGAGTGCACTGTTTCAGCAGTTTCTAGTCTTGTGTGTGTGTCTGTTGTCAGTGACAGTGCACTGATTCAGCAGTTCGTAGTTGTGTGTGTGTTCTCAGTGACAATGCACTGTTTCAGCAGTTCGTAGTTGTGTGTGTGTGTTCTCGGTGACAGTGCGCTGTTTCAGCAGTTCGTAGTTGTGTGTGTGTGTTCTCGGTGAGAGTGCACTGTTTCAGCAGTTTCTAGTCTTGTGTGTGTGTCTGTTGTCAGTGACAGTGCACTGATTCAGCAGTTCGTAGTTGTGTGTGTGTTCTCAGTGACAATGCACTGTTTCAGCAGTTCCTAGTTGTGTGTGTGTGTGTTCTCAGTGACAGTGCACTGATTCAGCAGTTCCTAGTTGTGTGTGTGTTCTCAGTGACAGTGCACTGTTTCAGCAGTTCCGAGATGTGTGTGTGTGTGTTCACAGTGACAGTGCACTGATTCAGCAGTTCGTAGTTGTGTGTGTGTTCTCAGTGACAATGCACTTTTTCAGCAGTTCCTAGTTGTGTGTGTGTGTGTTCTCCGTGACAGTGCTTTGATACAGCAGTTCCGAGATGTGTGTGTGTGTGTTCACAGTGACAGTGCACTGATTCAGCAGTTCGTAGTTGTGTGTGTGTTCTCAGTGACAATGCACTGTTTCAGGAGTTTCCAGTTGTGTGTGTGTTCTCAGTGAAATTGCAGTGTTTCAGCAGTTCCGAGATGTGTGTGTGTGTGTTCACAGTGACAGTGCACTGATTCAGCAGTTCGTAGTTGTGTGTGTGTTCTCAGTGACAATGCACTTTTTCAGCAGTTCCTAGTTGTGTGTGTGTGTGTTCTCAGTGACAGTGCTTTGATACAGCAGTTCCGGGATGTGTGTGTGTGTGTTCACAGTGACAGTGCACTGATTCAGCAGTTCGTAGTTGTGTGTGTGTTGTCAGTGACAATGCACTGTTTCAGGAGTTCCTAGTTGTGTGTGTGTGTGTGTTCTCAGTGACAGTGCACTGTTTCAGCAGTTCGTAGTTGTGTGTGTGTTCTCAGTGACTGTGCACTGTTTCAGCAGTTCATAGTTATGTGTGTGTTCTCAGTGACAGTGCACTTTTTCAGCAGTTCCGAGTTATGTGTGTGTGTTCTCAGTGACAGTGCACTGTATCAGCAGTTCATATCTATGTGTGTGTGTTCTCAGTGACAGTGCACTGTTTCAGCAGTTCCTAGTTATGTGTGTGATCTCAGTGACAGTGCACTGTTTCAGCAGTTCCTAGTTATGTGTGTGATCTCAGTGACAGTGCACTGTTTCAGCAGTTCTGAGATGTGTGTGTGTGTGTTCTCAGTGACAGTGCACTGTTTCAGCAGTTCGTAGTTGTGTGTGTGTGTTCTCGGTGAGAGTGCACTGTTTCAGCAGTTTCTAGTCTTGTGTGTGTGTCTGTTGTCAGTGACAGTGCACTGATTCAGCAGTTCGTAGTTGTGTGTGTGTTCTCAGTGACAATGCACTGTTTCAGCAGTTCGTAGTTGTGTGTGTGTTTTCTCGGTGACAGTGCGCTGTTTCAGCAGTTCGTAGTTGTGTGTGTGTGTTCTCGGTGAGAGTGCACTGTTTCAGCAGTTTCTAGTCTTGTGTGTGTGTCTGTTGTCAGTGACAGTGCACTGATTCAGCAGTTCGTAGTTGTGTGTGTGTTCTCAGTGACAGTGCGCTGTTTCAGCAGTTCCTATTTATGTGTGTGTGTTCTCAGTGACAGTGCACTGTTTCAGCAGTTCCTAGTTGTGTGTGTGTTCTCAGTGACAGTGCACTGTTTCAGCAGTTCCTAGTTGTGTGTGTATTCTCAGTGACAGTGCACTGTTTCAGCAGTTCCTAGTTGTGTGTGTGTTCTCAGTGACACTGCACTGTTTCAGCAGTTCCTAGTTATGTGTGTGTTTTCTCAGTGACAGTGCACTGTTTCAGCATTTCCCATTTATGTGTGTGTTCTCAGTGACAGTGCACTGTTTCAGCAGTTCCTAGTTGTGTGTGTGCTCTCAGTGACAGTGCACCGTTTCAGCAGTTCCTAGTTAAATGTGTGTGTCTGTTGTCAGTGACAGTGCACTGTTTTAGGAGTTCCTAGTTGTGTGTGTGTTCTCAGTAACAGTGCACTTTTTCAGCAGGTCCTAGTTGTGTGTGTGTTCTCAGTGACAGTGCACTGTTTCAGCAGTTCCTTGTTATGTGTGTGTGTTCTCAGTGACAGTGCACTGTTTCAGCAGTTCCTTGTTATGTGTGTGTTCTCAGTGACAGTGCGCTGTTTCAGCAGTTCCTATTTATGTGTGTGTGTTCTCAGTGACAGTGCACTGTTTCAGCAGTTCCTAGTTATGTGTGTGTTCTCAGTGACAGTGCGCAGTTTCAGCAGTTTGTAGTTATGTGTGTCTTTTCTCAGTGACAGTGCACTGTTTCAGCATTTCCTAGTTGTGTGTGTATTCTCAGTGACAGTGCACTGTTTCAGCAGTTCCTATTTATGTGTGTGTGTTCTCAGTGACAGTGCACTGTTTCAGCAGTTCCTAGTTGTGTGTGTGTTCTCAGTGACAGTGCACTGTTTCAGCAGTTCCTAGTTGTGTGTCTGTTCTCAGTGACAGTGCACTGTTTCAGCATTTCCTATTTATGTGTATGTGTTCTCAGTGACAGTGCACTTTTTCAGCAGTTCCTAGTTATGTGTGTGTTCTCAGCGAGCACTGTTTCAGCAGTAGCTAGTTTTGTGAGTGTGTTCTCAGTGACAGTGCGCTTTTTCAGCAGTTCCTAGTTATGTGTTTGTTCTCAGTGACAGTGCACTGTTTCAGCAGTTCCTAGTTGTGTGTGTGTGTTCTCAGTGACAATGCACTGATTCAGCAGTTCCTAGTTATGTGTGTGTTCGCAGTGACAGTGCACTATTTCTTCAGTTCCTAGTTTTGTGGGTGTGTTCTCAGAGACAGTGCACTGTTTCAACAGTTCCGAGATGTGTGTGTGTGTGTTCTCAGTGACAGTGCACTGATTCAGCAGTCCGAGATGTGTGTGTCTGTTCTCAGTGACAGTGCACTGTTTCAGCAGTTCCTAGTTGTGTGTGTGTTCTCAGTGACAGTGCACTGTTTCAGCAGTTCCTAGTTGTGTGTGTGTTCTCAGTGACAGTGCACTGTTTCAGCAGTTCCTAGTTGTGTGTGTGTTCTCAGTGACAGTGCACTGTTTCAGCAGTAGCTAGTTTTGTGAGTGTGTTCTCAGTGACAGTGCACTGTTTCAGCAGTTCCTAGTTGTGTGTGTGTTCTCAGTGACAGTGCATTGATTCAGCAGTTCCTAGTTGTGTGTGTGTTCTCAGTGACAGTGCACTGTTTCAGCAGTTCCGAGTTGCGTGTGTCTTCTCAGTGACAGTGCACTGTTTCAGCAGTTCCCAGTTTGTGTGTATTCTGATTGACAGTGCACTGTTTCAGCAGTTCGTAGTTGTGTGTGTGTGTTCTCAGTGACAGTGCACTGTTTCAGCAGTTCCCAGTTGTGTGTGTTCTCAGTAAGAGTGCACTGTTTCAGCAGTTCCTAGTTGTGTGTGTGTGTTCTGAGTGACAGTGCACTGTTTCAGCAGTTCCTAGTTGTGTGTGTGTGTTCTCAGTGACAGTGCACTGTTTCAGCAGTTTCTAGTTGTGTGTGTGTGTCTGTTGTCAGTGACAGTGCACTGTTTCAGGTGTTCCTAGTTGTGTGTGTGGTCTCAGTGACAGTGCACTGTTTCAGCAGTTCCTAGTTATATGTGTGTTCTCAGAGACAGTGCACAGTTTCAGGAGTTCCCAGTTGTGTGTGTGTTCTCAGTGACAGTGCACTGTTTCAGCAGTTCCTAGTTGTGTGTGTGTGTTCTCAGTGAGAGTGCACTGTTTCAGCAGTTCCTATTTATGTGTGTGTGTTCTCAGTGACAGTGCACTGTTTCAGCAGATCCGAGTTATGTGTGTGTGTTCTCAGTAACAGTGCACTGTATCAGCAGTTCATATCTATGTGTGTGTGTTCTCAGTGACAGTGCACTGTTTCAGCAGTTCCTAGTTCTGTGTTTGTTCTCAGTGACAGTGCACTGTTTCAGCAGTTCCTAGTTGTGTGTGTGTTCTCAGTGACAGTGCACTGTTTCAGCAGTTCCTAGTTGTGTGTGTGTTCTCAGTGACAATGCACTGATTCAGCAGTTCCTAGTTATGTGTGTGTTCGCAGTGACAGTGCACTATTTCTTCAGTTCCTAGTTTTGTGGGTGTGTTCCCAGAGACAGTGCACTGTTTCAACAGTTCCGAGATGTGTGTGTGTGTGTTCTCAGTGACAGTGCACTGATTCAGCACTCCGAGATGTGTGTGTCTGTTCTCAGTGACAGTGCACTGTTTCAGCAGTTCCTAGTTGTGTGTGTGTTCTCAGTGACAGTGCACTGTTTCAGCAGTTCCTAGTTGTGTGTGTGTTCTCAGTGACAGTGCACAGTTTCAGCAGTTCCTAGTTGTGTGTGTGTTCTCAGTGACAGTGCACTGTTTCAGCAGTAGCTAGTTTTGTGAGTGTGTTCTCAGTGACAGTGCACTGTTTCAGCAGTTCCTAGTTGTGTGTGTGTTCTCAGTGACAATGCACTGATTCAGCAGTTCCCAGTTTGTGTGTATTCTGATTGACAGTGCACTGTTTCAGCAGTTCCTAGTTGTGTGTGTGTTCTCAGTGACAGTGCACTGTTTCAGCAGTTCCTAGTTAACTGTGTGTTCTCAGTGACAGTGCACTGTTTCAGCAGTTCCGAGTTGCGTGTGTCTTCTCAGTGACAGTGCACTGTTTCAGCAGTTCCCAGTTTGTGTGTATTCTGATTGACAGTGCACTGTTTCAGCAGTTCGTAGTTGTGTGTGTGTGTTCTCAGTGACAGTGCACTGTTTCAGCAGTTCCCAGTTGTGTGTGTTCTCAGTAAGAGTGCACTGTTTCAGCAGTTCCTAGTTGTGTGTGTGTGTTCTGAGTGACAGTGCACTGTTTCAGCAGTTCCTAGTTGTGTGTGTGTGTTCTCAGTGACAGTGCACTGTTTCAGCAGTTTCTAGTTGTGTGTGTGTGTCTGTTGTCAGTGACAGTGCACTGTTTCAGGTGTTCCTAGTTGTGTGTGTGGTCTCAGTGACAGTGCACTGTTTCAGCAGTTCCTAGTTATATGTGTGTTCTCAGAGACAGTGCACAGTTTCAGGAGTTCCTAGTTGTGTGTGTGTTCTCAGTTACAGTGCACTGTTTCAGCAGTTCCTAGTTGTGTGTGTGTGTTCTCAGTGAGAGTGCACTGTTTCAGCAGTTCCTATTTATGTGTGTGTGTTCTCAGTGACAGTGCACTGTTTCAGCAGATCCGAGTTATGTGTGTGTGTTCTCAGTAACAGTGCACTGTATCAGCAGTTCATATCTATGTGTGTGTGTTCTCAGTGACAGTGCACTGTTTCAGCAGTTCCTAGTTATGTGTGTGATCTCAGTGACAGTGCGCTGTTTCAGCAGTTCCTATTTATGTGTGTGTGTTCTCAGTGACAGTGCACTGTTTCAGCAGTTCCTAGTTGTGTGTGTGTTCTCAGTGACAGTGCGCTGTTTCAGCAGTTCGTAGTTGTATGTGTGTGTTCTCGGTGAGAGTGCACTGTTTCAGCAGTTTCTAGTCTTGTGTGTGTGTCTGTTGTCAGTGACAGTGCACTGATTCAGCAGTTCGTAGTTGTATGTGTGTTCTCAGTGACAATGCACTGTTTCAGCAGTTCCTAGTTGTGTGTGTGTGTGTTCTCAGTGACAGTGCACTGTTTCAGCAGTTTCTAGTTGTGTGTGTGTTCTCAGTGACAGTGCACTGATTCAGCAGTTTCTAGTTGTGTGTGTGTTCTCAGTGACAGTGCACTGTTTCAGCAGTTCCTAGTTGTGTGTGTGTGTGTTCTCAGTGACAGTGCACTGTTTCAGCAGTTTCTAGTTGTGTGTGTGTTCTCAGTGACAGTGCACTGATTCAGCAGTTTCTAGTTGTGTGTGTGTTCTCAGTGACAGTGCACTGATTCAGCAGTTTCTAGTTGTGTGTGTGTTCTCAGTGACAGTGCACTGTTTCAGCAGTTTCTAGTTGTGTGTGTGTTCTCAGTGAAATTGCACTGTTTCAGCAGTTCCGAGATGTGTGTGTGTGTGTTCACAGTGACAGTGCACTGATTCAGCAGTTCGTAGTTGTGTGTGTGTTCTCAGTGACAATGCACTTTTTCAGCAGTTCCTAGTTGTGTGTGTGTGTGTTCTCAGTGACAGTGCTTTGATACAGCAGTTCCGAGATGTGTGTGTGTGTGTTCACAGTGACAGTGCACTGATTCAGCAGTTCGTAGTTGTGTGTGTGTTCTCAGTGACAATGCACTGTTTCAGGAGTTCCTAGTTGTGTGTGTGTGTGTGTTCTCAGTGACAGTGCACTGTTTCAGCAGTTCGTAGTTGTGTGTGTGTTCTCAGTGACTGTGCACTGTTTCAGCCGTTCCTAGTTATGTGTGTGTTCTCAGTGACAGTGCACTGTTTCAGCAGTTCCTAGTTGTGTGTGTGTTCTCAGTGACAGTGCACTGTTTCAGCAGTTCCTAGTTGTGTGTGTATTCTCAGTGACAGTGCACTGTTTCAGCAGTTCCTAGTTTTGTGTGTGTTCTCAGTGACACTGCACTGTTTCAGTTATTCCTAGTTATGTGTGTGTTTTCTCAGTGACAGTGCACTGTTTCAGCATTTCCCATTTATGTGTGTGTTCTCAGTGACAGTGCACTGTTCAAGCAGTTCCTAGTTGTGTGTGTGCTCTCAGTGACAGTGCACCGTTTCAGCAGTTCCTAGTTAAATGTGTGTGTCTGTTGTCAGTGACAGTGCACTGTTTTAGGAGTTCCTAGTTGTGTGTGTGTTCTCAGTAACAGTGCACTTTTTCAGCAGTTCCTAGTTGTGTGTGTGTTCTCAGTGACAGTGCACTGTTTCAGCAGTTCCTATTTATGTGTGTGTGTTCTCAGTGACAGTGCACTGTTTCAGCAGTTCCTAGTTATGTGTGTGTTCTCAGTGACAGTGCGCTGTTTCAGCAGTTCCTATTTATGTGTGTGTGTTCTCAGTGACAGTGCACTGTTTCAGCAGTTCCTAGTTATGTGTGTGTTCTCAGTGACAGTGCGCTGTTTCAGCAGTTTGTAGTTATGTGTATCTTTTCTCAGTGACAGTGCACTGTTTCAGCATTTCCTAGTTGTGTGTGTATTCTCAGTGACAGTGCACTGTTTCAGCAGTTCCTATTTATGTGTGTGTGTTCTCAGTGACAGTGCACTGTTTCAGCAGTTCCTAGTTATGTGTGTGTTCTCAGTGACAGTGCGCTGTTTCAGCAGTTTGTAGTTATGTGTGTCTTTTCTCAGTGACAGTGCACTGATTCAGCAGTTCGTAGTTGTGTGTGTGTTCTCAGTGACAATGCACTGTTTCAGGAGTTTCTAGTTGTGTGTGTGTTCTCAGTGAAATTGCACTGTTTCAGCAGTTCCGAGATGTGTGTGTGTGTGTTCACAGTGACAGTGCACTGATTCAGCAGTTCGTAGTTGTGTGTGTGTTCTCAGTGACAATGCACTTTTTCAGCAGTTCCTAGTTGTGTGTGTGTGTGTTCTCAGTGACAGTGCTTTGATACAGCAGTTCCGAGATGTGTGTGTGTGTGTTCACAGTGACAGTGCACTGATTCAGCAGTTCGTAGTTGTGTGTGTGTTCTCAGTGACAATGCACTGTTTCAGGAGTTCCTAGTTGTGTGTGTGTGTGTGTTCTCAGTGACAGTGCACTGTTTCAGCAGTTCGTAGTTGTGTGTGTGTTCTCAGTGACTGTGCACTGTTTCAGCAGTTCCTAGTTATGTGTGTGTTCTCAGTGACAGTGCACTGTTTCAGCAGTTCCTAGTTGTGTGTGTGTTCTCAGTGACAGTGCACTGTTTCAGCAGTTCCTAGTTGTGTGTGTATTCTCAGTGACAGTGCACTGTTTCAGCAGTTCCTAGTTTTGTGTGTGTTCTCAGTGACAGTGCACTGTTTCAGTTATTCCTAGTTATGTGTGTGTTTTCTCAGTGACAGTGCACTGTTTCAGCATTTCCCATTTATGTGTGTGTTCTCAGTGACAGTGCACTGTTTCAGCAGTTCCTAGTTGTGTGTGTGCTCTCAGTGACAGTGCACCGTTTCAGCAGTTCCTAGTTGAATGTGTGTGTCTGTTGTCAGTGACAGTGCACTGTTTTAGGAGTTCCTAGTTGTGTGTGTGTTCTCAGTAACAGTGCACTTTTTCAGCAGTTCCTAGTTGTGTGTGTGTTCTCAGTGACAGTGCACTGTTTCAGCAGTTCCTATTTATGTATGTGTGTTCTCAGTGACAGTGCACTGTTTCAGCAGTTCCTAGTTATGTGTGTGTTCTCAGTGACAGTGCGCTGTTTCAGCAGTTCCTATTTATGTGTGTGTGTTCTCAGTGACAGTGCACTGTTTCAGCAGTTCCTAGTTATGTGTGTGTTCTCAGTGACAGTGCGCTGTTTCAGCAGTTTGTAGTTATGTGTGTCTTTTCTCAGTGACAGTGCACTGTTTCAGCAGTTCCTAGTTGTGTGTGTGTTCTCAGTGACAGTGCACTGTTTCAGCAGTTCCTAGTTGTGTGTCTGTTCTCAGTGACAGTGCACTGTTTCAGCATTTCCTATTTATGTGTATGTGTTCTCAGTGACAGTGCACTTTTTCAGCAGTTCCTAGTTATGTGTGTGTTCTCAGCGAGCACTGTTTCAGCAGTAGCTAGTTTTGTGAGTGTGTTCTCAGTGACAGTGCGCTTTTTCAGCAGTTCCTAGTTATGTGTTTGTTCTCAGTGACAGTGCACTGTTTCAGCAGTTCCTAGTTGTGTGTGTGTGTTCTCAGTGACAATGCACTGATTCAGCAGTTCCTAGTTATGTGTGTGTTCGCAGTGACAGTGCACTATTTCTTCAGTTCCTAGTTTTGTGGGTGTGTTCTCAGAGACAGTGCACTGTTTCAACAGTTCCGAGATGTGTGTGTGTGTGTTCTCAGTGACAGTGCACTGATTCAGCAGTCCGAGATGTGTGTGTCTGTTCTCAGTGACAGTGCACTGTTTCAGCAGTTCCTAGTTGTGTGTGTGTTCTCAGTGACAGTGCACTGTTTCAGCAGTTCCTAGTTGTGTGTGTGTTCTCAGTGACAGTGCACTGTTTCAGCAGTTCCTAGTTGTGTGTGTGTTCTCAGTGACAGTGCACTGTTTCAGCAGTAGCTAGTTTTGTGAGTGTGTTCTCAGTGACAGTGCACTGTTTCAGCAGTTCCTAGTTGTGTGTGTGTTCTCAGTGACAGTGCACTGTTTCAGCAGTAGCTAGTTTTGTGAGTGTGTTCTCAGTGACAGTGCGCTTTTTCAGCAGTTCCTAGTTATGTGTTTGTTCTCAGTGACAGTGCACTGTTTCAGCAGTTCCTAGTTGTGTGTGTGTTCTCAGTGACAGTGCACTGTTTCAGCAGTTCCCAGTTTGTGTGTATTCTCATTGACAGTGCACTGTTTCAGCAGTTCGTAGTTGTGTGTGTGTGTTCTCAGTGACAGTGCACTGTTTCAGCAGTTCCCAGTTGTGTGTGTTCTCAGTAAGAGTGCACTTTTTCAGCAGTTCCTAGTTGTGTGTGTGTGTTCTGAGTGACAGTGCACTGTTTCAGCAGTTCCTAGTTGTGTGTGTGTGTTCTCAGTGACAGTGCACTGTTTCAGCAGTTTCTAGTTGTGTGTGTGTGTCTGTTGTCAGTGATAGTGCACTGTTTCAGGTGTTCCTAGTTGTGTGTGTGGTCTCAGTGACAGTGCACTGTTTCAGCAGTTCCTATTTATGTGTGTGTGTTCTCAGTGACAGTGCACTGTTTCAGCAGTTCCCAGTTGTGTGTGTGTGTTCTCAGTGACAGTGCACTGTTTCAGCAGTTCCTAGTTGTGTGTGTGTGTTCTCAGTGAGAGTGCACTGTTTCAGCAGTTCCTATTTATGTGTGTGTGTTCTCAGTGACAGTGCACTGTTTCAGCAGTTTGTAGTTGTGTGTGTGTTCTCAGTGACAGTGCACTGTTTCAGCAGTTCCTATTTATGTGTGTGTGTTCTCAGTGACAGTGCACTGTTTCAGCAGTTCCTAGTTATGTGTGTGTTCTCAGTGACAGTGCGCTGTTTCAGCAGTTCCTAGTTATATGTGTGTTCTCAGTGACAGTGCGCTGTTTCAGCAGTTCCTAGTTGTGTGTGTGTTCTCAGTGACAGTGCGCTGTTTCAGCAGTTTGTAGTTATGTGTGTCTTTTCTCAGTGACAGTGCACTGTTTCAGCATTTCCTAGTTGTGTGTGTATTCTCAGTGACAGTGCACTGTTTCAGCATTTCCTACTTGTGTGTGTGTTCTCAGTGACAGTGCACTGTTTCAGCATTTCCTATTTATGTGTATGTGTTCTCAGTGACAGTGCACTTTTTCAGCAGTTCCTAGTTATGTGTGTGTTCTCAGCGAGCACTGTTTCAGCAGTAGCTAGTTTTGTGAGTGTGTTCTCAGTGACAGTGCGCTTTTTCAGCAGTTCCTAGTTATGTGTGTGTTCTCAGTGACAGTGCCCTGATCCAGCAGTTCGTAGTTATGTGTGTGTTCGCAGTGACAGTGCACTATTTCTTCAGTTCCTAGTTGTGTGGGTGTGTTCTCAGTGACAGTGCACTGTTTCAACAGTTCCGAGATGTGTGTGTGTGCGTTCTCAGTGACAGTGCACTGATTCAGCAGTTCCGAGATGTGAGTGTGTGCGTTCTCAGTGACAGTGCACTGATTCAGCAGGTCCTAGTTGTGTGTGTGTGTTCTCAGTGACAGTGCACTGTGTCAGCAGTTCCTTGTTGTGTGTGTGTGTTCTCAGTTACAGTGCACTGTTTCAGCAGTTCCGAGATGTGTGTGTGTGTGTTCTCAGTGACAGTGCACTGATTCAGCAGTTCCGAGATGTGTGTGTGTGTTCTCAGTGACAATGCACTGTTTCAGCAGTTCCTAGTTGTGTGGGTGTGTTCTCAGTGACAGTGCACTGTTTCAGCAGTTCCGAGTTGCGTGTGTCTTCTCAGTGACAGTGCACTGTTTCAGCAGTTCCCAGTTTGTGTGTATTCTCTTTGACAGTGCACTGTTTCAGCAGTTCGTAGTTGTGTGTGTGTGTTCTCAGTGACAGTGCACTGTTTCAGCAGTTCCCAGTTGTGTGTGTTCTCAGTAAGAGTGCACTGTTTCAGCAGTTCCTAGTTGTGTGTGTGTGTTCTGAGTGACAGTGCACTGTTTCAGCAGTTCCTAGTTGTGTGTGTGTGTTCTCAGTGACAGTGCACTGTTTCAGCAATTTCTAGTTGTGTGTGTGTGTCTGTTGTCAGTGACAGTGCACTGTTTCAGGTGTTCCTAGTTATATGTGTGTTCTCAGAGACAGTGCACAGTTTCAGCAGTTCCTAGTTGTGTGTGTATTCTCAGTGACAGTGCACTGTTTCAGCAGTTCCTAGTTGTGTGTGTGTTCTCAGTGACACTGCACTGTTTCAGCAGTTCCTAGTTATGTGTGTGTTTTCTCAGTGACAGTGCACTGTTTCAGCATTTCCCATTTATGTGTGTGTTCTCAGTGACAGTGCACTGTTTCAGCAGTTCCTAGTTGTGTGTGTGCTCTCAGTGACAGTGCACCGTTTCAGCAGTTCCTAGTTAAATGTGTGTGTCTGTTGTCAGTGACAGTGCACTGTTTTAGGAGTTCCTAGTTGTGTGTGTGTTCTCAGTAACAGTGCACTTTTTCAGCAGGTCCTAGTTGTGTGTGTGTTCTCAGTGACAGTGCACTGTTTCAGCAGTTCCTTGTTATGTGTGTGTGTTCTCAGTGACAGTGCACTGTTTCAGCAGTTCCTTGTTATGTGTGTGTTCTCAGTGACAGTGCGCTGTTTCAGCAGTTCCTATTTATGTGTGTGTGTTCTCAGTGACAGTGCACTGTTTCAGCAGTTCCTAGTTATGTGTGTGTTCTCAGTGACAGTGCGCAGTTTCAGCAGTTTGTAGTTATGTGTGTCTTTTCTCAGTGACAGTGCACTGTTTCAGCATTTCCTAGTTGTGTGTGTATTCTCAGTGACAGTGCACTGTTTCAGCAGTTCCTATTTATGTGTGTGTGTTCTCAGTGACAGTGCACTGTTTCAGCAGTTCCTAGTTGTGTGTGTGTTCTCAGTGACAGTGCACTGTTTCAGCAGTTCCTAGTTGTGTGTCTGTTCTCAGTGACAGTGCACTGTTTCAGCATTTCCTATTTATGTGTATGTGTTCTCAGTGACAGTGCACTTTTTCAGCAGTTCCTAGTTATGTGTGTGTTCTCAGCGAGCACTGTTTCAGCAGTAGCTAGTTTTGTGAGTGTGTTCTCAGTGACAGTGCGCTTTTTCAGCAGTTCCTAGTTATGTGTTTGTTCTCAGTGACAGTGCACTGTTTCAGCAGTTCCTAGTTGTGTGTGTGTGTTCTCAGTGACAATGCACTGATTCAGCAGTTCCTAGTTATGTGTGTGTTCGCAGTGACAGTGCACTATTTCTTCAGTTCCTAGTTTTGTGGGTGTGTTCTCAGAGACAGTGCACTGTTTCAACAGTTCCGAGATGTGTGTGTGTGTGTTCTCAGTGACAGTGCACTGATTCAGCAGTCCGAGATGTGTGTGTCTGTTCTCAGTGACAGTGCACTGTTTCAGCAGTTCCTAGTTGTGTGTGTGTTCTCAGTGACAGTGCACTGTTTCAGCAGTTCCTAGTTGTGTGTGTGTTCTCAGTGACAGTGCACTGTTTCAGCAGTTCCTAGTTGTGTGTGTGTTCTCAGTGACAGTGCACTGTTTCAGCAGTAGCTAGTTTTGTGAGTGTGTTCTCAGTGACAGTGCACTGTTTCAGCAGTTCCTAGTTGTGTGTGTGTTCTCAGTGACAGTGCATTGATTCAGCAGTTCCTAGTTGTGTGTGTGTTCTCAGTGACAGTGCACTGTTTCAGCAGTTCCGAGTTGCGTGTGTCTTCTCAGTGACAGTGCACTGTTTCAGCAGTTCCCAGTTTGTGTGTATTCTGATTGACAGTGCACTGTTTCAGCAGTTCGTAGTTGTGTGTGTGTGTTCTCAGTGACAGTGCACTGTTTCAGCAGTTCCCAGTTGTGTGTGTTCTCAGTAAGAGTGCACTGTTTCAGCAGTTCCTAGTTGTGTGTGTGTGTTCTGAGTGACAGTGCACTGTTTCAGCAGTTCCTAGTTGTGTGTGTGTGTTCTCAGTGACAGTGCACTGTTTCAGCAGTTTCTAGTTGTGTGTGTGTGTCTGTTGTCAGTGACAGTGCACTGTTTCAGGTGTTCCTAGTTGTGTGTGTGGTCTCAGTGACAGTGCACTGTTTCAGCAGTTCCTAGTTATATGTGTGTTCTCAGAGACAGTGCACAGTTTCAGGAGTTCCCAGTTGTGTGTGTGTTCTCAGTGACAGTGCACTGTTTCAGCAGTTCCTAGTTGTGTGTGTGTGTTCTCAGTGAGAGTGCACTGTTTCAGCAGTTCCTATTTATGTGTGTGTGTTCTCAGTGACAGTGCACTGTTTCAGCAGATCCGAGTTATGTGTGTGTGTTCTCAGTAACAGTGCACTGTATCAGCAGTTCATATCTATGTGTGTGTGTTCTCAGTGACAGTGCACTGTTTCAGCAGTTCCTAGTTCTGTGTTTGTTCTCAGTGACAGTGCACTGTTTCAGCAGTTCCTAGTTGTGTGTGTGTGTTCTCAGTGACAATGCACTGATTCAGCAGTTCCTAGTTATGTGTGTGTTCGCAGTGACAGTGCACTATTTCTTCAGTTCCTAGTTTTGTGGGTGTGTTCCCAGAGACAGTGCACTGTTTCAACAGTTCCGAGATGTGTGTGTGTGTGTTCTCAGTGACAGTGCACTGATTCAGCACTCCGAGATGTGTGTGTCTGTTCTCAGTGACAGTGCACTGTTTCAGCAGTTCCTAGTTGTGTGTGTGTTCTCAGTGACAGTGCACTGTTTCAGCAGTTCCTAGTTGTGTGTGTGTTCTCAGTGACAGTGCACAGTTTCAGCAGTTCCTAGTTGTGTGTGTGTTCTCAGTGACAGTGCACTGTTTCAGCAGTAGCTAGTTTTGTGAGTGTGTTCTCAGTGACAGTGCACTGTTTCAGCAGTTCCTAGTTGTGTGTGTGTTCTCAGTGACAATGCACTGATTCAGCAGTTCCCAGTTTGTGTGTATTCTGATTGACAGTGCACTGTTTCAGCAGTTCCTAGTTGTGTGTGTGTTCTCAGTGACAGTGCACTGTTTCAGCAGTTCCTAGTTAACTGTGTGTTCTCAGTGACAGTGCACTGTTTCAGCAGTTCCGAGTTGCGTGTGTCTTCTCAGTGACAGTGCACTGTTTCAGCAGTTCCCAGTTTGTGTGTATTCTGATTGACAGTGCACTGTTTCAGCAGTTCGTAGTTGTGTGTGTGTGTTCTCAGTGACAGTGCACTGTTTCAGCAGTTCCCAGTTGTGTGTGTTCTCAGTAAGAGTGCACTGTTTCAGCAGTTCCTAGTTGTGTGTGTGTGTTCTGAGTGACAGTGCACTGTTTCAGCAGTTCCTAGTTGTGTGTGTGTGTTCTCAGTGACAGTGCACTGTTTCAGCAGTTTCTAGTTGTGTGTGTGTGTCTGTTGTCAGTGACAGTGCACTGTTTCAGGTGTTCCTAGTTGTGTGTGTGGTCTCAGTGACAGTGCACTGTTTCAGCAGTTCCTAGTTATATGTGTGTTCTCAGAGACAGTGCACAGTTTCAGGAGTTCCTAGTTGTGTGTGTGTTCTCAGTTACAGTGCACTGTTTCAGCAGTTCCTAGTTGTGTGTGTGTGTTCTCAGTGAGAGTGCACTGTTTCAGCAGTTCCTATTTATGTGTGTGTGTTCTCAGTGACAGTGCACTGTTTCAGCAGATCCGAGTTATGTGTGTGTGTTCTCAGTAACAGTGCACTGTATCAGCAGTTCATATCTATGTGTGTGTGTTCTCAGTGACAGTGCACTGTTTCAGCAGTTCCTAGTTATGTGTGTGATCTCAGTGACAGTGCGCTGTTTCAGCAGTTCCTATTTATGTGTGTGTGTTCTCAGTGACAGTGCACTGTTTCAGCAGTTCCTAGTTGTGTGTGTGTTCTCAGTGACAGTGCGCTGTTTCAGCAGTTCGTAGTTGTATGTGTGTGTTCTCGGTGAGAGTGCACTGTTTCAGCAGTTTCTAGTCTTGTGTGTGTGTCTGTTGTCAGTGACAGTGCACTGATTCAGCAGTTCGTAGTTGTATGTGTGTTCTCAGTGACAATGCACTGTTTCAGCAGTTCCTAGTTGTGTGTGTGTGTGTTCTCAGTGACAGTGCACTGTTTCAGCAGTTTCTAGTTGTGTGTGTGTTCTCAGTGACAGTGCACTGATTCAGCAGTTTCTAGTTGTGTGTGTGTTCTCAGTGACAGTGCACTGTTTCAGCAGTTCCTAGTTGTGTGTGTGTGTGTTCTCAGTGACAGTGCACTGTTTCAGCAGTTTCTAGTTGTGTGTGTGTTCTCAGTGACAGTGCACTGATTCAGCAGTTTCTAGTTGTGTGTGTGTTCTCAGTGACAGTGCACTGATTCAGCAGTTTCTAGTTGTGTGTGTGTTCTCAGTGACAGTGCACTGTTTCAGCAGTTTCTAGTTGTGTGTGTGTTCTCAGTGAAATTGCACTGTTTCAGCAGTTCCGAGATGTGTGTGTGTGTGTTCACAGTGACAGTGCACTGATTCAGCAGTTCGTAGTTGTGTGTGTGTTCTCAGTGACAATGCACTTTTTCAGCAGTTCCTAGTTGTGTGTGTGTGTGTTCTCAGTGACAGTGCTTTGATACAGCAGTTCCGAGATGTGTGTGTGTGTGTTCACAGTGACAGTGCACTGATTCAGCAGTTCGTAGTTGTGTGTGTGTTCTCAGTGACAATGCACTGTTTCAGGAGTTCCTAGTTGTGTGTGTGTGTGTGTTCTCAGTGACAGTGCACTGTTTCAGCAGTTCGTAGTTGTGTGTGTGTTCTCAGTGACTGTGCACTGTTTCAGCCGTTCCTAGTTATGTGTGTGTTCTCAGTGACAGTGCACTGTTTCAGCAGTTCCTAGTTGTGTGTGTGTTCTCAGTGACAGTGCACTGTTTCAGCAGTTCCTAGTTGTGTGTGTATTCTCAGTGACAGTGCACTGTTTCAGCAGTTCCTAGTTTTGTGTGTGTTCTCAGTGACACTGCACTGTTTCAGTTATTCCTAGTTATGTGTGTGTTTTCTCAGTGACAGTGCACTGTTTCAGCATTTCCCATTTATGTGTGTGTTCTCAGTGACAGTGCACTGTTTCAGCAGTTCCTAGTTGTGTGTGTGCTCTCAGTGACAGTGCACCGTTTCAGCAGTTCCTAGTTAAATGTGTGTGTCTGTTGTCAGTGACAGTGCACTGTTTTAGGAGTTCCTAGTTGTGTGTGTGTTCTCAGTAACAGTGCACTTTTTCAGCAGTTCCTAGTTGTGTGTGTGTTCTCAGTGACAGTGCACTGTTTCAGCAGTTCCTATTTATGTATGTGTGTTCTCAGTGACAGTGCACTGTTTCAGCAGTTCCTAGTTATGTGTGTGTTCTCAGTGACAGTGCGCTGTTTCAGCAGTTCCTATTTATGTGTGTGTGTTCTCAGTGACAGTGCACTGTTTCAGCAGTTCCTAGTTATGTGTGTGTTCTCAGTGACAGTGCGCTGTTTCAGCAGTTTGTAGTTATGTGTGTCTTTTCTCAGTGACAGTGCACTGTTTCAGCAGTTCCTAGTTGTGTGTGTGTTCTCAGTGACAGTGCACTGTTTCAGCAGTTCCTAGTTGTGTGTCTGTTCTCAGTGACAGTGCACTGTTTCAGCATTTCCTATTTATGTGTATGTGTTCTCAGTGACAGTGCACTTTTTCAGCAGTTCCTAGTTATGTGTGTGTTCTCAGCGAGCACTGTTTCAGCAGTAGCTAGTTTTGTGAGTGTGTTCTCAGTGACAGTGCGCTTTTTCAGCAGTTCCTAGTTATGTGTTTGTTCTCAGTGACAGTGCACTGTTTCAGCAGTTCCTAGTTGTGTGTGTGTGTTCTCAGTGACAATGCACTGATTCAGCAGTTCCTAGTTATGTGTGTGTTCGCAGTGACAGTGCACTATTTCTTCAGTTCCTAGTTTTGTGGGTGTGTTCTCAGAGACAGTGCACTGTTTCAACAGTTCCGAGATGTGTGTGTGTGTGTTCTCAGTGACAGTGCACTGATTCAGCAGTCCGAGATGTGTGTGTCTGTTCTCAGTGACAGTGCACTGTTTCAGCAGTTCCTAGTTGTGTGTGTGTTCTCAGTGACAGTGCACTGTTTCAGCAGTTCCTAGTTGTGTGTGTGTTCTCAGTGACAGTGCACTGTTTCAGCAGTTCCTAGTTGTGTGTGTGTTCTCAGTGACAGTGCACTGTTTCAGCAGTAGCTAGTTTTGTGAGTGTGTTCTCAGTGACAGTGCACTGTTTCAGCAGTTCCTAGTTGTGTGTGTGTTCTCAGTGACAGTGCACTGTTTCAGCAGTAGCTAGTTTTGTGAGTGTGTTCTCAGTGACAGTGCGCTTTTTCAGCAGTTCCTAGTTATGTGTTTGTTCTCAGTGACAGTGCACTGTTTCAGCAGTTCCTAGTTGTGTGTGTGTTCTCAGTGACAGTGCACTGTTTCAGCAGTTCCCAGTTTGTGTGTATTCTCATTGACAGTGCACTGTTTCAGCAGTTCGTAGTTGTGTGTGTGTGTTCTCAGTGACAGTGCACTGTTTCAGCAGTTCCCAGTTGTGTGTGTTCTCAGTAAGAGTGCACTTTTTCAGCAGTTCCTAGTTGTGTGTGTGTGTTCTGAGTGACAGTGCACTGTTTCAGCAGTTCCTAGTTGTGTGTGTGTGTTCTCAGTGACAGTGCACTGTTTCAGCAGTTTCTAGTTGTGTGTGTGTGTCTGTTGTCAGTGATAGTGCACTGTTTCAGGTGTTCCTAGTTGTGTGTGTGGTCTCAGTGACAGTGCACTGTTTCAGCAGTTCCTATTTATGTGTGTGTGTTCTCAGTGACAGTGCACTGTTTCAGCAGTTCCCAGTTGTGTGTGTGTGTTCTCAGTGACAGTGCACTGTTTCAGCAGTTCCTAGTTGTGTGTGTGTGTTCTCAGTGAGAGTGCACTGTTTCAGCAGTTCCTATTTATGTGTGTGTGTTCTCAGTGACAGTGCACTGTTTCAGCAGTTTGTAGTTGTGTGTGTGTTCTCAGTGACAGTGCACTGTTTCAGCAGTTCCTATTTATGTGTGTGTGTTCTCAGTGACAGTGCACTGTTTCAGCAGTTCCTAGTTATGTGTGTGTTCTCAGTGACAGTGCGCTGTTTCAGCAGTTCCTAGTTATATGTGTGTTCTCAGTGACAGTGCGCTGTTTCAGCAGTTCCTAGTTGTGTGTGTGTTCTCAGTGACAGTGCGCTGTTTCAGCAGTTTGTAGTTATGTGTGTCTTTTCTCAGTGACAGTGCACTGTTTCAGCATTTCCTAGTTGTGTGTGTATTCTCAGTGACAGTGCACTGTTTCAGCATTTCCTACTTGTGTGTGTGTTCTCAGTGACAGTGCACTGTTTCAGCATTTCCTATTTATGTGTATGTGTTCTCAGTGACAGTGCACTTTTTCAGCAGTTCCTAGTTATGTGTGTGTTCTCAGCGAGCACTGTTTCAGCAGTAGCTAGTTTTGTGAGTGTGTTCTCAGTGACAGTGCGCTTTTTCAGCAGTTCCTAGTTATGTGTGTGTTCTCAGTGACAGTGCCCTGATCCAGCAGTTCGTAGTTATGTGTGTGTTCGCAGTGACAGTGCACTATTTCTTCAGTTCCTAGTTGTGTGGGTGTGTTCTCAGTGACAGTGCACTGTTTCAACAGTTCCGAGATGTGTGTGTGTGCGTTCTCAGTGACAGTGCACTGATTCAGCAGTTCCGAGATGTGAGTGTGTGCGTTCTCAGTGACAGTGCACTGATTCAGGTGTTCCTAGTTGTGTGTGTGGTCTCAGTGACAGTGCACTGTTTCAGGTGTTCCTAGTTGTGTGTGTGGTCTCAGTGACAGTGCACTGTTTCAGCAGTTCCTAGTTATATGTGTGTTCTCAGAGACAGTGCACAGTTTCAGCAGTTCCTAGTTGTGTGTGTGTTCTCAGTGAAAGTGCAGTGTTTCAGCAGTTCCTAGTTGTGTGTGTGTGTCCTTAGTGAGAGTGCACTGTTTCAGCAGTTCCTAGTTGTGTGTGTGTGTGTTCTCAGTGACAATGCACTTTTTCAGCAGTTCCTAGTTGTGTGTGTGTTCTCAGTGAAATTGCACTGTTTCAGCAGTTCCGAGATGTGTGTGTGTGTGTTCTCAGTGACAGTGCACTGATTCAGCAGTTCCTAGTTGTGTGTGTGTTCTCAGTGACAGTGCACTGTTTCAGCAGTTCCTAGTTGTGTGTGTGTTCTCAGTGAAATTGCACTGTTTCAGCAGTTCCGAGATGTGTGTGTGTGTGTTCTCAGTGAAAGTGCACTGTTTCAGCAGTTTCTAGTTGTGTGTGTGTTCTCAGTGACAGTGCACTGTTTCAGCAGTTTCTAGTTGTGTGTGTGTTCTCAGTGAAAGTGCAATGTTTCAGCAGTTCCGAGATGTGTGTGTGTGTGTTCACAGTGACAGTGCACTGATTCAGCAGTTCGTAGTTGTGTGTGTGTTCTCAGTGACAATGCACTGTTTCAGCAGTTCCCAGTTGTGTGTGTGTGTGTTCTCAGTGACAGTGCACTGATTCAGCAGTTCGAGATGTGTGTGTGTGTGTTCACAGTGACAGTGCACCGATTCAGCAGATCGTAGTTGTGTGTGTGTTCTCAGTGACAATGCACTGTTTCAGCAGTTCCTAGTTGTGTGTGTGTGTGTTCTCAGTGACAGTGCACTGTTTCAGCAGTTCGTAGTTGTGTGTGTGTTCTCAGTGACAGTGCACTGTTTCAGCAGTTTGTAGTTGTGTGTGTGTTCTCAGTGACAGTGCACTGTTTCAGCAGTTCCGAGTTATGTGTGTGTTCTCAGTGACAGTGCATTGTTTCAGAAGTTCATAGTTATGTGTGTGTTCTCAGTGACAATGCACTGTTTCAGCCGTTCCTAGTTGTGTGTGTCTGTTCGCAGTGACAGTGCACCGTTTCAGCAGTTTGTAGTTGTGTGTGTGTGTTCTCAGTGACAGTGCACTCTTTCAGCAGTTCCTAGTTGTGTGTGTGTGTTCTCAGTGACAGTGCACTGTTTCAGCAGTTCCGAGTTATGTGTGTGTTCTCAGTGACAGTGCATTGTTTCAGAAGTTCATAGTTATGTGTGTGTTCTCAGTGACAGTGCACTGTTTCAGCAGTTCCTAGTTGTGTGTGTCTGTTCTCAGTGACAGTGCGCTGTTTCAGCAGTTCCTAGTTGTGTGTGTTCTCAGAGACAATGTCCTGTTTCAGCAGTTCCTAGTTGTGTGTGTCTGTTCTCAGTGACAGTGCACTGTTACAGCAGTTCCTAGTTGTGTGTGTCCTCTCAGTGAAAGTGCACTGTTTCAGCAGTTCCTAGTTGTGTGTGTGTTCTCAGTGACAGTGCACTGTTTCAGCAGTTCCTAGTTGTGTGTGTCTTCTCAGTGACAGTGCGCTTTTTCTGCAGTTCCTTGTTATGTGTGTGTGTTCTGAGTGACAGTGCACTGTTTCAGCATTTCCTATTTATGTGTGTGTGTTTTCAGTGACAGTGCACTTTTTCAGCAGTTCCTAGTTATGTGTGTGTGTCTGTTGTCAGTGACGGTGCACTGTTTTAGGAGTTCCTAGTTGTGTGTGTGTTCTCAGTAACAGAGCACTGTTTCAGCAGTTTCTAGTTGTGTGTGTGTTCTCAGTGACAGTGTACTGTTTCAGCAGTTCCTAGTTGTGTGTGTATTCTCAGTGACAGTGCACTGTTTCAGCAGTTCGTAGTTGTGTGTGTGTTCTCAGTGACACTGCACTGTTTCAGCAGTTCCTAGTTATGTGTGTGTGTTCTCAGTGACAGTGCACGTTTTCAGCAGTTCCTAGTTATGTGTGTGTGTCTGTTGTCGGTGACGGTGCACTGTTTTAGGAGTTCCTAGTTGTGTGCGTGTTCTCAGTAACAGAGCACTGTTTCAGCAGTTTCTAGTTGTGTGTGTGTTCTCAGTGACAGTGCACTTTTTCAGGAGTTCGTAGTTATGTGTGTCTGTTCTCAGTGACAATGCACTATTTCAGCAGTTCCTAGTTGTGTGTGTGTTCTCTTTGACAATGCACTGTTTCAGCAGTTCCTTGTTGTGTGTGTGTTCTCAGTGACAGTGCACTGTTTCAGCATTTCCTATTTATGTGTGTGTGTTCTCAGTGACAGTGCACTTTTTCAGCAGTTCCTAGTTGTGTGTGTGTTCTCAGCGAGCACTGTTTCAGCAGTAGCTAGTTTTGTGAGTGTGTTCTCAGTGACAGTGCGCTTTTTCAGCAGTTCCTAGTTATGTGTTTGTTCTCAGTGACAGTGCACTGTTTCAGCAGTTCCTTGTTATGTGTGTGTTCTCAGTGACAGTGCACTATTTCTTCAGTTCCTAGTTGTGTGGGTGTGTTCTCAGTGACAGTGCACTGTTTCAACAGTTCCGAGATGTGTGTGTGTGTGTTCTCAGTGACAGTGCACTGTTTCAACAGTTCCGAGATGTGTGTGTGTGTGTTCTCAGTGACAATGCACTGATTCAGCAGATCGTAGTTGTGTGTGTGTTCTCAGTGACAATGCACTGTTTCAGCAGTTCCTAGTTGTGTGTGTGTGTGTTCTCAGTGACAGTGCACTGTTTCAGCAGTTCCGAGTTGTGTGTGTGTTCTCAGTGACAGTGCACTGTTTCAGCAGTTTGTAGTTGTGTGTGTGTTCTCAGTGACAGTGCACTGTTTCAGCAGTTCCGAGTTATGTGTGTGTTCTCAGTGACAGTGCATTGTTTCAGGAGTTCATAGTTATGTGTGTGTTCTCAGTGACAATGCACTGTTTCAGCCGTTCCTCGTTGTGTGTGTCTGTTCTCAGTGACAGTGCGCTGTTTCAGCAGTTCCTAGTTGTGTGTGTTCTCAGTGACAGTGCACTGTTACAGCAGTTCCTAGTTGTGTGTGTCCTCTCAGTGAAAGTGCACTGTTTCAGCAGTTCCTAGTTGTGTGTGTGTGTGTTCTCAGTGACAATGCACTTTTTCAGCAGTTCCTAGTTGTGTGTGTGTTCTCAGTGAAATTGCACTGTTTCAGCAGTTCCGAGATGTGTGTGTGTGTTCTCAGTGACAGTGCACTGTTTCAGCAGTTTCTAGTTGTGTGTGTGTCTGTTGTCAGTGACAGTGCACTGTTTCAGGTGTTCCTAGTTGTGTGTGTTGTCTCAGTGACAGTGCACTGTTTCAGCAGTTCCTAGTTATATGTGTGTTCTCAGAGACAGTGCACAGTTTCAGCAGTTCCTAGTTGTGTGTGTGTTCTCAGTGAAAGTGCAGTGTTTCAGCAGTTCCTAGTTGTGTGTGTGTGTCCTTAGTGAGAGTGCACTGTTTCAGCAGTTCCTAGTTGTGTGTGAGTGTGTTCTCAGTGACAGTGCACTGTTTCAGCAGTTCCTAGTTGTGTGTGTGTTCTCAGTGAAATTGCACTGTTTCAGCAGTTCCGAGATGTGTGTGTGTGTGTTCTCAGTGAAAGTGCACTGTTTCAGCAGTTTCTAGTTGTGTGTGTGTTCTCAGTGACAGTGCACTGTTTCAGCAGTTTCTAGTAGTGTGTGTGTTCTCAGTGAAAGTGCAATGTTTCAGCAGTTCCGAGATGTGTGTGTGTGTGTTCACAGTGACAGTGCACTGATTCAGCAGTTCGTAGTTGTGTGTGTGTTCTCAGTGACAATGCACTGTTTCAGCAGTTCCCAGTTGTGTGTGTGTGTGTTCTCAGTGACAGTGCACTGATTCAGCAGTTCCGAGATGTGTGTGTGTGTGTTCACAGTGACAGTGCACTGATTCAGCAGATCGTAGTTGTGTGTGTGTTCTCAGTGACAATGCACTGTTTCAGCAGTTCCTAGTTGTGTGTGTGTGTGTTCTCAGTGACAGTGCACTGTTTCAGCAGTTTGTAGTTGTGTGTGTGTTCTCAGTGACAGTGCACTGTTTCAGCAGTTTGTAGTTGTGTGTGTGTTCTCAGTGACAGTGCACTGTTTCAGCAGTTCCGAGTTATGTGTGTGTTCTCAGTGACAGTGCATTGTTTCAGAAGTTCATAGTTATGTGTGTGTTCTCAGTGACAATGCACTGTTTCAGCCGTTCCTAGTTGTGTGTGTCTGTTCGCAGTGACAGTGCACCGTTTCAGCAGTTTGTAGTTGTGTGTGTGTGTGTTCTCAGTGACAGTGCACTCTTTCAGCAGTTCCTAGTTGTGTGTGTGTGTTCTCAGTGACAGTGCACTGTTTCAGCAGTTCCGAGTTATGTGTGTGTTCTCAGTGACAGTGCATTGTTTCAGAAGTTCATAGTTATGTGTGTGTTCTCAGTGACAGTGCACTGTTTCAGCAGTTCCTAGTTGTGTGTGTCTGTTCTCAGTGACAGTGCGCTGTTTCAGCAGTTCCTAGTTGTGTGTGTTCTCAGAGACAATGTCCTGTTTCAGCAGTTCCTAGTTGTGTGTGTGTGTTCTCAGTGACAATGCACTGTTTCAGCCGTTCCTAGTTGTGTGTGTCTGTTCTCAGTGACAGTGCGCTGTTTCAGCAGTTCCTAGTTGTGTGTGTTCTCAGAGACAATGTCCTGTTTCAGCAGTTCCTAGTTGTGTGTGTCTGTTCTCAGTGACAGTGCACTGTTACAGCAGTTCCTAGTTGTGTGTGTCCTCTCAGTGAAAGTGCACTGTTTCAGCAGTTCCTAGTTGTGTGTGTGTTCTCAGTGACAGTGCACTGTTTCAGCAGTTCCTAGTTGTGTGTGTCTTCTCAGTGACAGTGCGCTTTTTCTGCAGTTCCTTGTTATGTGTGTGTGTTCTGAGTGACAGTGCACTGTTTCAGCATTTCCTATTTATGTGTGTGTGTTTTCAGTGACAGTGCACTTTTTCAGCAGTTCCTAGTTATGTGTGTGTGTCTGTTGTCAGTGACGGTGCACTGTTTTAGGAGTTCCTAGTTGTGTGTGTGTTCTCAGTAACAGAGCACTGTTTCAGCAGTTTCTAGTTGTGTGTGTGTTCTCAGTGACAGTGTACTGTTTCAGCAGTTCCTAGTTGTGTGTGTATTCTCAGTGACAGTGCACTGTTTCAGCAGTTCGTAGTTGTGTGTGTGTTCTCAGTGACACTGCACTGTTTCAGCAGTTCCTAGTTATGTGTGTGTGTTCTCAGTGACAGTTAACGTTTTCAGCAGTTCCTAGTTATGTGTGTGTGTCTGTTGTCGGTGACGGTGCACTGTTTTAGGAGTTCCTAGTTGTGTGCGTGTTCTCAGTAACAGAGCACTGTTTCAGCAGTTTCTAGTTGTGTGTGTGTTCTCAGTGACAGTGCACTGTTTCAGGAGTTCGTAGTTATGTGTGTCTGTTCTCAGTGACAATGCACTATTTCAGCAGTTCCTAGTTGTGTGTGTGTTCTCTTTGACAATGCACTGTTTCAGCAGTTCCTTGTTGTGTGTGTGTTCTCAGTGACAGTGCACTGTTTCAGCATTTCCTATTTATGTGTGTGTGTTCTCAGTGACAGTGCACTTTTTCAGCAGTTCCTAGTTGTGTGTGTGTTCTCAGCGAGCACTGTTTCAGCAGTAGCTAGTTTTGTGAGTGTGTTCTCAGTGACAGTGCGCTTTTTCAGCAGTTCCTAGTTATGTGTTTGTTCTCAGTGACAGTGCACTGTTTCAGCAGTTCCTTGTTATGTGTGTGTTCTCAGTGACAGTGCACTATTTCTTCAGTTCCTAGTTGTGTGGGTGTGTTCTCAGTGACAGTGCACTGTTTCAACAGTTCCGAGATGTGTGTGTGTGTGTTCTCAGTGACAGTGCACTGTTTCAACAGTTCCGAGATGTGTGTGTGTGTGTTCTCAGTGACAATGCACTGATTCAGCAGATCGTAGTTGTGTGTGTGTTCTCAGTGACAATGCACTGTTTCAGCAGTTCCTAGTTGTGTGTGTGTGTGTTCTCAGTGACAGTGCACTGTTTCAGCAGTTCCGAGTTGTGTGTGTGTTCTCAGTGACAGTGCACTGTTTCAGCAGTTTGTAGTTGTGTGTGTGTTCTCAGTGACAGTGCACTGTTTCAGCAGTTCCGAGTTATGTGTGTGTTCTCAGTGACAGTGCATTGTTTCAGGAGTTCATAGTTATGTGTGTGTTCTCAGTGACAATGCACTGTTTCAGCCGTTCCTCGTTGTGTGTGTCTGTTCTCAGTGACAGTGCGCTGTTTCAGCAGTTCCTAGTTGTGTGTGTTCTCAGAGACAATGTCCTGTTTCAGCAGTTCCTAGTTGTGTGTGTGTGTTCTCAGTGACAGTGCACTGTTACAGCAGTTCCTAGTTGTGTGTGTCCTCTCAGTGAAAGTGCACTGTTTCAGCAGTTCCTAGTTGTGTGTGTGTTCTCAGTGACAGTGCACTGTTTCAGCAGTTCCTAGTTGTGTGTGTCTTCTCAGTGACAGTGCGCTTTTTCAGCAGTTCCTTGTTATGTGTGTGTGTTCTCAGTGACAGTGCACTGTTTCAGCATTTCCTATTTATGTGTGTGTGTTTTCATTGAAAGTGCACTTTTTCAGCAGTTCCTAGTTATGTGTGTGTGTCTGTTGTCAGTGACGGTGCACTGTTTTAGGAGTTCCTAGTTGTGTGTGTGTTCTCAGTAACAGAGCACTGTTTCAGCAGTTTCTAGTTGTGTGTGTGTTCTCAGTGACAGTGCACTGTTTCAGCAGTTCGTAGTTGTGTGTGTGTTCTCAGTGACACTGCACTGTTTCAGCAGTTCCTAGTTATGTGTGTGTGTTCTCAGTGACAGTGCACTTTTTCAGCAGTTCCTAGTTATGTGTGTGTTCTCAGTGACAGTGCACTGTTTCAGCAGTTCCTAGTTGTATGTGTGCTCTCAGTGACAGTGCACTGTTTCAGTAGTTCCTAGTTATATGCGTGTGTCTGTTGTCAGGGACAGTGCACTGTTTCAGCAGTTCCTAGTTATGTGTGTGTTCTCAGTGACAATGCACTGTTTCAGCCGTTCCTAGTTGTGTGTGTCTGTTCTCAGTGACAGTGCGCTGTTTCAGCAGTTCCTAGTTGTGTGTGTTCTCAGAGACACTGCACTGTTTCAGCAGTTCCTAGTTATGTGTGTGTTCTCAGTGTCAGTGCAATGTTTCAGCAGTTCCTAGTTGAGTGTGTGTTCTCAGTGACAATGCACTATTTCTTCAGTTCCTAGTTGTGTGGGTGTGTTCTCAGTGACAATGCACTTTTTCAGCAGTTTCTAGTTGTGTGTGTGTTCTCAGTGACAGTGCACTGTTTCAGCAGTTCCTCGTTATGTGTGTGTGTCTGTTGTCAGTGACCGTGCACTGTTTCAGCAGTTTCTAGTTGTGTGTGTGTTCTCAGTGACAGTGCACTGTTTCAGCAGTTCCTAGTTATGTGTGTGTTCTCAGTGACAGTGCACTATTTCTTCAGTTCCTAGTTGTGTGGGTGTGTTCTCAGTGACAGTGCACTGTTTCAACAGTTCCGAGTTGTGTGGGTGTGTTCTCAGTGACAATGCACTGTTTCAGCAGTTCCCAGTTGTGTGTGTGTGTGTTCTCAGTGACAGTGCACTGATTCAGCAGTTCCGAGATGTGTGTGTGTGTGTTCACAGTGACAGTGCACTGATTCAGCAGATCGTAGTTGTGTGTGTGTTCTCAGTGACAATGCACTGTTTCAGCAGTTCCTAGTTGTGTGTGTGTGTGTTCTCAGTGACAGTGCACTGTTTCAGCAGTTTGTAGTTGTGTGTGTGTTCTCAGTGACAGTGCACTGTTTCAGCAGTTTGTAGTTGTGTGTGTGTTCTCAGTGACAGTGCACTGTTTCAGCAGTTCCGAGTTATGTGTGTGTTCTCAGTGACAGTGCATTGTTTCAGAAGTTCATAGTTATGTGTGTGTTCTCAGTGACAATGCACTGTTTCAGCCGTTCCTAGTTGTGTGTGTCTGTTCGCAGTGACAGTGCACCGTTTCAGCAGTTTGTAGTTGTGTGTGTGTGTGTTCTCAGTGACAGTGCACTCTTTCAGCAGTTCCTAGTTGTGTGTGTGTGTTCTCAGTGACAGTGCACTGTTTCAGCAGTTCCGAGTTATGTGTGTGTTCTCAGTGACAGTGCATTGTTTCAGAAGTTCATAGTTATGTGTGTGTTCTCAGTGACAGTGCACTGTTTCAGCAGTTCCTAGTTGTGTGTGTCTGTTCTCAGTGACAGTGCGCTGTTTCAGCAGTTCCTAGTTGTGTGTGTTCTCAGAGACAATGTCCTGTTTCAGCAGTTCCTAGTTGTGTGTGTGTGTTCTCAGTGACAATGCACTGTTTCAGCCGTTCCTAGTTGTGTGTGTCTGTTCTCAGTGACAGTGCGCTGTTTCAGCAGTTCCTAGTTGTGTGTGTTCTCAGAGACAATGTCCTGTTTCAGCAGTTCCTAGTTGTGTGTGTCTGTTCTCAGTGACAGTGCACTGTTACAGCAGTTCCTAGTTGTGTGTGTCCTCTCAGTGAAAGTGCACTGTTTCAGCAGTTCCTAGTTGTGTGTGTGTTCTCAGTGACAGTGCACTGTTTCAGCAGTTCCTAGTTGTGTGTGTCTTCTCAGTGACAGTGCGCTTTTTCTGCAGTTCCTTGTTATGTGTGTGTGTTCTGAGTGACAGTGCACTGTTTCAGCATTTCCTATTTATGTGTGTGTGTTTTCAGTGACAGTGCACTTTTTCAGCAGTTCCTAGTTATGTGTGTGTGTCTGTTGTCAGTGACGGTGCACTGTTTTAGGAGTTCCTAGTTGTGTGTGTGTTCTCAGTAACAGAGCACTGTTTCAGCAGTTTCTAGTTGTGTGTGTGTTCTCAGTGACAGTGTACTGTTTCAGCAGTTCCTAGTTGTGTGTGTATTCTCAGTGACAGTGCACTGTTTCAGCAGTTCGTAGTTGTGTGTGTGTTCTCAGTGACACTGCACTGTTTCAGCAGTTCCTAGTTATGTGTGTGTGTTCTCAGTGACAGTTAACGTTTTCAGCAGTTCCTAGTTATGTGTGTGTGTCTGTTGTCGGTGACGGTGCACTGTTTTAGGAGTTCCTAGTTGTGTGCGTGTTCTCAGTAACAGAGCACTGTTTCAGCAGTTTCTAGTTGTGTGTGTGTTCTCAGTGACAGTGCACTGTTTCAGGAGTTCGTAGTTATGTGTGTCTGTTCTCAGTGACAATGCACTATTTCAGCAGTTCCTAGTTGTGTGTGTGTTCTCTTTGACAATGCACTGTTTCAGCAGTTCCTTGTTGTGTGTGTGTTCTCAGTGACAGTGCACTGTTTCAGCATTTCCTATTTATGTGTGTGTGTTCTCAGTGACAGTGCACTTTTTCAGCAGTTCCTAGTTGTGTGTGTGTTCTCAGCGAGCACTGTTTCAGCAGTAGCTAGTTTTGTGAGTGTGTTCTCAGTGACAGTGCGCTTTTTCAGCAGTTCCTAGTTATGTGTTTGTTCTCAGTGACAGTGCACTGTTTCAGCAGTTCCTTGTTATGTGTGTGTTCTCAGTGACAGTGCACTATTTCTTCAGTTCCTAGTTGTGTGGGTGTGTTCTCAGTGACAGTGCACTGTTTCAACAGTTCCGAGATGTGTGTGTGTGTGTTCTCAGTGACAGTGCACTGTTTCAACAGTTCCGAGATGTGTGTGTGTGTGTTCTCAGTGACAATGCACTGATTCAGCAGATCGTAGTTGTGTGTGTGTTCTCAGTGACAATGCACTGTTTCAGCAGTTCCTAGTTGTGTGTGTGTGTGTTCTCAGTGACAGTGCACTGTTTCAGCAGTTCCGAGTTGTGTGTGTGTTCTCAGTGACAGTGCACTGTTTCAGCAGTTTGTAGTTGTGTGTGTGTTCTCAGTGACAGTGCACTGTTTCAGCAGTTCCGAGTTATGTGTGTGTTCTCAGTGACAGTGCATTGTTTCAGGAGTTCATAGTTATGTGTGTGTTCTCAGTGACAATGCACTGTTTCAGCCGTTCCTCGTTGTGTGTGTCTGTTCTCAGTGACAGTGCGCTGTTTCAGCAGTTCCTAGTTGTGTGTGTTCTCAGAGACAATGTCCTGTTTCAGCAGTTCCTAGTTGTGTGTGTGTGTTCTCAGTGACAGTGCACTGTTACAGCAGTTCCTAGTTGTGTGTGTCCTCTCAGTGAAAGTGCACTGTTTCAGCAGTTCCTAGTTGTGTGTGTGTTCTCAGTGACAGTGCACTGTTTCAGCAGTTCCTAGTTGTGTGTGTCTTCTCAGTGACAGTGCGCTTTTTCAGCAGTTCCTTGTTATGTGTGTGTGTTCTCAGTGACAGTGCACTGTTTCAGCATTTCCTATTTATGTGTGTGTGTTTTCATTGAAAGTGCACTTTTTCAGCAGTTCCTAGTTATGTGTGTGTGTCTGTTGTCAGTGACGGTGCACTGTTTTAGGAGTTCCTAGTTGTGTGTGTGTTCTCAGTAACAGAGCACTGTTTCAGCAGTTTCTAGTTGTGTGTGTGTTCTCAGTGACAGTGCACTGTTTCAGCAGTTCGTAGTTGTGTGTGTGTTCTCAGTGACACTGCACTGTTTCAGCAGTTCCTAGTTATGTGTGTGTTCTCAGTGACAGTGCACTGTTTCAGCAGTTCCTAGTTGTATGTGTGCTCTCAGTGACAGTGCACTGTTTCAGTAGTTCCTAGTTATATGCGTGTGTCTGTTGTCAGGGACAGTGCACTGTTTCAGCAGTTCCTAGTTATGTGTGTGTTCTCAGTGACAATGCACTGTTTCAGCCGTTCCTAGTTGTGTGTGTCTGTTCTCAGTGACAGTGCGCTGTTTCAGCAGTTCCTAGTTGTGTGTGTTCTCAGAGACACTGCACTGTTTCAGCAGTTCCTAGATATGTGTGTGTTCTCAGTGTCAGTGCAATGTTTCAGCAGTTCCTAGTTGAGTGTGTGTTCTCAGTGACAATGCACTATTTCTTCAGTTCCTAGTTGTGTGGGTGTGTTCTCAGTGACAATGCACTTTTTCAGCAGTTTCTAGTTGTGTGTGTGTTCTCAGTGACAGTGCACTGTTTCAGCAGTTCCTCGTTATGTGTGTGTGTCTGTTGTCAGTGACCGTGCACTGTTTCAGCAGTTTCTAGTTGTGTGTGTGTTCTCAGTGACAGTGCACTGTTTCAGCAGTTCCTAGTTATGTGTGTGTTCTCAGTGACAGTGCACTATTTCTTCAGTTCCTAGTTGTGTGGGTGTGTTCTCAGTGACAGTGCACTGTTTCAACAGTTCCGAGATGTGTGTGTGTGTGTTCTCAGTGACAGTGCACTGTTTCAACAGTTCCGAGATGTGTGTGTGTGTGTTCTCAGTGACAATGCACTGATTCAGCAGTTCCGAGATGTGTGTGTGTGTTCACAGTGACAGTGCACTGATTCAGCAGATCGTAGTTGTGTGTGTGTTCTCAGTGACAATGCACTGTTTCAGCAGTTCCTAGTTGTGTGTGTGTGTGTTCTCAGTGACAGTGCACTGTTTCAGCAGTTTGTAGTTGTGTGTGTGTTCTCAGTGACAGTGCACTGTTTCAGCAGTTTGTAGTTGTGTGTGTGTTCTCAGTGACAGTGCAGTGTTTCAGCAGTTTGTAGTTGTGTGTGTGTTCTCAGTGACAGTGCACTGTTTCAGCAGTTCCGAGTTGTGTGTGTGTTCTCAGTGACAGTGCACTGTTTCAGCAGTTTGTAGTTGTGTGTGTGTTCTCAGTAACAGTGCACTGTTTCAGCAGTTCCGAGTTATGTGTGTGTTCTCAGTGACAGTGCACTGTTTCAGCAGTTCCTAGTTGTGTGTGTCTTCTCAGTGACAGTGCGCTTTTTCAGCAGTTCCTTGTTATGTGTGTGTTCTCAGTGACAGTGCACTGTTTCAGCATTTCCTATTTATGTGTGTGTGTTTTCAGTGACAGTGCACTTTTTCAGCAGTTCCTAGTTATGTGTGTGTTCTCAGTGACAGTGCACTGTTTCAGCAGTTCCTAGTTATGTGTGTGTTCTCAGTGACAGTGCACTGTTTCAGCAGTTCCTAGTTGTGTGTGTGTTCTCAGTGACAGTGCAATGTTTCAGCAGTTCCTAGTTGTGTGTGTGTTCTCAGTGACAGTGCACTGTTTCAGCAGTTCCTAGTTATGTGTGTGTTCTCAGTGACAGTGCGCTGTTCCAGCAGTTCCTAGTTGTGTGTGTGTTCTCAGTGACAGTGCAATGTTTCAGCAGTTCCTAATTGTGTGTGTGTTCTCAGTGACAGTGCACTGTTTCAGCAGTTCCTAGTTGTGTGTGTGTTCTCAGTGACAGTGCACTGTTTCAGCAGTTCCTAGTTATGTGTGTGTTCTCAGTGACAGTGCACTGTTTCAGCAGTTCCTAGTTGTGTGTGTGTTCTCAGTGACAGTGCACTGTTTCAGCAGTTCCTAGTTGTGTGTGTATTCTCAGTGACAGTGCACTGTTTCAGGAGTTCGTAGTTGTGTGCGTGTTCTCAGTGACAGTGCACTGTTTCAGCAGTTCCGAGTTATGTGTGTGTTCTCAGTGACAGTGCGCTGTTTCAGCAGTTTGTAGTTATGTGTGTCTGTACTCAGTGACAGTGCACTGTTTCAGCAGTTCCTATTTATGTGTGTGTGTTCTCAGTGACAGTGCACTGTTTCAGCAGTTCCTAGTTGTGTGTGTGTTCTCAGTGACAGTGCACAGTTTCAGCAGTTCCTCGTTGTGTGTGTGTTCTCAGTGACAGTGCACTGTTTCAGCAGTTTCAAGTTATGTGTGTGTTCTCAGTGACAGTGCACTGTTTCAGCAGTTCCTAGTTATGTGTGTGTTCTCAGTGACAGTGCGCTGTTTCAGCAGTTCCTAGTTATGTGTGTGTTCTCAGTGACAGTGCGCTGTTTCAGCAGTTCCTAGTTATGTGTGTGTTCTCAGTGACAGTGCGCTGTTTCAGTAGTTCCTAGTTATGTGTTGGTTCTCAGTGACAATGAGCTGTTTCAGCAGTTCGTAGTTATGTGTGTCTGTTCTCAGTGACAATGCACTGTTTCATCAGGTCCTAGTTTTGTGTGTGTTCTCAGTGACAGTGCACTGTTTCAGCAGTTCCTAGTTGAGTGTGTGTTCTCAGTGACAGTGCGCTGTTTCAGCAGTTCGGATTTATGTGTGTCTGTTCTCAGTGACAGTGCACTGTTTCAGCATTTCCTATTTATGTGTGTGTGTTCTCAGTGACAGTGCACTTTTTCAGCAGTTCCTAGTTACGTGTGTGTTCTCAGCGAGCACTGTTTCAGCAGTAGCTAGTTTTGTGAGTGTGTTCTCAGTGACAGTGCACTATTTCTTCAGTTCCTAGTTGTGTGGGTGTGTTCTCAGTGACAGTGCACTGTTTCAGCAGTTCCAAGATGTGTGTGTGTTCTCAGTGACACTGCACTGTTTCAGCATTTCCTATTTATGTGTGTGTGTTCTCAGTGACAGTGCACTTTTTCAGCAGTTCCTAGTTATGTGTGTGTTCTCAGCGAGCACTGTTTCAGCAGTAGCTAGTTTTGTGAGTGTGTTCTCAGTGACAGTGCACTGTTTCAGCAGTTCCTAGTTGTGCATGTGTTCTCAGTGACAGTGCACTATTTCTTCAGTTCCTAGTTGTGTGGGTGTGTTCTCAGTGACAGTGCACTGTTTCAGCAGTTCCTAGTTGTGTGTGTGTTCTCAGTGACAGTGCACTGTTTCAGCAGTTCCTAGTTGTGTGGGTGTGTTCTCAGTGACAGTGCACTGTTTCAGCAGTTCCTATTTATGTGTGTGTGTTTTCAGTGACAGTGCACTTTTTCAGCAGTTCCTAGTTATGTGTGTGTTCTCAGTGACAGTGCACTGTTTCAGCAGTTCCTAGTTATGTGTGTGTTCTCAGTGACAGTGCACTCTTTCAGCAGTTCCTAGTTGTGTGTGTGTTCTCAGTGACAGTGCAATGTTTCAGCAGTTCCTAGTTGTGTGTGTGTTCTCAGTGACAGTGCACTGTTTCAGCAGTTCCTAGTTATGTGTGTGTTCTCAGTGACAGTGCGCTGTTCCAGCAGTTCCTAGTTGTGTGTGTGTTCTCAGTGACAGTGCAATGTTTCAGCAGTTCCTAATTGTGTGTGTGTTCTCAGTGACAGTGCACTGTTTCAGCAGTTCCTAGTTGTGTGTGTGTTCTCAGTGACAGTGCACTGTTTCAGCAGTTCCTAGTTATGTGTGTGTTCTCAGTGACAGTGCACTGTTTCAGCAGTTCCTAGTTGTGTGTGTGTTCTCAGTGACAGTGCACTGTTTCAGCAGTTCCTAGTTGTGTGTGTATTCTCAGTGACAGTGCACTGTTTCAGGAGTTCGTAGTTGTGTGCGTGTTCTCAGTGACAGTGCACTGTTTCAGCAGTTCCGAGTTATGTGTGTGTTCTCAGTGACAGTGCGCTGTTTCAGCAGTTTGTAGTTATGTGTGTCTGTACTCAGTGACAGTGCACTGTTTCAGCAGTTCCTATTTATGTGTGTGTGTTCTCAGTGACAGTGCACTGTTTCAGCAGTTCCTAGTTGTGTGTGTGTTCTCAGTGACAGTGCACAGTTTCAGCAGTTCCTCGTTGTGTGTGTGTTCTCAGTGACAGTGCACTGTTTCAGCAGTTTCAAGTTATGTGTGTGTTCTCAGTGACAGTGCACTGTTTCAGCAGTTCCTAGTTATGTGTGTGTTCTCAGTGACAGTGCGCTGTTTCAGCAGTTCCTAGTTATGTGTGTGTTCTCAGTGACAGTGCGCTGTTTCAGCAGTTCCTAGTTATGTGTGTGTTCTCAGTGACAGTGCGCTGTTTCAGTAGTTCCTAGTTATGTGTTGGTTCTCAGTGACAATGAGCTGTTTCAGCAGTTCGTAGTTATGTGTGTCTGTTCTCAGTGACAATGCACTGTTTCATCAGGTCCTAGTTTTGTGTGTGTTCTCAGTGACAGTGCACTGTTTCAGCAGTTCCTAGTTGAGTGTGTGTTCTCAGTGACAGTGCGCTGTTTCAGCAGTTCGGATTTATGTGTGTCTGTTCTCAGTGACAGTGCACTGTTTCAGCATTTCCTATTTATGTGTGTGTGTTCTCAGTGACAGTGCACTTTTTCAGCAGTTCCTAGTTACGTGTGTGTTCTCAGCGAGCACTGTTTCAGCAGTAGCTAGTTTTGTGAGTGTGTTCTCAGTGACAGTGCACTGTTTCAGCAGTTCCTAGTTGTGCATGTGTTCTCAGTGACAGTGCACTATTTCTTCAGTTCCTAGTTGTGTGGGTGTGTTCTCAGTGACAGTGCACTGTTTCAGCAGTTCCAAGATGTGTGTGTGTTCTCAGTGACACTGCACTGTTTCAGCATTTCCTATTTATGTGTGTGTGTTCTCAGTGACAGTGCACTTTTTCAGCAGTTCCTAGTTATGTGTGTGTTCTCAGCGAGCACTGTTTCAGCAGTAGCTAGTTTTGTGAGTGTGTTCTCAGTGACAGTGCACTGTTTCAGCAGTTCCTAGTTGTGCATGTGTTCTCAGTGACAGTGCACTATTTCTTCAGTTCCTAGTTGTGTGGGTGTGTTCTCAGTGACAGTGCACTGTTTCAGCAGTTCCTAGTTGTGTGTGTGTTCTCAGTGACAGTGCACTGTTTCAGCAGTTCCTAGTTGTGTGGGTGTGTTCTCAGTGACAGTGCACTGTTTCAGCAGTTCCTAGTTGTGTGTGTTCTCAGTAAGAGTGCACTGTTTCAGCAGTTCCTAGTTGTGTGTGTGTGTGTTCTCAGTTACAGTGCACTGTTCCAGCTGTTCCTAGCTGTGTGTGTGGTCTCAGTGACAGTGCACTGTTTCAGCAGTTCCGAGTTGTGTGTGTGTGTTCTCAGTGACAGTGCACTTTTTCAGCAGTTCCTAGTTGTGTGTGTTCTCAGTGACAGTGCACTGTTTCAGCAGTTCCTAGTTGTGTGTGTGTGTTCTCAGTGACAGTGCACTGTTTCAGCAGTTCCTCGTTGTGTGTGTGTGTTCTCAGTGACAGTGCACTGTTTCAGCAGTTTCTAGTAGTGTGTGTGTGTCTGTTGTCAGTGACAGTGCACTGTTTCAGGTGTTCCTAGTTGTGTGTGTGGTCTCAGTAACTGTGCACTGTTTCAGCAGTTCCTAGTTATGTGTGTGTTCTCAGTGACAGTGCACAGTTTCAGCAGTTCCTAGTTGTGTGTGTGTGTTCTCAGTGACAGTGCACTGTTTCAGCAGTTTCTAGTTGTGTGTGTGTGTCTGTTGTCAGTGACAGTGCACTGTTTCAGGTGTTCCTAGTTGTGTGTGTGGTCTCAGTGACTGTGCACTGTTTCAGCAGTTCCGAGTTATATGTGTGTTCTAAGTGACAGTGCACAGTTTCAGCAGTTCCTCGTTGTGTGTGTGTGTTCTCAGTGACAGTGCACTGTTTCAGCAGTTCCTAGTTGTGTGTGTTTTCTCAGTGAAAGTGCAGTGTTTCAGCAGTTTCTAGTTGTGTGTGTGTTCTCAGTGACACTGGACTGTTTCAGCAGTTCCTAGTTTTGTGCGTGTTCTCAGTGACAGTGCACTGTTTCAGCAGTTCCTAGTTGTGTGTGTGTGTTCTCAGTGACAGTGCACTGTTTCAGCAGTTCCTAGTTGTGTGTGTGTTCTCACTGACAATGCACTGTTTCAGCAGTTCCTAGTGATGTGTGTGTTCTCAGTGACAGTGCGCTGTTCCAGCAGTTCGTAATTATGTGTGTCTGTTCTCAGTGACAATGCACTATTTCAACAGTTCCTAGTTGTGTGTGTGTTCTCTTTGACAATGCACTGTTTCAGCAGTTCCTTGTTGTGTGTGTGTTCTCAGTGACAGTGCACTGTTTCAGCATTTCCTATTTATGTGTGTGTGTTCTCAGTGACAGTGCACTTTTTCAGCAGTTCGTAGTTGTGTGTGTGTTCTCAGCGAGCACTGTTTCAGCAGTAGCTAGTTTTGTGAGTGTGTTCTCAGTGACAGTGCGCTTTTTCAGCAGTTCCTAGTTATGTGTTTGTTCTCAGTGACAGTGCACTGTTTCAGCAGTTCCTAGTGGTGTGTGTGTTCTCAGTGACAGTGTAATGTTTCAGCAGTTCCTTGTTATGTGTGTGTTCTCAGTGACAGTGCACTATTTCTTCAGTTCCTAGTTGTGTGGGTGTGTTCTCAGTGACAGTGCACTGTTTCAACAGTTCCGAGATGTGTGTGTGTGTGTTCTCAGTGACAGTGCACTGTTTCAACAGTTCCGAGATGTGTGTGTGTGTGTTCTCAGTGACAATGCACTGATTCAGCAGTTCCGAGATGTGTGTGTGTGTTCACAGTGACAGTGCACTGATTCAGCAGATCGTAGTTGTGTGTGTGTTCTCAGTGACAATGCACTGTTTCAGCAGTTCCTAGTTGTGTGTGTGTGTTCTCAGTGACAGTGCACTGTTTCAGCAGTTCCGAGTTGTGTGTGTGTTCTCAGTGACAGTGCACTGTTTCAGCAGTTTGTAGTTGTGTGTGTGTTCTCAGTGACAGTGCACTGTTTCAGGAGTTCATAGTTATGTGTGTGTGTTTTCATTGAAAGTGCACTTTTTCAGCAGTTCCTAGTTATGTGTGTGTGTCTGTTGTCAGTGACGGTGCACTGTTTTAGGAGTTCCTAGTTGTGTGTGTGTTCTCAGTAACAGAGCACTGTTTCAGCAGTTTCTAGTTGTGTGTGTGTTCTCAGTGACAGTGCACTGTTTCAGCAGTTCCTAGTTATGTGTGTGTGTTCTCAGTGACAGTGCACTTTTTCAGCAGTTCCTAGTTATGTGTGTGTTCTCAGTGACAGTGCACTGTTTCAGCAGTTCGTAGTTGTGTGTGTGTTCTCAGTGACACTGCACTGTTTCAGCAGTTCCTAGTTATGTGTGTGTGTTCTCAGTGACAGTGCACTTTTTCAGCAGTTCCTAGTTATGTGTGTGTTCTCAGTGACAGTGCACTGTTTCAGCAGTTCCTAGTTGTATGTGTGCTCTCAGTGACAGTGCACTGTTTCAGTAGTTCCTAGTTATATGCGTGTGTCTGTTGTCAGGGACAGTGCACTGTTTCAGCAGTTCCTAGTTATGTGTGTGTTCTCAGTGACAATGCACTGTTTCAGCCGTTCCTAGTTGTGTGTGTCTGTTCTCAGTGACAGTGCGCTGTTTCAGCAGTTCCTAGTTGTGTGTGTTCTCAGAGACACTGCACTGTTTCAGCAGTTCCTAGTTATGTGTGTGTTCTCAGTGTCAGTGCAATGTTTCAGCAGTTCCTAGTTGAGTGTGTGTTCTCAGTGACAATGCACTATTTCTTCAGTTCCTAGTTGTGTGGGTGTGTTCTCAGTGACAATGCACTTTTTCAGCAGTTCCTCGTTATGTGTGTGTGTCTGTTGTCAGTGACCGTGCACTGTTTTAGGAGTTCCTAGTTGTGTGTGTGTTCTCAGTAACAGAGCACTGTTTCAGCAGTTTCTAGTTGTGTGTGTGTTCTCAGTGACAGTGCACTGTTTCAGCAGTTCCTCGTTATGTGTGTGTGTCTGTTGTCAGTGACCGTGCACTGTTTCAGCAGTTTCTAGTTGTGTGTGTGTTCTCAGTGACAGTGCACTGTTTCAGCAGTTCCTAGTTATGTGTGTGTTCTCAGTGACAGTGCACTATTTCTTCAGTTCCTAGTTGTGTGGGTGTGTTCTCAGTGACAGTGCACTGTTTCAACAGTTCCGAGATGTGTGTGTGTGTGTTCTCAGTGACAGTGCACTGTTTCAACAGTTCCGAGATGTGTGTGTGTGTGTTCTCAGTGACAATGCACTGATTCAGCAGTTCCGAGATGTGTGTGTGTGTTCACAGTGACAGTGCACTGATTCAGCAGATCGTAGTTGTGTGTGTGTTCTCAGTGACAATGCACTGTTTCAGCAGTTCCTAGTTGTGTGTGTGTGTGTTCTCAGTGACAGTGCACTGTTTCAGCAGTTTGTAGTTGTGTGTGTGTTCTCAGTGACAGTGCACTGTTTCAGCAGTTTGTAGTTGTGTGTGTGTTCTCAGTGACAGTGCAGTGTTTCAGCAGTTTGTAGTTGTGTGTGTGTTCTCAGTGACAGTGCACTGTTTCAGCAGTTCCGAGTTATGTGTGTGTTCTCAGTGACAGTGCACTGTTTCAGCAGTTCCTAGTTGTGTGTGTCTTCTCAGTGACAGTGCGCTTTTTCAGCAGTTCCTTGTTATGTGTGTGTTCTCAGTGACAGTGCACTGTTTCAGCATTTCCTATTTATGTGTGTGTGTTTTCAGTGACAGTGCACTTTTTCAGCAGTTCCTAGTTATGTGTGTGTTCTCAGTGACAGTGCACTGTTTCAGCAGTTCCTAGTTATGTGTGTGTTCTCAGTGACAGTGCACTGTTTCAGCAGTTCCTAGTTGTGTGTGTGTTCTCAGTGACAGTGCAATGTTTCAGCAGTTCCTAGTTGTGTGTGTGTTCTCAGTGACAGTGCACTGTTTCAGCAGTTCCTAGTTATGTGTGTGTTCTCAGTGACAGTGCACTGTTTCAGCAGTTCCTAGTTGTGTGTGTGTTCTCAGTGACAGTGCGCTGTTCCAGCAGTTCCTAGTTGTGTGTGTGTTCTCAGTGACAGTGCAATGTTTCAGCAGTTCCTAATTGTGTGTGTGTTCTCAGTGACAGTGCACTGTTTCAGCAGTTCCTAGTTGTGTGTGTGTTCTCAGTGACAGTGCACTGTTTCAGCAGTTCCTAGTTATGTGTGTGTTCTCAGTGACAGTGCACTGTTTCAGCAGTTCCTAGTTGTGTGTGTGTTCTCAGTGACAGTGCACTGTTTCAGCAGTTCCTAGTTATGTGTGTGTTCTCAGTGACAGTGCACTGTTTCAGCAGTTCCTAGTTGTGTGTGTGTTCTCAGTGACAGTGCAATGTTTCAGCAGTTCCTAATTGTGTGTGTGTTCTCAGTGACAGTGCACTGTTTCAGCAGTTCCTAGTTGTGTGTGTGTTCTCAGTGACAGTGCACTGTTTCAGCAGTTCCTAGTTATGTGTGTGTTCTCAGTGACAGTGCACTGTTTCAGCAGTTCCTAGTTGTGTGTGTGTTCTCAGTGACAGTGCACTGTTTCAGCAGTTCCTAGTTGTGTGTGTATTCTCAGTGACAGTGCACTGTTTCAGGAGTTCGTAGTTGTGTGCGTGTTCTCAGTGACAGTGCACTGTTTCAGCAGTTCCGAGTTATGTGTGTGTTCTCAGTGACAGTGCGCTGTTTCAGCAGTTTGTAGTTATGTGTGTCTGTACTCAGTGACAGTGCACTGTTTCAGCAGTTCCTATTTATGTGTGTGTGTTCTCAGTGACAGTGCACTGTTTCAGCAGTTCCTAGTTGTGTGTGTGTTCTCAGTGACAGTGCACTGTTTCAGCAGTTTCAAGTTATGTGTGTGTTCTCAGTGACAGTGCACTGTTTCAGCAGTTCCTAGTTATGTGTGTGTTCTCAGTGACAGTGCGCTGTTTCAGCAGTTCCTAGTTATGTGTGTGTTCTCAGTGACAGTGCGCTGTTTCAGCAGTTCCTAGTTATGTGTGTGTTCTCAGTGACAGTGCGCTGTTTCAGTAGTTCCTAGTTATGTGTTGGTTCTCAGTGACAATGAGCTGTTTCAGCAGTTCGTAGTTATGTGTGTCTGTTCTCAGTGACAATGCACTGTTTCATCAGGTCCTAGTTTTGTGTGTGTTCTCAGTGACAGTGCACTGTTTCAGCAGTTCCTAGTTGAGTGTGTGTTCTCAGTGACAGTGCGCTGTTTCAGCAGTTCGGATTTATGTGTGTCTGTTCTCAGTGACAGTGCACTGTTTCAGCATTTCCTATTTATGTGTGTGTGTTCTCAGTGACAGTGCACTTTTTCAGCAGTTCCTAGTTACGTGTGTGTTCTCAGCGAGCACTGTTTCAGCAGTAGCTAGTTTTGTGAGTGTGTTCTCAGTGACAGTGCACTGTTTCAGCAGTTCCTAGTTGTGCATGTGTTCTCAGTGACAGTGCACTATTTCTTCAGTTCCTAGTTGTGTGGGTGTGTTCTCAGTGACAGTGCACTGTTTCAGCAGTTCCAAGATGTGTGTGTGTTCTCAGTGACACTGCACTGTTTCAGCATTTCCTATTTATGTGTGTGTGTTCTCAGTGACAGTGCACTTTTTCAGCAGTTCCTAGTTATGTGTGTGTTCTCAGCGAGCACTGTTTCAGCAGTAGCTAGTTTTGTGAGTGTGTTCTCAGTGACAGTGCACTGTTTCAGCAGTTCCTAGTTGTGCATGTGTTCTCAGTGACAGTGCACTATTTCTTCAGTTCCTAGTTGTGTGGGTGTGTTCTCAGTGACAGTGCACTGATTCAGCAGTTCCTAGTTGTGTGTGTGTTCTCAGTGACAGTGCGCTGTTTCAGCAGTTCCTAGTTGTGTGGGTGTGTTCTCAGTGACAGTGCACTGTTTCAGCAGTTCCTAGTTGTGTGTGTTCTCAGTAAGAGTGCACTGTTTCAGCAGTTCCTAGTTGTGTGTGTGTGTGTTCTCAGTTACAGTGCACTGTTCCAGCTGTTCCTAGCTGTGTGTGTGGTCTCAGTGACAGTGCACTGATTCAGCAGTTCCTAGTTGTGTGTGTGTTCTCAGTGACAGTGCGCTGTTTCAGCAGTTCCTAGTTGTGTGGGTGTGTTCTCAGTGACAGTGCACTGTTTCAGCAGTTCCTAGTTGTGTGTGTTCTCAGTGACAGTGCACTGTTTCAGCACTTCCTAGTTGTGTGTGTGTGTTCTCAGTGACAGTGCACTGTTCCAGCTGTTCCTCGCTGTGTGTGTGGTCTCAGTGACAGTGCACTGTTTCAGCAGTTCCGAGTTGTGTGTGTGTGTTCTCAGTGACAGTGCACTTTTTCAGCAGTTCCTAGTTGTGTGTGTTCTCAGTGACAGTGCACTGTTTCAGCAGTTCCTAGTTGTGTGTGTGTGTTCTCAGTGACAGTGCACTGTTTCAGCAGTTCCTCGTTGTGTGTGTGTGTTCTCAGTGACAGTGCACTGTTTCAGCAGTTTCTAGTAGTGTGTGTGTGTCTGTTGTCAGTGACAGTGCACTGTTTCAGGTGTTCCTAGTTGTGTGTGTGGTCTCAGTAACTGTGCACTGTTTCAGCAGTTCCTAGTTATGTGTGTGTTCTCAGTGACAGTGCACAGTTTCAGCAGTTCCTAGTTGTGTGTGTGTGTTCTCAGTGACAGTGCACTGTTTCAGCAGTTTCTAGTTGTGTGTGTGTGTCTGTTGTCAGTGACAGTGCACTGTTTCAGGTGTTCCTAGTTGTGTGTGTGGTCTCAGTGACTGTGCACTGTTTCAGCAGTTCCGAGTTATATGTGTGTTCTAAGTGACAGTGCACAGTTTCAGCAGTTCCTCGTTGTGTGTGTGTTCTCAGTGACAGTGCACTGTTTCAGCAGTTCCTAGTTGTGTGTGTTTTCTCAGTGAAAGTGCAGTGTTTCAGCAGTTTCTAGTTGTGTGTGTGTTCTCAGTGACACTGGACTGTTTCAGCAGTTCCTAGTTTTGTGCGTGTTCTCAGTGACAGTGCACTGTTTCAGCAGTTCCTAGTTGTGTGTGTGTGTTCTCAGTGACAGTGCACTGTTTCAGCAGTTCCTAGTTGTGTGTGTGTTCTCACTGACAATGCACTGTTTCAGCAGTTCCTAGTGATGTGTGTGTTCTCAGTGACAGTGCGCTGTTCCAGCAGTTCGTAATTATGTGTGTCTGTTCTCAGTGACAATGCACTATTTCAACAGTTCCTAGTTGTGTGTGTGTTCTCTTTGACAATGCACTGTTTCAGCAGTTCCTTGTTGTGTGTGTGTTCTCAGTGACAGTGCACTGTTTCAGCATTTCCTATTTATGTGTGTGTGTTCTCAGTGACAGTGCACTTTTTCAGCAGTTCGTAGTTGTGTGTGTGTTCTCAGCGAGCACTGTTTCAGCAGTAGCTAGTTTTGTGAGTGTGTTCTCAGTGACAGTGCGCTTTTTCAGCAGTTCCTAGTTATGTGTTTGTTCTCAGTGACAGTGCACTGTTTCAGCAGTTCCTAGTGGTGTGTGTGTTCTCAGTGACAGTGTAATGTTTCAGCAGTTCCTTGTTATGTGTGTGTTCTCAGTGACAGTGCACTATTTCTTCAGTTCCTAGTTGTGTGGGTGTGTTCTCAGTGACAGTGCACTGTTTCAACAGTTCCGAGATGTGTGTGTGTGTGTTCTCAGTGACAGTGCACTGTTTCAACAGTTCCGAGATGTGTGTGTGTGTGTTCTCAGTGACAATGCACTGATTCAGCAGTTCCGAGATGTGTGTGTGTGTTCACAGTGACAGTGCACTGATTCAGCAGATCGTAGTTGTGTGTGTGTTCTCAGTGACAATGCACTGTTTCAGCAGTTCCTAGTTGTGTGTGTGTGTTCTCAGTGACAGTGCACTGTTTCAGCAGTTCCGAGTTGTGTGTGTGTTCTCAGTGACAGTGCACTGTTTCAGCAGTTTGTAGTTGTGTGTGTGTTCTCAGTGACAGTGCACTGTTTCAGCAGTTCCGAGTTATGTGTGTGTTCTCAGTGACAGTGCATTGTTTCAGGAGTTCATAGTTATGTGTGTGTGTTTTCATTGAAAGTGCACTTTTTCAGCAGTTCCTAGTTATGTGTGTGTGTCTGTTGTCAGTGACGGTGCACTGTTTTAGGAGTTCCTAGTTGTGTGTGTGTTCTCAGTAACAGAGCACTGTTTCAGCAGTTTCTAGTTGTGTGTGTGTTCTCAGTGACAGTGCACTGTTCCAGCTGTTCCTAGCTGTGTGTGTGGTCTCAGTGACAGTGCACTGTTTCAGCAGTTCCGAGTTGTGTGTGTGTGTTCTCAGTGACAGTGCACTTTTTCAGCAGTTCCTAGTTGTGTGTGTTCTCAGTGACAGTGCACTGTTCCAGCTGTTCCTAGCTGTGTGTGTGGTCTCAGTAAGAGTGCACTGTTTCAGCAGTTCCTAGTTGTGTGTGTGTGTGTTCTCAGTTACAGTGCACTGTTCCAGCTGTTCCTAGCTGTGTGTGTGGTCTCAGTGACAGTGCACTGTTTCAGCAGTTCCGAGTTGTGTGTGTGTGTTCTCAGTGACAGTGCACTTTTTCAGCAGTTCCTAGTTGTGTGTGTTCTCAGTGACAGTGCACTGTTTCAGCAGTTCCTAGTTGTGTGTGTGTGTTCTCAGTGACAGTGCACTGTTTCAGCAGTTCCTCGTTGTGTGTGTGTGTTCTCAGTGACAGTGCACTGTTTCAGCAGTTTCTAGTAGTGTGTGTGTTCTCAGTGACACTGGACTGTTTCAGCAGTTCCTAGTTTTGTGCGTGTTCTCAGTGACAGTGCACTGTTTCAGCAGTTCCTAGTTGTGTGTGTGTGTTCTCAGTGACAGTGCACTGTTTCAGCAGTTCCTAGTTGTGTGTGTGTTCTCACTGACAATGCACTGTTTCAGCAGTTCCTAGTGATGTGTGTGTTCTCAGTGACAGTGCGCTGTTCCAGCAGTTCGTAATTATGTGTGTCTGTTCTCAGTGACAATGCACTATTTCAACAGTTCCTAGTTGTGTGTGTGTTCTCTTTGACAATGCACTGTTTCAGCAGTTCCTTGTTGTGTGTGTGTTCTCAGTGACAGTGCACTGTTTCAGCATTTCCTATTTATGTGTGTGTGTTCTCAGTGACAGTGCACTTTTTCAGCAGTTCGTAGTTGTGTGTGTGTTCTCAGCGAGCACTGTTTCAGCAGTAGCTAGTTTTGTGAGTGTGTTCTCAGTGACAGTGCGCTTTTTCAGCAGTTCCTAGTTATGTGTTTGTTCTCAGTGACAGTGCACTGTTTCAGCAGTTCCTAGTGGTGTGTGTGTTCTCAGTGACAGTGTAATGTTTCAGCAGTTCCTTGTTATGTGTGTGTTCTCAGTGACAGTGCACTATTTCTTCAGTTCCTAGTTGTGTGGGTGTGTTCTCAGTGACAGTGCACTGTTTCAACAGTTCCGAGATGTGTGTGTGTGTGTTCTCAGTGACAGTGCACTGTTTCAACAGTTCCGAGATGTGTGTGTGTGTGTTCTCAGTGACAATGCACTGATTCAGCAGTTCCGAGATGTGTGTGTGTGTTCACAGTGACAGTGCACTGATTCAGCAGATCGTAGTTGTGTGTGTGTTCTCAGTGACAGTGCACTGTTTCAGCAGTTCCGAGTTGTGTGTGTGTTCTCAGTGACAGTGCACTGTTTCAGCAGTTTGTAGTTGTGTGTGTGTTCTCAGTGACAGTGCACTGTTTCAGCAGTTCCGAGTTATGTGTGTGTTCTCAGTGACAGTGCATTGTTTCAGGAGTTCATAGTTATGTGTGTGTTCTCAGTGACAATGCACTGTTTCAGCCGTTCCTCGTTGTGTGTGTCTGTTCTCAGTGACAGTGCGCTGTTTCAGCAGTTCCTAGTTGTGTGTGTTCTCAGAGACAATGTCCTGTTTCAGCAGTTCCTAGTTGTGTGTGTCCTCTCAGTGAAAGTGCACTGTTTCAGCAGTTCCTAGTTGTGTGTGTGTTCTCAGTGACAGTGCACTGTTTCAGCAGTTCCTAGTTGTGTGTGTCTTCTCAGTGACAGTGCACTGTTTCAGCAGTTCCTAGTTATATGTGTGTGTCTGTTGTCAGGGACAGTGCACTGTTTTAGGAGTTCCTAGTTGTGTGTGTGTTCTCAGTGACAATGCACTGTTTCAGCCGTTCCTAGTTGTGTGTGTCTGTTGTCAGTGACAGTGCGCTGTTTCAGCAGTTCCGAGTTGTGTGTGTTCTCAGAGACACTGCACTGTTTCAGCAGTTCCTAGTTATGTGTGTGTTCTCAGTGACAGTGCACTGTTTCAGCAGTTCCTATTTATGTGTGAGTTCTCAGTGACAGTGCACTGTTTCAGCAGTCGCTAGTTTTGTTTGTGTTCTCAGTGACAGTGCACTGTTTCAGCAGTTCCTAGTTGTGTGTGTATTCTCAGTGACAGTGCACTGTTTCAGGAGTTCGTAGTTGTGTGTGTGTTCTCAGTGACAGTGCACTGCTTCAGCAGTTCCGAGTTATGTGTGTGTTCTCAGTGACAGTGCGCTGTTTCAGCAGTTTGTAGTTATGTGTGTCTGTTCTCAGTGACAGTGCACTGTTTCAGCAGTTCCTATTTATGTGTGTGTGTTCTCAGTGACAGTGCACTGTTTCAGCAGTTCCTAGTTGTGTGTGTTCTCAGTGACAGTGCACAGTTTCAGCAGTTCCTAGTTGTGTGTGTGTTCTCAGTGACAGTGCACTGTTTCAGCAGTTCCTAGTTATGTGTGTGTTCTCAGTGACAGTGCGCTGTATCAGCAGTTCCTAGTTATGTGTTGGTTCTCAGTGACAGTGTACTGTTTCAGCAGTTCCTAGTTATGTGTGTGTTCTCAGTGACAGTGCGCTGTTTCAGCAGTTCCTAGTTATGTGTTTGTTCTCAGTGACAGTGTACTGTTTCAGCAGTTCCTAGTTATGTGTGTGTTCTCAGTGACAGTGCGCTGTTTCAGCAGTTCATAGTTATGTGTGTGTTCTCAGTGACAGTGCGCTGTTTCAGCAGTTCCTAGTTATGTGTGTGTTCTCAGTGACAGTGCGCTGTTTCAGCAGTTCCTAGTTATGTGTTGGTTCTCAGTGACAATGCATTGTTTCAGCAGTTCCTAGTTATGTGTTGGTTCTCAGTGACAGTGAGCTGTTTCAGCAGTTCGTAGTTATGTGTGTCTGTTCTCAGTGACAATGCACTGTTTCATCAGGTCCTAGTTGTGTGTGTGTTCTCAGTGACAGTGCACTGTTTCAGCATTTCCTATTTATGTGTGTGTGTTCTCAGTGACAGTGCACTTTTTCAGCAGTTCCTAGTTATGTATGTGTTCTCAGCGAGCACTGTTTCAGCAGTAGCTAGTTTTGTGAGTGTGTTCTCAGTGACAGTGCACTGTTTCAGCAGTTCCTAGTTGTGTATGTGTTCTCAGTGACAGTGCACTATTTCTTCAGTTCCTAGTTGTGTGGGTGTGTTCTCAGTGACAGTGCACTGTTTCAGCAGTTCCAAGATGTGTGTGTGTTCTCAGTGACAGTGCACTGATTCAGCAGTTCCTAGTTGTGTATGTGTTCTCAATGACAGTGCACTGTCTCAGCAGTTCCTAGTTGTGTGGGTGTGTTCTCAGTGACAGTGCACTGTTTCAGCAGTTCCTAGTTGTGTGTGTTCTCAGTAAGAGTGCACTGTTTCAGCACTTCCTAGTTGTGTGTGTGTGTTCTCAGTGACAGTGCACTGTTCCAGCTGTTCCTCGCTGTGTGTGTGGTCTCAGTGACAGTGCACTGTTTCAGCAGTTCCGAGTTGTGTGTGTGTGTTCTCAGTGACAGTGCACTGTTTCAGCAGTTTCTAGTTGTGTGTGTGTGTCTGTTGTCAGTGACAGTGCACTGTTTCAGGTGTTCCTAGTTGTGTGTGTGGTCTCAGTAACTGTGCACTGTTTCAGCAGTTCCTAGTTATGTGTGTGTTCTCAGTGACAGTGCACAGTTTCAGCAGTTCCTAGTTGTGTGTGTGTGTTCTCAGTGACAGTGCACTGTTTCAGCAGTTTCTAGTTGTGTGTGTGTGTCTGTTGTCAGTGACAGTGCACTGTTTCAGGTGTTCCTAGTTGTGTGTGTGGTCTCAGTGACTGTGCACTGTTTCAGCAGTTCCTAGTTATATGTGTGTTCTAAGTGACAGTGCACAGTTTCAGCAGTTCCTCGTTGTGTGTGTGTTCTCAGTGACAGTGCACTGTTTCAGCAGTTCCTAGTTGTGTGTGTTTTCTCAGTGAAAGTGCAGTGTTTCAGCAGTTTCTAGTTGTGTGTGTGTTCTCAGTGACAGTGCAGTGTTTCAGCAGTTTCTAGTTGTGTGTGTGTTCTCAGTGACACTGGACTGTTTCAGCAGTTCCTAGTTATGTGTGTGTTCTCAGTGACAGTGCACTGTTTCAGCTGTTCCTATTTATGTGTGTGAGTTCTCAGTGACAGTGCACTGTTTCAGCAGTTGCTAGTTTTGTTTGTGTTCTCAGTGACAGTGCGCTGTTTCAGCAGTTCCTAGTTGTGTGTGTGTGTTCTCAGTGACAATGCACTGTTTCAGCAGTTCCTAGTTGTGTGTGTGTTCTCTTTGACAATGCACTGTTTCAGCAGTTCCTTGTTGTGTGTGTGTTCTCAGTGACAGTGCACTGTTTCAGCATTTCCTATTTATGTGTGTGTGTTCTCAGTGACAGTGCACTTTTTCAGCAGTTCCTAGTTATGTGTGTGTTCTCAGCGAGCACTGTTTCAGCAGTAGCTAGTTTTGTGAGTGTGTTCTCAGTGACAGTGCGCTTTTTCAGCAGTTCCTAGTTATGTGTTTGTTCTCAGTGACAGTGCACTGTTTCAGCAGTTCCTAGTGGTGTGTGTGTTCTCAGTGACAGTGCAATGTTTCAGCAGTTCCTTGTTATGTGTGTGTTCTCAGTGACAGTGCACTATTTCTTCAGTTCCTAGTTGTGTGGGTGTGTTCTCAGTGACAGTGCACTGTTTCAACAGTTCCGAGATGTGTGTGTGTGTGTTCTCAGTGACAGTGCACTGTTTCAACAGTTCCGAGATGTGTGTGTGTGTTCTCAGTGACAGTGCACTGTTTCAGCAGTTCCTAGTTGTGTGTGTGTTCTCAGTAACAGTGCACTGTTTCAGCAGTTTCTAGTTGTGTGTGTGTTCTCAGTAACAGTGCACTATTTCAGCAGTTCCTCGTTGTGTGTGTGTTCTCAGTGACAATGCACTGTTTCAGCAGTTCCTAGTTGTGTGTGTGTTCTCAGTGACAGTGCACTGTTTCAGCAGTTCCTAGTCATGTGTGTGTTCTCAGTGACAGTGCTCTGTTTCAGCAGTTCGGAGTTATGTGTGTCTGTTCTCAGTGACAGTGCACTCTTTCAGCATTTCCTATTTATGTTTGTGTGTTCTCAGTGACAGTGCACTTTTTCAGCAGTTCCTAGTTATGTGTGTGTTCTCAGCGAGCACTGTTTCAGCAGGAGCTAGTTTTGTGAGTGTGTTCTCAGTGACAGTGCGTTTTTTCAGCAGTTCCTAGTTATGTGTTTGTTCTCAGTGACAGTGCACTGTTTCTGCAGTTCCTAGTTGAGTGTGTGTTCTCAGTGACAGTGCAATGTTTCAGCAGTTCCTAGTTGAGTGTGTGTTCTCAGTGACAGTGCACTATTTCTTCAGTTCCTAGTTGTGTGGGTGTGTTCTCAGTGACAGTGCACTGTTTCAACAGTTCCGAGATGTGTGTGTGTGTGTGTGTTCTCAGTGACAGTGCACTGATTCAGCATTTCCGAGATGTGTGTGTGTGTTCTCAGTGACAGTGCACTGTTTCAGCAGTTCCTAGTTGTGTGTGTGTTCTCAGTGACAGTGCGCTGTTTCAGCAGTTCGTACTTATGCGTGTCTGTTCTCAGTGACAATGCACTGTTTCAGCAGTTCCTCGTTGTGTGTGTGTTCTCAGTGACAGTGCGCTGTTCCAGCAGTTCGTAGTTATGTGTGTCTGTTCTCAGTGACAATGCATTGTTTCAGCAGTTCCTAGTTGTGTGTGTGTTCTCTTTGACAATGCACTGTTTCAGCAGTTCCTTGTTGTGTGTGTGTTTTCAGTGACAGTGCGCTGTTTCAGCAGTTCGGAGTTATGTATGTCTGTTCTCAGTGACAGTGCACTGTTTCAGCATTTCCTATTTATGTGTGTGTGTTCTCAGTGACAGTGCACTTTTTCAGCAGTTCCTAGTTATGTGTGTGTTCTCAGCGAGCACTGTTTCAGCAGTAGCTAGTTTTGTGAGTGTGTTCTCAGTGACAGTGCGCTTTTTCAGCAGTTCCTAGTTATGTGTTTGTTCTCAGTGTCAGTGCACTGTTTCAGCAGTTCCTAGTGGTGTGTGTGTTCTCAGTGACAGTGCAATGTTTCAGCAGTTCCTTGTTATGTGTGTGTTCTCAGTGACAGTGCACTGTTTCAACAGTTCCGAGATGTGTGTGTGTGTGTTCTCAGTGACAGTGCACTGTTTCAACAGTTCCGAGATGTGTGTGTGTGTGTTCTCAGTGACAATGCACTGATTCAGCAGTTCCGAGATGTGTGTGTGTGTTCTCAGTGACAGTGCACTGTGTCAGCAGTTCCTAGTTGTGTGTGTGTTCTCAGTGACAGTGCGCTGTTTCAGCAGTTCGTACTTCTGTGTGTCTGTTCTCAGTGACAATGCACTGTTTCAGCAGTTCCTCGTTGTGTGTGTCTTCTCAGTGACAGTGCACTGTTTCAGCAGTCCCTAGTTATGTGTATGTGTTCTCAGTGACAGTGCACTATTTCAGCAGTTCCTCGTTGTGTGTGTGTTCTCAGTGACAGTGCACTGTTTCAGCAGTTCGTAGTTATGTTTGTGTGTTCTCAGTGACAGTGCACTATTTCAGCAGTTCCTCGTTGTGTGTGTGTTCTCAGTGACAATGCACCGTTTCAGCAGTTCCTAGTTATGTGTGTGTTCTCAGTGACATTGCACTGTTTCAGCAGTTCGTAGTTATGAGTGTCTGTTCTCAGTGACAATGCACTGTTTCAGCAGTTCCTAGTTGTGTGTGTGTTCTGAGTGACAATGCACTGTTTCAGCAGTTCCTTGTTGTGTGTGTGTTCTTCGTGACAGTGCGCTTTTTCAGCAGTTCCTAGTTATGTGTGTGTGTTCTCAGTGACAGTGCACTGTTTCAGCAGTTCCTAGTCATGTGTGTGTTCTCAGTGACAGTGCACTGTTTCAGCAGTTCCTTGTTATGTGTGTGTTCTCAGTGACAGTGCTCTGTTTCAGCAGTTCGGAGTTATGTGTGTCTGTTCTCAGTGACAGTGCACTGTTTCAGCATTTCCTATTTATGTGTGTGTGTTCTCACTGACAGTGCACTTTTTCAGCAGTTCCTAGTTATGTGTGTGTTCTCAGCGAGCACTGTTTCAGCAGGAGCTAGTTTTGTGAGTGTGTTCTCAGTGACAGTGCGCTTTTTCAGCAGTTCCTAGTTATGTGTTTGTTCTCAGTGACAGTGCACTGTTTCTGCAGTTCCTAGTTGTGTGTGGGTTCTCAGTGACAATGCACTGTTTCAGCAGTTCCTAGTTGAGTGTGTGTTCTCAGTGACAGTGCACTGTTTCTTCAGTTCCCAGTTGTGTGGGTGTGTTCTCAGTGACAGTGCACTGTTTCAACAGTTCCGAGATGTGTGTGTGTGTGTGTGTTCTCAGTGACAGTGCACTGATTCAGCAGTTCCGAGATGTGTGTGTGTGTTCTCAGTGACAGTGCACTGTTTCAGCAGTTCCTAGTTGTGTGTGTGTTCTCAGTGACAATGCACTGTTTCAGCAGTTCCCAGTTTGTGTGTATTCTCATTGACAATGCAGTGTTTCAGCAGTTCCTCGTTGTGTGTGTGTTCTCAGTGACAGTGCACTGTTTCAGCAGTTCCTAGTTGTGTATGTGTTCTCAGTGACAGTGCACTATTTCTTCAGTTCCTAGTTGTGTGGGTGTGTTCTCAGTGACAGTGCACTGTTTCAGCAGTTCCGAGATGTGTGTGGGTGTGTTCTCAGTGACAGTGCACTGTTTCAGCAGTTCCTAGTTGTGTGGGTGTGTTCTCAGTGACAGTGCACTGTTTCAGCAGTTCCCAGTTTGTGTGTATTCTCATTGACAGTGCAGTGTTTCAGCAGTTCGTAGTTGTGTGTGTGTGTCCTTAGTGAGAGTGCACTGTTTCAGCAGTTCCTAGTTGTGTGTGTGTGTGTTCTCAGTGACAATGCACTTTTTCAGCAGTTCCTAGTTGTGTGTGTGTTCTCAGTGAAATTGCACTGTTTCAGCAGTTCCGAGATGTGTGTGTGTGTGTGTTCTCAGTGACAGTGCACTGATTCAGCAGTTTCACGTTGTGTGTGTGTTCTCAGTGACAGTGCACTGTTTCAGCAGTTTCTAGTTGTGTGTGTGTTCTCAGTGAAATTGCACTGTTTCAGCAGTTCCGAGATGTGTGTGTGTGTGTTCTCAGTGAAAGTGCACTGTTTCAGCAGTTTCTAGTTGTGTGTGTGTTCTCAGTGACAGTGCACTGTTTCAGCAGTTTCTAGTTGTGTGTGTGTTCTCAGTGAAAGTGCAATGTTTCAGCAGTTCCGAGATGTGTGTGTGTGTGTTCACAGTGACAGTGCACTGATTCAGCAGTTCCTAGTTGTGTGTGTGTGTGTTCTCAGTGACAGTGCACTGTTTCAGCCGTTCCTAGTTGTGTGTGTCTGTTCTCAGTGACAGTGCGCTGTTTCAGCAGTTCCTAGTTGTGTGTGTTCTCAGAGACAATGTCCTGTTTCAGCAGTTCCTAGTTGTGTGTGTCTGTTCTCAGTGACAGTGCACTGTTTCAGCAGTTCCTAGTTGTGTCTGTGTTCTCAGTGACAGTGCACTGTTTCAGCCGTTCCTAGTTGTGTGTGTCTGTTCTCAGTGACAGTGCGCTGTTTCAGCAGTTCCTAGTTGTGTGTGTTCTCAGAGACAATGTCCTGTTTCAGCAGTTCCTAGTTGTGTGTGTGTTCTCAGTGACAGTGCACTGTTTCAGCAGTTCCTAGTTGTGTGTCTGTTCTCAGTGACAGTGCACTGTTTCAGCAGTTCCTAGTTGTGTCTGTGTTCTCAGTGACAGTGCACTGTTTCAGCCGTTCCTAATTGTGTGTGTCTTCTCAGTGACAGTGCGCTTTTTCAGCAGTTCCTTGTTATGTGTGTGTGTTCTCAGTGACAGTGCACTGTTTCAGCATTTCCTATTTATGTGTGTGTGTTCTCAGTGACAGTGCACTATTTCAGCAGTTCCTAGTTGTGTGTGTGTGTTCTCAGTGACAGTACAGTGTTTCAGCATTTCCTAGTTGTGTGTGTGTTCTCAGTGACAGTGCACTATTTCAGCAGTTCCTAGTTGTGTGTGTGTGTTCTCAGTGAAAGTGCACTTTTTCAGCAGTTTCTAGTTGTGTGTGTGTTCTCAGTGACAGTGCAGTATTTCAGCAGTTCCTATTTATGTGTGTGTTCTCAGTGACAGTGCAGTGTTTCAGCATTTCCCAGTTGTGTGTGTGTTCTCAGTGACAGTGCACTATTTCAGCAGTTCCTAGTTGTGTGTGTGTGTTCTCAGTGAAAGTGCACTTTTTCAGCAGTTTCTAGTTGTGTGTGTGTTCTCAGTGACAGTGCAGTGTTTCTGCATTTCCTAGTTGTGTGTGTGTTCTCAGTGACAGTGCACTGTTTCAGCAGTTCCTAGTTGTGTGTGTGTTCTCAGTGACAGTGCGCTATTTCTTCAGTTCCTAGTTGTGTGGGTGTGTTCTCAGTGACAGTGCACTGTTTCAGCAGTTCCGAGATGCGTGCGTGTGTGTTCTCAGTGACAGTGCTCTGATTCAGCAGTTCCTAGTTGTGTGTGTGTTCTCATTGACAGTGCACTATTTCAGCAGTTCCTAGTTGTGTGGGTGTGTTCTCAGTGACAGTGCACTGTTTCAGCATTTCCTAGTAGTGTGTGTGTTCTCAGTGACAGTGCACTGTTTCAGCATTTCCTAGTTGTGTGTGTGTTCTCAGTGACAGTGCACTGTTTCAGCAGTTCCAAGTTACGTGTTTGTTCTCAGTGACAGTGCACTGTTTCAGCAGTTCCTAGTTGTGTGTGTGTTCTCAGTGACAGAGCACTGTTTCAGCAGTTCCTAGTTATGTGTGTGTTCTCAGTGACAGTGCGCTGTTTCACCAATTCGTCGTTATGTGTGTCTGTTATCAGTGACAATGCACTGTTTCAGCAGTTCCTAGTTGTGTGTGTGTTCTCAGTGACAGTGCACTGTTTCAGCATTTCCTAGTTGTGTGGGTGTGTTCTCAGTGACAGTGCACTGTTTCAGCAATTCCGAGATGTGTGTGTGTGTGTTCTCAGTGACAGTGCACTGTTTCAGCAGTTCCTAGTTATGTGTGTGTTCTCAGTGACAGTGCACTGTTTCAGCAGTTCCTAGTTGTGTGTGTGTTCTCAGTGACAATGCACTGTTTCAGCAGTTCCTCGTTTTGTGTGTGTTCTAGTGACAGTGCGCGGTTTCAGCAGTTCCCAGTTATGTGTGTCTGTTCACAGTGACAATGCACTGTTTCAGCATTTCCTAGTTGTGTGTGTGTTCTCAGTGACAGTGCGCTGTTTCAGCAGTTCCAAGTTGTGTGTGTGTTCTCAGTCACAGTGCACTGTTTCAGCAGTTCCTAGTTGTGTGTTGTGTTCTCAGTGACAGTACACTGTTTCAGCAGTTCCTAGTTGTGTGTGTGTTCTCAGTGACAGTGCACTGTTTCAGCAGTTCCTAGTTGTGTGTGTGTTCTCAGTGACAGTGCGCTGTTTCAGCAGTTCCTAGTTGTGTGTGTGTGTTCTCAGTGACAGTGCACTGTTTCAGCAGTTCCTAGTTGTGTGTGTGTGTTCTCAGTGACAGTGCACTGTTTCAGCAGTTCCTAGTTGTGTGTGTGTTCTCAGTGACAGAGCACTGTTTCAGCAGTTCCTAGTTATGTGTGTGTTCTCAGTGACAGTGCGCTGTTTCAGCAGTTCCTAGTTGTGTGTGTGTTCTCAGTGACAGTGCACTGTTTCAGCAGTTCCTAGTTGTGTGTGTGTTCTCAGTGACAGCGCACTATTTCTTCAGTTCCTAGTTGTGTGTGTGTGTTCTCAGTGAAAGTGCACTTTTTCAGCAGTTTCTAGTTGTGTGTGTGTTCTCAGTGACAGTGCACTATTTCAGCAGTTCCTAGTTGTGTGTGTGTGTTCTCAGTGAAAGTGCACTTTTTCAGCAGTTTCTAGTTGTGTGTGTGTTCTCAGTGACAGTGCACTATTTCAGCAGTTCCTATTTATGTGTGTGTGTTCTCAGTGACAGTGCAGTGTTTCAGCATTTCCTAGTTGTGTGTGTGTTCTCAGTGACAGTGCACTATTTCAGCAGTTCCTAGTTGTGTGTGTGTGTTCTCAGTGAAAGTGCACTTTTTCAGCAGTTTCTAGTTGTGTGTGTGTTCTCAGTGACAGTGCACTATTTCAGCAGTTCCTATTTATGTGTGTGTGTTCTCAGTGACAGTGCACTGTTTCAGCAGTAGCTACTTGTGTGAGTGTGTTCTCAGTGTCAGTGCACTTTTTCAGCAGTTCATAGTTGTGTGTGTGTTCTCAGTGACAATGCACTGTTTCAGCAGTTCGTAGTTATGTGTGTGTGTTCTCAGTGACAGTGCACTGTTTCAGCAGTTCCTAGTTGTGTGTGTGTGTTCTCAGTGACAGTGCACTGTTTCAGCAGTTCCTAGTTGTGTGTGTGTTCTCAGTGACAGAGCACTGTTTCAGCAGTTCCTAGTTGTGTGTGTGTTCTCAGTGACAGTGCACTGTTTCAGCAGTTCCTAGTTGTGTGTGTGTTCTCAGTGACAGCGCACTATTTCTTCAGTTCCTAATTGTGTGGGTGAATTCTCAGTGAAAGTGCACTTTTTCAGCAGTTTCTAGTTGTGTGTGTGTTCTCAGTGACAGTGCACTATTTCAGCAGTTCCTAGTTGTGTGTGTGTGTTCTCAGTGAAAGTGCACTTTTTCAGCAGTTTCTAGTTGTGTGTGTGTTCTCAGTGACAGTGCACTGTTTCAGCAGTAGCTACTTGTGTGAGCGTGTTCTCAGTGAGAGTGCACTTTTTCAGCAGTTCCTAGTTATGTGTTTGTTCTCAGTGACAGTGCACTGTTTCAGCAGTTCATAGTTGTGTGTGTGTTCTCAGTTACAATGCACTGTTTCAGCAGTTCGTAGTTATGTGTGTGTGTTCTCAGTGAAAGTGCACTGTTTCAGCAGTTCCTAGTTGTGTGTGTGTGTTCTCAGTGACAGTGCACTGTTTCAGCAGTTCCTAGTTGTGTGTGTGTGTCCTCAGTGACAGTGCACTGTTTCAGCAGTTCCAAGTTGTGTCTGTGTTCTCAGTCACAGTGCACTGTTTCAGCAGTTCCTAGTTGTGTGTGTGTGTTCTCAGTGACAGTGCACTGTTTCAGCAGTTCCTAGTTGTGTGTGTGTGTTCTCAGTGAAAGTGCACTTTTTCAGCAGTTTCTAGTTGTGTGTGTGTTCTCAGTGACAGTGCACTATTTCAGCAGTTCCTATTTATGTGTGTGTGTTCTCAGTGACAGTGCACTGTTTCAGCAATTCCTAGTTGTGTGTGTGTTCTCAGTGACAGTGCACTGTTTCAGCAATTCCTAGTTGTGTGTGTGTGTCCTCAGTTAAAGTGCACTTTTTGAGCAGTTTCTAGTTGTGTGTGTGTTCTCAGTGACAGTGCACTATTTCAGCAGTTCCTATTTATGTGTGTGTGTTCTCAGTGACAGTGCACTGTTTCAGCAATTCCTAGTTGTGTGTGTGTTCTCAGTGACAGTGCACTTTTTCAGCAGTTCCTAGTTATGTGTTTGTTGTCAGTGACAGTGCACTGTTTCAGCAGTTCATAGTTGTGTGTGTGTTCTCAGTGACAATGCACTGTTTCAGCAGTTCGTAGTTATGTGTGTGTGTTCTCAGTGAAAGTGCACTGTTTCAGCAGTTCCTAGTTGTGTGTGTGTGTTCTCAGTGACAGTGCACTGTTTCAGCAGTTCCTAGTTGTGTGTGTGTGTTCTCAGTGACAGTGCACTGTTTCAGCAGTTCCTAGTTGTGTGTGTGTTCTCAGTGACAGTGCACTGTTTCAGCAGTTCCTAGTTGTGTGTGTGTTCTCAGTGACAGCGCACTATTTCTTCAGTTCCTAGTTGTGTGGGTGTGTTCTCAGTGAAAGTGCACTTTTTCAGCAGTTTCTAGTTGTGTGTGTGTTCTCAGTGACATTGCACTATTTCAGCAGTTCCTAGTTGTGTGTGTGTGTTCTCAGTGAAAGTGCACTTTTTCAGCAGTTTCTAGTTGTGTGTGTGTTCTCAGTGACAGTGCACTATTTCAGCAGTTCCTATTTATGTGTGTGTGTTCTCAGTGACAGTGCACTGTTTCAGCAGTTCCTAGTTATGTGTGTGTTCTCAGTGACAGTGCACTGTTTCAGCAGTAGCTACTTGTGTGAGTGTGTTCTCAGTGACAGTGCACTTTTTCAGCAGTTCCTAGTTATGTGTGTGTGTTCTCAGTGACAGTGCACTGTTTCAGCAGTTCCTAGTTATGTGTTTGTTCTCAGTGACAGTGCACTGTTTCAGCACTTTCTAGTTATTTGTGTGTGTTCTCAGTGACAGTGCGCTGTTTCAGCAGTTCCTAGATATGTGTGTGTTCTCAGTGACAGTGCACTGTTTCAGCAGTTTCTAGTTGTGTGTGTTCTCAGTGACAGTGCACTGTTTAAGCAGTTCCTAGTTATGTGTGTGTTCTCAGTGACAGTGCACTGTTTCAGCAGTTCCTAGTTGTGTGTGTGTTCTCAGTGACAGTACACTATTTCAGCAGTTCCTAGTTGTGTGTGTGTTCTCAGTGACAGTGCATTGTTTCAGCAGTTGCTAGTTGTGTGTGTGTTCTAAGTGAGAGTCCGCTGTTTCAGCAGTTCCTAGTTGTGTGTGTGTGTTCTCAGTGACAGTGCACTGTTTCAGCAGTTCCTAGTTGTGTTTGTGTTCTCAGTGACAGTGCACAGTTTCAGCAGTCCCTAGTTGTGTGTGTGTGTTCTCAGTGACAGTGCACTGTTTCAGCAGTTCCTAGTTATGTTTGTGTTCTCAGTGACAGTGCACTGTTTCAGCAGTTCCTAGTTATGTGTTTGTTCTCAGTTGCAGTGCTCTGTTTCAGCAATTCCTAGTTATGTGTGTGTTCTCTGTGACGGTGCACTGTTTCAGCAGTTCCCAGTTGTGTGTGTGTGTTCTCAGTGACAGTGCACTGTTTCAGCAGTTCCTCGTTATGTTTGTGTTCTCAGTGACAGTGCACTGTTTCAGCAGTTCCGAGTTATGTGTGTGTTCTCAGTGGCAGTGCACTGTTTCAGCAGTTCCTAGTTATGAGTTTGATCTCTGTGACGGTGCACTGTTTCAGCAGTTCCTAGTTATGTGTATGTTCTCAGTGACAGTGCACTGTTTCAGCAGTTCCTAGTTGTGTGTGTTTTCTCAGTGACAGTGCTCTGTTTCAGCAGATCCTAGTTGTGTGTGTGTTCTCAGTGACTGTGCACTGTTTCAGCATTTCCCAGTTGTGTGTGTGTTCTCAGTGACAGTGCTCTGTTTCAGCAGATCCTAGTTGTGTGTGTGTTCTCAGTGACAGTGCACTGTTTCAGCATTTCCCAGTTGTGTGTGTGTGTACTCATTGACAGTGCACGTTTTCAGCATTTCCCAGTTGTAAGTGTGTTCTCAGTGACAGTACTCGGTTTCAGCAGTTCCTAGTTGTGTGTGTGTTCTCAGTGACAGTGCACTTTTTCAGCATTTCCCAGTTGTGTGTGTGTTCTCAGTGACAGTGCACTGTTTCAGCAGTTCCTAGTTGTGTGTGTGTTCTCAGTGACAGTGCACTGTTTCAGCAGTTCCTAGTTGTGTGTGTGTTCTCAGTGACAGTGCACTGTTTCAGCAGTTCCTAGTTGTGTGTGTGTTCTCAGTCAGAGTGCGCTGTTTCAGCAGTTCCTAGTTGTGTGTTTTTTCTCAGTGACAGTGCACTGTTTCAGCACTTCCTAGTTATTTGTGTGTGTTCTCAGTGACAGTGCGCTGTTTCAGCAGTTCCTTGTTGTGTGTGTGTTCTCAGTGACAGTGCGCTGTTTCGGCAGTTCCTAGTTATGTGTGTATTCTCAGTGACAGTGCACTATTTCAGCAGTTCCTAGTTGTGTGTGTGTGTTCTCAGTGACAGTGCAGTGTTTCAGCATTTCCTAGTTGTGTGTGTGTTCTCAGTGACAGTGCACTATTTCAGCAGTTCCTAGTTGTGTGTGTGTGTTCTCAGTTAAAGTGCACTTTTTGAGCAGTTTCTAGTTGTGTGTGTGTTCTCAGTGACAGTGCACTATTTCAGCAGTTCCTATTTATGTGTGTGTGTTCTCAGTGACAGTGCACTGTTTCAGCAGTTCCTAGTTGTGTGTGTGTTCTCAGTGACAGTGCACTTTTTCAGCAGTTCCTAGTTATGTGTTTGTTGTCAGTGACAGTGCACTGTTTCAGCAGTTCATAGTTGTGTGTGTGTTCTCAGTGACAATGCACTGTTTCAGCAGTTCGTAGTTATGTGTGTGTGTTCTCAGTGAAAGTGCACTGTTTCAGCAGTTCCTAGTTGTGTGTGTGTGTTCTCAGTGACAGTGCACTGTTTCAGCAGTTCCTAGTTGTGTGTGTGTGTTCTCAGTGACAGTGCACTGTTTCAGCAGTTCCTAGTTGTGTGTGTGTTCTCAGTGACAGTGCACTGTTTCAGCAGTTCCTAGTTGTGTGTGTGTTCTCAGTGACAGCGCACTATTTCTTCAGTTCCTAGTTGTGTGGGTGTGTTCTCAGTGAAAGTGCACTTTTTCAGCAGTTTCTAGTTGTGTGTGTGTTCTCAGTGACATTGCACTATTTCAGCAGTTCCTAGTTGTGTGTGTGTGTTCTCAGTGAAAGTGCACTTTTTCAGCAGTTTCTAGTTGTGTGTGTGTTCTCAGTGACAGTGCACTATTTCAGCAGTTCCTATTTATGTGTGTGTGTTCTCAGTGACAGTGCACTGTTTCAGCAGTTCCTAGTTATGTGTGTGTTCTCAGTGACAGTGCACTGTTTCAGCAGTAGCTACTTGTGTGAGTGTGTTCTCAGTGACAGTGCACTTTTTCAGCAGTTCCTAGTTATGTGTGTGTGTTCTCAGTGACAGTGCACTGTTTCAGCAGTTCCTAGTTATGTGTTTGTTCTCAGTGACAGTGCACTGTTTCAGCACTTTCTAGTTATTTGTGTGTGTTCTCAGTGACAGTGCGCTGTTTCAGCAGTTCCTAGATATGTGTGTGTTCTCAGTGACAGTGCACTGTTTCAGCAGTTTCTAGTTGTGTGTGTTCTCAGTGACAGTGCACTGTTTAAGCAGTTCCTAGTTATGTGTGTGTTCTCAGTGACAGTGCACTGTTTCAGCAGTTCCTAGTTGTGTGTGTGTTCTCAGTGACAGTACACTATTTCAGCAGTTCCTAGTTGTGTGTGTGTTCTCAGTGACAGTGCACTGTTTCAGCAGTTGCTAGTTGTGTGTGTGTTCTAAGTGAGAGTCCGCTGTTTCAGCAGTTCCTAGTTGTGTGTGTGTGTTCTCAGTGACAGTGCACTGTTTCAGCAGTTCCTAGTTGTGTTTGTGTTCTCAGTGACAGTGCACAGTTTCAGCAGTCCCTAGTTGTGTGTGTGTGTTCTCAGTGACAGTGCACTGTTTCAGCAGTTCCTAGTTATGTTTGTGTTCTCAGTGACAGTGCACTGTTTCAGCAGTTCCTAGTTATGTGTTTGTTCTCAGTTGCAGTGCTCTGTTTCAGCAATTCCTAGTTATGTGTGTGTTCTCTGTGACGGTGCACTGTTTCAGCAGTTCCCAGTTGTGTGTGTGAGTTCTCAGTGACAGTGCACAGTTTCAGCAGTCCCTAGTTGTGTGTGTGTGTTCTCAGTGACAGTGCACTGTTTCAGCAGTTCCTAGTTATGTTTGTGTTCTCAGTGACAGTGCACTGTTTCAGCAGTTCCTAGTTATGTGTTTGTTCTCAGTTGCAGTGCTCTGTTTCAGCAATTCCTAGTTATGTGTGTGTTCTCTGTGACGGTGCACTGTTTCAGCAGTTCCCAGTTGTGTGTGTGTGTTCTCAGTGACAGTGCACTGTTTCAGCAGTTCCTCGTTATGTTTGTGTTCTCAGTGACAGTGCACTGTTTCAGCAGTTCCGAGTTATGTGTGTGTTCTCAGTGGCAGTGCACTGTTTCAGCAGTTCCTAGTTATGAGTTTGATCTCTGTGACGGTGCACTGTTTCAGCAGTTCCTAGTTATGTGTATGTTCTCAGTGACAGTGCACTGTTTCAGCAGTTCCTAGTTGTGTGTGTTTTCTCAGTGACAGTGCTCTGTTTCAGCAGATCCTAGTTGTGTGTGTGTTCTCAGTGACTGTGCACTGTTTCAGCATTTCCCAGTTGTGTGTGTGTTCTCAGTGACAGTGCTCTGTTTCAGCAGATCCTAGTTGTGTGTGTGTTCTCAGTGACAGTGCACTGTTTCAGCATTTCCCAGTTGTGTGTGTGTGTACTCATTGACAGTGCACGTTTTCAGCATTTCCCAGTTGTAAGTGTGTTCTCAGTGACAGTACTCGGTTTCAGCAGTTCCTAGTTGTGTGTGTGTTCTCAGTGACAGTGCACTTTTTCAGCATTTCCCAGTTGTGTGTGTGTTCTCAGTGACAGTGCACTGTTTCAGCAGTTCCTAGTTGTGTGTGTGTTCTCAGTGACAGTGCACTGTTTCAGCAGTTCCTAGTTGTGTGTGTGTTCTCAGTGACAGTGCACTGTTTCAGCAGTTCCTAGTTGTGTGTGTGTTCTCAGTCAGAGTGCGCTGTTTCAGCAGTTCCTAGTTGTGTGTTTTTTCTCAGTGACAGTGCACTGTTTCAGCACTTCCTAGTTATTTGTGTGTGTTCTCAGTGACAGTGCGCTGTTTCAGCAGTTCCTTGTTGTGTGTGTGTTCTCAGTGACAGTGCGCTGTTTCGGCAGTTCCTAGTTATGTGTGTATTCTCAGTGACAGTGCACTATTTCAGCAGTTCCTAGTTGTGTGTGTGTGTTCTCAGTGACAGTGCAGTGTTTCAGCATTTCCTAGTTGTGTGTGTGTTCTCAGTGACAGTGCACTATTTCAGCAGTTCCTAGTTGTGTGTGTGTGTTCTCAGTTAAAGTGCACTTTTTGAGCAGTTTCTAGTTGTGTGTGTGTTCTCAGTGACAGTGCACTATTTCAGCAGTTCCTATTTATGTGTGTGTGTTCTCAGTGACAGTGCACTGTTTCAGCAGTTCCTAGTTGTGTGTGTGTTCTCAGTGACAGTGCACTTTTTCAGCAGTTCCTAGTTATGTGTTTGTTGTCAGTGACAGTGCACTGTTTCAGCAGTTCATAGTTGTGTGTGTGTTCTCAGTGACAATGCACTGTTTCAGCAGTTCGTAGTTATGTGTGTGTGTTCTCAGTGAAAGTGCACTGTTTCAGCAGTTCCTAGTTGTGTGTGTGTGTTCTCAGTGACAGTGCACTGTTTCAGCAGTTCCTAGTTGTGTGTGTGTGTTCTCAGTGACAGTGCACTGTTTCAGCAGTTCCTAGTTGTGTGTGTGTTCTCAGTGACAGTGCACTGTTTCAGCAGTTCCTAGTTGTGTGTGTGTTCTCAGTGACAGCGCACTATTTCTTCAGTTCCTAGTTGTGTGGGTGTGTTCTCAGTGAAAGTGCACTTTTTCAGCAGTTTCTAGTTGTGTGTGTGTTCTCAGTGACATTGCACTATTTCAGCAGTTCCTAGTTGTGTGTGTGTGTTCTCAGTGAAAGTGCACTTTTTCAGCAGTTTCTAGTTGTGTGTGTGTTCTCAGTGACAGTGCACTATTTCAGCAGTTCCTATTTATGTGTGTGTGTTCTCAGTGACAGTGCACTGTTTCAGCAGTTCCTAGTTATGTGTGTGTTCTCAGTGACAGTGCACTGTTTCAGCAGTAGCTACTTGTGTGAGTGTGTTCTCAGTGACAGTGCACTTTTTCAGCAGTTCCTAGTTATGTGTGTGTGTTCTCAGTGACAGTGCACTGTTTCAGCAGTTCCTAGTTATGTGTTTGTTCTCAGTGACAGTGCACTGTTTCAGCACTTTCTAGTTATTTGTGTGTGTTCTCAGTGACAGTGCGCTGTTTCAGCAGTTCCTAGATATGTGTGTGTTCTCAGTGACAGTGCACTGTTTCAGCAGTTTCTAGTTGTGTGTGTTCTCAGTGACAGTGCACTGTTTAAGCAGTTCCTAGTTATGTGTGTGTTCTCAGTGACAGTGCACTGTTTCAGCAGTTCCTAGTTGTGTGTGTGTTCTCAGTGACAGTACACTATTTCAGCAGTTCCTAGTTGTGTGTGTGTTCTCAGTGACAGTGCACTGTTTCAGCAGTTGCTAGTTGTGTGTGTGTTCTAAGTGAGAGTCCGCTGTTTCAGCAGTTCCTAGTTGTGTGTGTGTGTTCTCAGTGACAGTGCACTGTTTCAGCAGTTCCTAGTTGTGTTTGTGTTCTCAGTGACAGTGCACAGTTTCAGCAGTCCCTAGTTGTGTGTGTGTGTTCTCAGTGACAGTGCACTGTTTCAGCAGTTCCTAGTTATGTTTGTGTTCTCAGTGACAGTGCACTGTTTCAGCAGTTCCTAGTTATGTGTTTGTTCTCAGTTGCAGTGCTCTGTTTCAGCAATTCCTAGTTATGTGTGTGTTCTCTGTGACGGTGCACTGTTTCAGCAGTTCCCAGTTGTGTGTGTGAGTTCTCAGTGACAGTGCACTGTTTCAGCAGTTCCTCATTATGTTTGTGTTCTCAGTGACAGTGCACTGTTTCAGCAGTTCCGAGTTATGTGTGTGTTCTCAGTGACAGTGCACTGTTTCAGCAGTTCCTAGTTGTGTGTACGTTCTCAGTGACAGTGCACTGTTTCAGCAGTTCCTAGTTGTGTGTGTGTTCTCAGTCAGAGTGCGCTGTTTCAGCAGTTCCTAGTTGTGTGTTTTTTCTCAGTGACAGTGCACTGTTTCAGCACTTCCTAGTTATTTGTGTGTGTTCTCAGTGACAGTGCGCTGTTTCAGCAGTTCCTTGTTGTGTGTGTGTTCTCAGTGACAGTGCGCTGTTTCGGCAGTTCCTAGTTATGTGTATGTTCTCAGTTACAGTGCGCTGTTACAGCAGTTACGAGTTATGTGTGTGTGTTCTCAGTGACAGTGCACTGTTTCAGCAGTTCCTAGTTATGTGCATGTGCTCAGTGACAGTGCACTGTTTCAGCAGTTCCTAGTTATGTGTGTGTTCACAGTGACAGTGCACTGTTTCAGCAGTTCCTAGTTATGTGTGTGTTCTCAGTGACAGTGAACTGTTTCAGCAGTTTCTAGTTGTGTGTGTTCTCAGTGACCGTGCACTGTTTCAGCAGTTCCTAGTTATGTGTGTGTTCACAGTGACAGTGCACTGTTTCAGCAGTTCCTAGTTGTGTGTGTGTGTTCTCAGGGACAGTACACTATTTCAGCAGTTCCTAGTTGTGTGTGTGTTCTCAGTGACAGTGCACTTTTTCAGCAGTTCCCAGTTGTGTGTGTGTACTCAGTGACAGTGCACGTTTTTAGCATTTCCCAGTTGTGTATGTGTTCTCAGTGACAGTGAACTGTTTCAGCAGTTTCTAGTTGTGTGTGTTCTCAGTGACCGTGCACTGTTTCAGCAGTTCCTAGTTATGTGTGTGTTCACAGTGACAGTGCACTGTTTCAGCAGTTCCTAGTTGTGTGTGTGTGTTCTCGGTGCCAGTGCACAGTTTCAGCAGTTCCTAGTTGTGTTTGTGTTCTCAGTGAAAGTGCACTGTTTCAGCAGTTCCTACTTGTGTTTGTGTCCTCAGTGACAGTGCACTGTTTCAGCAGTTCCTAGTTGTGTGTGTGTGTTCTCAGTGACAGTGCACTGTTTCAGCAGTTGCTAGTTGTGTGTGTGTGTGTTCGAAGTGAGAGTGCGCTGTTTAAGCAGTTCCTAGTTGTGTGTGTGTGTTCTCAGTGACAGTGCACTGTTTCAGCAGTTCCTAGTTGTGTGTGTGTTCTCAGTGACAGTGCACTGTTTCAGCAGTTCCTAGTTGTGTTTGTGTTCTCAGTGACAGTGCACTGTTTCAGCAGTTCCTAGTTGTGTGTTTGTTCTCAGTGACAGTGCACTGTTTCAGCAGTTCCTAGTTATTTGTGTGTGTTCTCAGTGACAGTGCGCTGTTTCAGCAGTTCCTAGTTGTGTTTGTGTTCTCAGTGACAGTGCACTGTTTCAGCAGTTCCTAGTTGTGTGTTTGTTCTCAGTGACAGTGCACTGTTTCAGCACTTCCTAGTTATTTGTGTGTGTTCTCAGTGACAGTGCGCTGTTTCAGCAGTTCCTAGTTATTTGTGTGTGTTCTCAGTGACAGTGCACTGTTTCAGCAGTTCCTAGTTATTTGTGTGTGTTCTCAGTGACAGTGCGCTGTTTCAGCAGTTCCTAGTTGTGTTTGTGTTCTCAGTGACAGTGCACTGTTTCAGCAGTTCCTAGTTGTGTGTTTGTTCTCAGTGACAGTGCACTGTTTCAGCACTTCCTAGTTATTTGTGTGTGTTCTCAGTGACAGTGCGCTGTTTCAGCAGTTCCTAGTTATTTGTGTGTGTTCTCAGTGACAGTGCACTGTTTCAGCAGTTCCTAGTTATCTGTGTGTGTTCTCAGTGACAGTGCACTGTTTCAGCAGTTCCTAGTTGTGTTTGTGTTCTCAGTGACAGTGCGCTGTTTCAGCAGTTCCTAGTTTTGTTTGTGTTCTCAGTGACAGTGCACTGTTTCAGCAGTTCCTAGTTGTGTGTTTGTTCTCAGTGACAGTGCACTGTTTCAGCACTTCCTAGTTATGTGTTTGTTGTCAGTGACAGTGCACTGTTTCAGCAGTTCCTAGTTGTGTTTGTGTTCTCAGTGACAGTGCACTGTTTCAGCATTTCCTAGTTGTGTGTGTGTTCTCAGTGACAGTGCACTATTTCAGCAGTTCCTATTTATGTGTGTGTGTTCTCAGTGACAGTGCACTGTTTCAGCAGTTCCTAGTTGTGTGTGTGTTCTCAGTGACAGTGCACTTTTTCAGCAGTTCCTAGTTATGTGTTTGTTGTCAGTGACAGTGCACTGTTTCAGCAGTTCATAGTTGTGTGTGTGTTCTCAGTGACAATGCACTGTTTCAGCAGTTCGTAGTTATGTGTGTGTGTTCTCAGTGAAAGTGCACTGTTTCAGCAGTTCCTAGTTGTGTGTGTGTGTTCTCAGTGACAGTGCACTGTTTCAGCAGTTCCTAGTTGTGTGTGTGTGTTCTCAGTGACAGTGCACTGTTTCAGCAGTTCCTAGTTGTGTGTGTGTTCTCAGTGACAGTGCACTGTTTCAGCAGTTCCTAGTTGTGTGTGTGTTCTCAGTGACAGCGCACTATTTCTTCAGTTCCTAGTTGTGTGGGTGTGTTCTCAGTGAAAGTGCACTTTTTCAGCAGTTTCTAGTTGTGTGTGTGTTCTCAGTGACATTGCACTATTTCAGCAGTTCCTAGTTGTGTGTGTGTGTTCTCAGTGAAAGTGCACTTTTTCAGCAGTTTCTAGTTGTGTGTGTGTTCTCAGTGACAGTGCACTATTTCAGCAGTTCCTATTTATGTGTGTGTGTTCTCAGTGACAGTGCACTGTTTCAGCAGTTCCTAGTTATGTGTGTGTTCTCAGTGACAGTGCACTGTTTCAGCAGTAGCTACTTGTGTGAGTGTGTTCTCAGTGACAGTGCACTTTTTCAGCAGTTCCTAGTTATGTGTGTGTGTTCTCAGTGACAGTGCACTGTTTCAGCAGTTCCTAGTTATGTGTTTGTTCTCAGTGACAGTGCACTGTTTCAGCACTTTCTAGTTATTTGTGTGTGTTCTCAGTGACAGTGCGCTGTTTCAGCAGTTCCTAGATATGTGTGTGTTCTCAGTGACAGTGCACTGTTTCAGCAGTTTCTAGTTGTGTGTGTTCTCAGTGACAGTGCACTGTTTAAGCAGTTCCTAGTTATGTGTGTGTTCTCAGTGACAGTGCACTGTTTCAGCAGTTCCTAGTTGTGTGTGTGTTCTCAGTGACAGTACACTATTTCAGCAGTTCCTAGTTGTGTGTGTGTTCTCAGTGACAGTGCACTGTTTCAGCAGTTGCTAGTTGTGTGTGTGTTCTAAGTGAGAGTCCGCTGTTTCAGCAGTTCCTAGTTGTGTGTGTGTGTTCTCACTGACAGTGCACTGTTTCAGCAGTTCCTAGTTGTGTTTGTGTTCTCAGTGACAGTGCACAGTTTCAGCAGTCCCTAGTTGTGTGTGTGTGTTCTCAGTGACAGTGCACTGTTTCAGCAGTTCCTAGTTATGTTTGTGTTCTCAGTGACAGTGCACTGTTTCAGCAGTTCCTAGTTATGTGTTTGTTCTCAGTTGCAGTGCTCTGTTTCAGCAATTCCTAGTTATGTGTGTGTTCTCTGTGACGGTGCACTGTTTCAGCAGTTCCCAGTTGTGTGTGTGTGTTCTCAGTGACAGTGCACCTTTTCAGCAGTTCCTCATTATGTTTGTGTTCTCAGTGACAGTGCACTGTTTCAGCAGTTCCTCATTATGTTTGTGTTCTCAGTGACAGTGCACTGTTTCAGCAGTTCCGAGTTATGTGTGTGTTCTCAGTGGCAGTGCACTGTTTCAGCAGTTCCTAGTTATGAGTTTGATCTCTGTGACGGTGCACTGTTTCAGCAGTTCCTAGTTATGTGTATGTTCTCAGTGACAGTGCACTGTTTCAGCAGTTCCTAGTTGTGTGTGTTTTCTCAGTGACAGTGCTCTGTTTCAGCAGATCCTAGTTGTGTGTGTGTTCTCAGTGACAGTGCACTGTTTCAGCATTTCCCAGTTGTGTGTGTGTTCTCAGTGACAGTGCTCTGTTTCCGCAGATCCTAGTTGTGTGTGTGTTCTCAGTGACAGTGCACTGTTTCAGCATTTCCCAGTTGTGTGTGTGTGTACTCATTGACAGTGCACGTTTTCAGCATTTCCCAGTTGTAAGTGTGTTCTCAGTGACAGTACTCTGTTTCAGCAGTTCCTAGTTGTGTGTGTGTTCTCAGTGACAGTGCACTTTTTCAGCATTTCCCAGTTGTGTGTGTGTTCTCAGTGACAGTGCACTGTTTCAGCAGTTCCTAGTTGTGTGTGTGTTCTCAGTCAGAGTGCGCTGTTTCAGCAGTTCCTAGTTGTGTGTGTGTTCTCAGTGACAGTGCACTGTTTCAGCAGTTCCTAGTTGTGTGTGTGTTCTCAGTCAGAGTGCGCTGTTTCAGCAGTTCCTAGTTGTGTGTTTTTTCTCAGTGACAGTGCACTGTTTCAGCACTTCCTAGTTATTTGTGTGTGTTCTCAGTGACAGTGCGCTGTTTCAGCAGTTCCTTGTTGTGTGTGTGTTCTCAGTGACAGTGCGCTGTTTCGGCAGTTCCTAGTTATGTGTATGTTCTCAGTTACAGTGCGCTGTTTCAGCAGTTGCTAGTTGTGTGTGTGTTCGCAGTGACAGTACACTGTTTCAGCAGTTGCTAGTTGTGTGTGTGTATTCTCAGTGACAGTGCACTGTTTCAGCAGTTCCAAGTTGTGTGTGCGTTCTCAGTGACAGTGCACTGTTTCAGCAGTTGCTAGTTGTGTGTGTGTTCTAAGTGAGAGTCCGCTGTTTCAGCAGTTCCTAGTTGTGTGTGTGTGTTCTCAGTGACAGTGCACTGTTTCAGCAGTTCCTAGTTGTGTTTGTGTTCTCAGTGACAGTGCACAGTTTCAGCAGTCCCTAGTTGTGTGTGTGTGTTCTCAGTGACAGTGCACTGTTTCAGCAGTTCCTAGTTATGTTTGTGTTCTCAGTGACAGTGCACTGTTTCAGCAGTTCCTAGTTATGTGTTTGTTCTCAGTTGCAGTGCTCTGTTTCAGCAATTCCTAGTTTTGTGTGTGTGTTCTCTGTGACGGTGCACTGTTTCAGCAGTTCCCAGTTGTGTGTGTGTGTTCTCAGTGACAGTGCACTGTTTCAGCAGTTCCTCGTTATGTTTGTGTTCTCAGTGACAGTGCACTGTTTCAGCAGTTCCGAGTTATGTGTGTGTTCTCAGTGGCAGTGCACTGTTTCAGCAGTTCCTAGTTGTGTGTGTGTTCTCAGTGACAGTGCACTGTTTCAGCAGTTCCTAGTTATGAGTTTGATGTCTGTGACGGTGCACTGTTTCAGCAGTTCCTAGTTATGTGTATGTTCTCAGTGACAGTGCACTGTTTCAGCAGTTCCTAGTTGTGTGTGTTTTCTCAGTGACAGTGCTCTGTTTCAGCAGATCCTAGTTGTGTGTGTGTACTCATTGACAGTGCACGTTTTCAGCATTTCCCAGTTGTAAGTGTGTTCTCAGTGACAGTACTCTGTTTCACCAGTTCCTAGTTGTGTGTGTGTTCTCAGTGACAGTGCACTTTTTCAGCATTTCCCAGTTGTGTGTGTGTTCTCAGTGACAGTGCACTGTTTCAACAGTTCCTAGTTGTGTGTACGTTCTCAGTGACAGTGCACTGTTTCAGCAGTTCCTAGTTGTGTGTGTGTTCTCAGTCAGAGTGCGCTGTTTCAGCAGTTCCTAGTTGTGTGTTTTTTCTCAGTGACAGTGCACTGTTTCAGCACTTCCTAGTTATTTGTGTGTGTTCTCAGTGACAGTGCGCTGTTTCAGCAGTTCCTTGTTGTGTGTGTGTTCTCAGTGACAGTGCGCTGTTTCGGCAGTTCCTAGTTATGTGTATGTTCTCAGTTACAGTGCGCTGTTACAGCAGTTCCGAGTTATGTGTGTGTGTTCTCAGTGACAGTGCACTGTTTCAGCAGTTCCTAGTTATGTGCATGTGCTCAGTGACAGTGCACTGATTCAGCAGTTCCTAGTTATGTGTGTGTTCACAGTGACAGTGCACTGTTTCAGCAGTTCCTAGTTATGTGTGTGTTCTCAGTGACAGTGAACTGTTTCAGCAGTTTCTAGTTGTGTGTGTTCTCAGTGACCGTGCACTGTTTCAGCAGTTCCTAGTTATGTGTGTGTTCACAGTGACAGTGCACTGTTTCAGCAGTTCCTAGTTGTGTGTGTGTGTTCTCAGTGACAGTACACTATTTCAGCAGTTCCTAGTTGTGTGTGTGTTCTCAGTGACAGTGCACTTTTTCAGCAGTTCCCAGTTGTGTGTGTGTACTCAGTGACAGTGCACGTTTTTAGCATTTCCCAGTTGTGTATGTGTTCTCAGTGACAGTACCCTGTTTCAGCAGTTCCTAGTTGTGTGTGTGTTCTCGGTGCCAGTGCACAGTTTCAGCAGTTCCTAGTTGTGTTTGTGTTCTCAGTGAAAGTGCACTGTTTCAGCAGTTCCTACTTGTGTTTGTGTCCTCAGTGACAGTGCACTGTTTCAGCAGTTCCTAGTTGTGTGTGTGTGTTCTCAGTGACAGTGCACTGTTTCAGCAGTTGCTAGTTGTGTGTGTGTGTGTTCGAAGTGAGAGTGCGCTGTTTAAGCAGTTCCTAGTTGTGTGTGTGTGTTCTCAGTGACAGTGCACTGTTTCAGCAGTTCCTAGTTGTGTGTGTGTTCTCAGTGACAGTGCACTGTTTCAGCAGTTCCTAGTTGTGTGTTTGTTCTCAGTGACAGTGAACTGTTTCAGCAGTTCCTAGTTGTGTTTGTGTTCTCAGTGACAGTGCACTGTTTCAGCAGTTCCTAGTTGTGTGTTTGTTCTCAGTGACAGTGCACTGTTTCAGCAGTTCCTAGTTATTTGTGTGTGTTCTCAGTGACAGTGCGCTGTTTCAGCAGTTCCTAGTTGTGTTTGTGTTCTCAGTGACAGTGCACTGTTTCAGCAGTTCCTAGTTGTGTGTTTGTTCTCAGTGACAGTGCACTGTTTCAGCACTTCCTAGTTATTTGTGTGTGTTCTCAGTGACAGTGCGCTGTTTCAGCAGTTCCTAGTTATTTGTGTGTGTTCTCAGTGACAGTGCACTGTTTCAGCAGTTCCTAGTTATCTGTGTGTGTTCTCAGTGACAGTGCACTGTTTCAGCAGTTCCTAGTTGTGTTTGTGTTCTCAGTGACAGTGCGCTGTTTCAGCAGTTCCTAGTTGTGTTTGTGTTCTCAGTGACAGTGCACTGTTTCAGCAGTTCCTAGTTGTGTGTTTGTTCTCAGTGACAGTGCACTGTTTCAGCACTTCCTAGTTATTTGTGTGTGTTCTCAGTGACAGTGCACTGTTTCAGCAGTTCCTAGTTGTGTTTGTGTTCTCAGTGACAGTGCACTGTTTCAGCAGTTCCTAGTTGTGTGTTTGTTCTCAGTGACAGTGCACTATTTCAGCACTTCCTAGTTATTTGTGTGTGTTCTCAGTGACAGTGCACTGTTTCAGCAGTTCCTACTTGTGTTTGTGTTCTCAGTGACAGTGCACTGTTTCAGCAGTTCCTAGTTGTGTGTGTGTGTTCTCAGTGACAGTGCACTGTTTCAGCAGTTGGTAGTTGTGTGTGTGTTCGAAGTGAGAGTGCGCTGTTTCAGCAGTTCCTAGTTGTGTGTGTGTGTTCTCAGTGACAGTGCACTGTTTCAGCAGTTGCTAGTTGTGTGTGTGTTCTAAGTGAGAGACCGCTGTTTCAGCAGTTCCTAGTTGTGTGTGTGTGTTCTCAGTGACAGTGCACTGTTTCAGCAGTTCCTAGTTATGTGCATGTTCTCAGTGACAGTGCACTGTTTCAGCAGTTTCTAGTTGTGTGTGTTCTCAGTGACAGTGCACTGTTTCAGCAGTTCCCATTTGGGTGTGTGTTCTCAGTGACAGTGCACTGTTTCAGCAGTTCCTAGTTGTGTTTGTGTTCTCAGTGACAGTGCACAGTTTCAGCAGTCCCTAGTTGTGTGTGTGTGTTCTCAGTGACAGTGCACTGTTTCAGCAGTTCCTTGTTGTGTGTGTGTTCTCAGTGACAGTGCACTGTTTCTGCAGTTCCTAGTTGTGTTTGTGATCTCAGTGACAGTGCACTGTTTCAGCAGTTCCGAGTTATGTTTGTGTTCTCAGTGACAGTGCACTGTTTCAGCAGTTCCTAGTTGTGTGTGTGTTCTCCGTGACAGTGCATTGTTTCAGCAGTTCCTCGTTGTGTGTGTGTTCTCCGTGACAGTGCATTGTTTCAGCAGTTCCTAGTTGTGTGTGTGTTCTCAGTGACAGTGCACTGTTTCATCAGTTCCTAGCTGTGTGTGTGTGTTCTCAGTGACAGAGCACTGTTTCAGCAGTTCCTAGTTATGTTTGTGTTCTCAGTGAGAGTGCACTGTTTCAGCATTTCCGAGTTATGTTTGTGTTCTCAGTGACAGTGCACTGTTTCAGCAGTTGCTAGTTGTGTGTGTTCTCAGTGACCGTGCACTGTTTCAGCAGTTCCTAGTTATGTGTGTGTTCACAGTGACAGTGCACTGTTTCAGCAGTTCCTAGTTGTGTGTGTGTGTTCTCAGTGACAGTACACTATTTCAGCAGTTCCTAGTTGTGTGTGTGTTCTCAGTGACAGTGCACTTTTTCAGCAGTTCCCAGTTGTGTGTGTGTACTCAGTGACCGTGCACGTTTTTAGCATTTCCCAGTTGTGTATGTGTTCTCAGTGACAGTACCCTGTTTCAGCAGTTCCTAGTTGTGTGTGTGTTCTCGGTGCCAGTGCACAGTTTCAGCAGTTCCTAGTTGTGTTTGTGTTCTCAGTGAAAGTGCACTGTTTCAGCAGTTCCTACTTGTGTTTGTGTCCTCAGTGACAGTGCACTGTTTCAGCAGTTCCTAGTTGTGTGTGTGTGTTCTCAGTGACAGTGCACTGTTTCAGCAGTTGCTAGTTGTGTGTGTGTGTGTGTTCGAAGTGAGAGTGCGCTGTTTCAGCAGTTCCTAGTTGTGTGTGTGTGTGTTCTCAGTGACAGTGCACTGTTTCAGCAGTTCCTAGTTGTGTGTGTGTTCTCAGTGACAGTGCACTGTTTCAGCAGTTCCTAGTTGTGTGTTTGTTCTCAGTGACAGTGAACTGTTTCAGCAGTTCCTAGTTGTGTTTGTGTTCTCAGTGACAGTGCACTGTTTCAGCAGTTCCTAGTTGTGTGTTTGTTCTCAGTGACAGTGCACTGTTTCAGCAGTTCCTAGTTATTTGTGTGTGTTCTCAGTGACAGTGCGCTGTTTCAGCAGTTCCTAGTTGTGTTTGTGTTCTCAGTGACAGTGCACTGTTTCAGCAGTTCCTAGTTGTGTGTTTGTTCTCAGTGACAGTGCACTGTTTCAGCACTTCCTAGTTATTTGTGTGTGTTCTCAGTGACAGTGCGCTGTTTCAGCAGTTCCTAGTTATTTGTGTGTGTTCTCAGTGACAGTGCACTGTTTCAGCAGTTCCTAGTTATCTGTGTGTGTTCTCAGTGACAGTGCACTGTTTCAGCAGTTCCTAGTTGTGTTTGTGTTCTCAGTGACAGTGCGCTGTTTCAGCAGTTCCTAGTTGTGTTTGTGTTCTCAGTGACAGTGCACTGTTTCAGCAGTTCCTAGTTGTGTGTTTGTTCTCAGTGACAGTGCACTGTTTCAGCACTTCCTAGTTATTTGTGTGTGTTCTCAGTGAAAGTGCACTGTTTCAGCAGTTCCTAGTTGTGTTTGTGTTCTCAGTGACAGTGCGCTGTTTCAGCAGTTCCTAGTTGTGTTTGTGTTCTCAGTGACAGTGCACTGTTTCAGCAGTTCCTAGTTGTGTGTGTGTGTTCTCAGTGACAGTGCACTGTTTCAGCAGTTGGTAGTTGTGTGTGTGTGTTCGAAGTGAGAGTGCGCTGTTTCAGCAGTTCCTAGTTGTGTGTGTGTGTTCTCAGTGACAGTGCACTGTTTCAGCAGTTGCTAGTTGTGTGTGTGTTCTAAGTGAGAGACCGCTGTTTCAGCAGTTCCTAGTTGTGTGTGTGTGTTCTCAGTGACAGTGCACTGTTTCAGCAGTTCCTAGTTATGTGCATGTTCTCAGTGACAGTGCACTGTTTCAGCAGTTTCTAGTTGTGTGTGTTCTCAGTGACAGTGCACTGTTTCAGCAGTTCCTAGTTGTGTTTGTGTTCTCAGTGACAGTGCACAGTTTCAGCAGTCCCTAGTTGTGTGTGTGTGTTCTCAGTGACAGTGCACTGTTTCAGCAGTTCCTTGTTGTGTGTGTGTTCTCAGTGACAGTGCACTGTTTCAGCAGTTCCGAGTTATGTTTGTGTTCTCAGTGACAGTGCACTGTTTCAGCAGTTCCTCGTTGTGTGTGTGTTCTCCGTGACAGTGCATTGTTTCAGCAGTTCCTAGTTGTGTGTGTGTTCTCAGTGACAGTGCACTGTTTCATCAGTTCCTAGCTGTGCGTGTGTGTTCTCAATGACAGAGCACTGTTTCAGCAGTTCCTAGTTATGTGCATGTTCTCAGTGACAGTGCACTGTTTCAGCAGTTCCTAGCTGTGTGTGTGTGTGTTCTCAGTGACAGTGCACTGTTTCAGCAGTTCCTAGTTATGTTTGTGTTCTCAGTGAGAGTGCACTGTTTCAGCATTTCCGAGTTATGTTTGTGTTCTCAGTGACAGTGCACTGTTTCAGCAGTTCCTAGTTATGTTTGTGTTCTCAGTGAGAGTGCACTGTTTCATCAGTTCCGAGTTATGTTTGTGTTCTCAGTGACAGTGCACTGTTTGAGCAGTTGCTAGTTGTGTGTGTGTTCGAAGTGAGAGTGCGCTGTTTCAGCAGTTCCTAGTTGTGTGTGTGTGTTCTCAGTGACAGTGCGCTGTTTCGGCAGATCCTAGTTATGTGTATGTTCTCAGTTACAGTGCGCTGTTTCAGCAGTTCCGAGTTATGTGTGTGTGTTCTCAGTGACAGTGCACTGTTTCAGCAGTTCCTATTTGGGTGTGTGTTCTCAGTGACAGTGCACTGTTTCAGCAGTTCCTAGTTATGTGTGTGTTCTCAGTGACAGTGCACTGTTTCAGCAGTTTCTAGTTGTGTGTGTTCTCAGTGACCGTGCACTGTTTCAGCAGTTCCTAGTTATGTGTGTGTTCACAGTGACAGTGCACTGTTTCAGCAGTTCCTAGTTGTGTGTGTGTCCTCAGTGACAGTACACTATTTCAGCAGTTCCTAGTTGTGTGTGTGTTCTCAGTGACAGTGCACTTTTTCAGCAGTTCCCAGTTGTGTGTGTGTACTCAGTAACAGTGCACGTTTTTAGCATTTCCCAGTTGTGTATGTGTTCTCTGTGACAGTACCCTGTTTCAGCAGTTACTAGTTGTGTGTGTGTACTCAGTGACAGTGCACGTTTTCAGCATTTCCCAGTTGTGTATGTGTTCTCAGTAACTGTACCCTGTTTCAGCAGTTCCTAGTTGTGTGTGTGTTCTCGATGCCAGTGCACAGTTTCAGCAGTACCTAGTTGTGTTTGTGTTCTCAGTGACAGTGCACTGTTTCAACAGTTCCTAGTTGTGTGTTTGTTCTCAGTGACAGTGCACTGTTTCAGCACTTCCTAGTTATTTGTGTGTGTTCTCAGTGACAGTGCACTATTTCAGCAGTTGCTAGTTGTGTGTGTGTTCTAAGTGAGAGTGCGCTGTTTCAGCAGTTCCTAGTTGTGTGTGTGTGTTCTCAGTGACAGTGCACTGTTTCAGCAGTTGCTAGTTGTGTGTGTGTTCTAAGTGAGAGTGCGCTGTTTCAGCAGTTCCTAGTTGTGATGGTGTGTGTTCTCAGTGACAGTGCGCTGTTTCAGCAGTTGCTAGTTGTGTGTGTGTTCGAAGTGAGAGTGCGCTGTTTCAGCAGTTCCTAGTTGTGTGTGTGTGTTCTCAGTGACAGTGCACTGTTTCATCAGTTCCGAGTTATGTTTGTGTTCTCAGTGACAGTGCACTGTTTCAGCAGTTCCTAGTTGTGTGTGTGTTCTCCGTGACAGTGCATTGTTTCAGCAGTTCCTAGTTGTGTGTGTGTTCTCAGTGACAGTGCACTGTTTCAGCAGTTCCTAGCTGTGTGTGTGTGTTCTCAGTGACAGAGCACTGTTTCAGCAGTTCCTAGTTATGTGCATGTTCTCAGTGACAGTGCGCTGTTTCAGCAGTTCCTATTTGGGAGTGTGTTCTCAGTGACAGTGCACTGTTTCAGCAGTTCCTAGTTGTGAGTGTGTTCTCAGTGACAGTGCACTGTTTCAGCAGTTCCTAGTTGTGTGTGTGTGTTCTCAGTGACAGTGCACTGTTTCAGCAGTTCCTAGTTGTGTGTGTGTTCTCAGTGACAGTGCACAGTTTCAGCTCTTCCTAGTTATTTGTGTGTGTTCTCAGTGACAGTGCGCTGTTTCAGCAGTTCCTTGTTGTGTGTTTGTTCTCAGTGACAGTGCGCTGTTTCGGCAGTTCCTAGTTATGTGTATGTTCTCAGTGACAGTGCGCTGTTTCAGCAGTTCCGAGTTATGTGTGTGTGTTCTCAGTGACAGTGCACTGTTTCAGCAGTTCCTAGTTATGTGCATGTTCTCAGTGACAGTGCACTGTTTCAGCAGTTTCTAGTTGTGTGTGTTCTCAGTGACAGTGCACTGTTTCAGCAGTTCCTAGTTATGTGTGTGTTCTCAGTGACAGTGCACTATTTCAGCAGTTTCTAGTTGTGTGTGTTCTCAGTGACCGTGCACTGTTTCAGCAGTTCCTAGTTATGTGTGTGTTCACAGTGACAGTACACTATTTCAGCAGTTCCTAGTTGTGTGTGTGTTCTCAGTGACAGTGCACTTTTTCAGCAGTTCCCAGTTGTGTGTGTGTTCTCAGTGACAGTGCACGTTTTTAGCATTTCCCAGTTGTGTATGTGTTCTCAGTGACAGTACCCTGTTTCAGCAGTTCCTAGTTGTGTGTGTGTACTCAGTGACCGTGCACGTTTTCAGCATTTCCCAGTTGTGTATGTGTTCTCAGTTCCAGTACCCTGTTTCAGCAGTTCCTAGTTGTGTGTGTGTTCTCGGTGCCAGTGCACTGTTTCAGCAGTTCCTAGTTGTGAGTGTGTTCTCAGTGACAGTGCACTGTTTCAGCAGATCCTTGTTGTGTGTGTGTGTTCTCAGTGACAGTGCACTGTTTCAGCAGTTCGTAGCTGTGTGTGTGTGTTCTCAGTGACAAAGCACTGTTTCAGCAGTTCCTAGTTATGTGTGTGTTCTCAGTGACAGTGCATTGTTTCAGCAGTTCGTAGCTGTGTGTGTGTGTTCTCAGTGACAGTGCACTGTTTCAGCAGTTCCTAGTTGTGTGTGTGTTCTCCGTGACAGTGCACTGTTTCAGCAGTTCCTAGTTATGTGCATGTTCTCAGTGACAGTGCACTGTTTCAGCAGTTCGTAGCTGTGTGTGTGTGTTCTCAGTGACAAAGCACTGTTTCAGCAGTTCCTAGTTATGTGTGTGTTCTCAGTGACAGTGCATTGTTTCAGCAGTTCGTAGCTGTGTGTGTGTGTTCTCAGTGACAGTGCACTGTTTCAGCAGTTCCTAGTTGTGTGTGTGTTCTCCGTGACAGTGCACTGTTTCAGCAGTTCCTAGTTATGTGCATGTTCTCAGTGACAGTGCACTGTTTCAGCAGTTCCTATTTGGGTGTGTGTTCTCAGTGACAGTGCACTGTTTGAGCAGTTCCGAGTTGTGTGTGTTTTCTCAGTGACAATGCATTGTTTCAGCAGTTCCGAGTTATGTGCATGTTCTCAGTGACAGTGCACTGTTTCAGCAGTTCCTAGTTGTGTGTGTGTACTCAGTGACAGTGCGCTGTTTCAGCAGTTCCTAGCTCTGTGTGTGTGTTCTCAGTGACAGTGCACTGTTTCAGCAGTCCCTAGTTGTGTGTGTGTTCTCAGTGACAGTGCACGGTTTCAGCAGTTCCTAGTTATGTGTGTGTTCTCAGTGACAGTGTGCAGTTTGAGGAGTTCCTCGTTATGTGTGTGTTCTCAGTTACAGTGCGCAGTTTCAGCAGTTCCTAGTTGTGTGTGTGTTCTCAGTGACAGTGCACTGTTTCAGCAGTTCCTAGTTGTGCGTGCGTTCTCAGTGACAGTGCGCTGTTTCAGCACTTCCTTGCTGTGTGTGTGTTCTCAGTGACAGTGCACTGTTTCAGCAGTTCCGAGTTGTGTGTGTGTTATCAGTGACAGTGCACTGTTTCAGCAGTTCCTAGTTATGTGTATGTTCTCAGTTACAGTGCGCTGTTTCAGCAGTTCCTAGTTATGTGTGTGTTCACAGTGACTGTGCACTGTTTCAGCAGTTCCTAGTTATGTGTTTGTTCTCTGGGATGGTTCACTGTTTCAGCAGTTCCTAGTTATGTGTGTGTTCTCAGTGAGAGTGCACTGTTTCATCAGTTCCTAGTTATGTTTGTGTTCTCAGTTACAGTGCACTGTTTCAGCAGTTCCTAGTCATGTTTATGTTCTCAGTGACAGTGCGCTGTTTCAGCAGTTCCTAGTTGTGTTTGTGTTCTCAGTGACAGTGCACTGTTTCAGCAGTTCCGAGTTATGTTTGTGTTCTCAGTGACAGTGCACTGTTTCAGCAGTTCCGAGTTATGTTTGTGTTCTCAGTGACAGTGCACTGTTTCAGCAGTTGCTAGTTGTGTGTGTGTGTGTTCGAAGTGAGAGTGCGCTGTTTCAGCAGTTCCTAGTTGTGTGTGTGTGTTCTCAGTGACAGTGCGCTGTTTCGGCAGTTCCTAGTTATGTGTATGTTCTCAGTGACAGTGCACTGTTTCAGCACTTCCTAGTTATTTGTGTGTGTTCTCAGTGACAGTGCACTGTTTCAGCAGTTCCTAGTTATGTGTGTGTTCTCAGTGACAGTACACTGTTTCAGCAGTTCCTAGTTGTGTGTGTTCTCAGTGACAGTGCACTGTTTCAGCAGTTCCTAGTTATGTGTGTGTTCTCAGTGACAGTGCACTGTTTCAGCAGTTTCTAGTTGTGTGTGTTCTCAGTGACCGTGCACTGTTTCAGCAGCTCCCAGTTGTGTGTGTTCTCAGTGACAGTGCACTGTTTCAGCAGTTCCTAGTTGTGTGTGTGTTCTCAGTGACAGTGCACTGTTTCAGCAGTTCCGAGTTATGTTTGTGTTCTCAGTGACAGTGCACTGTTTCAGCAGTTGCTAGTTGTGTGTGTGTTCTAAGTGAGAGTGCGCTGTTTCAGCAGTTCCTAGTTGTGTGTGTGTGTTCTCAGTGACAGTGCACTGTTTCAGCAGTTCCGAGTTATGTTTGTGTTCTCAGTGACAGTGCACTGTTTCAGCAGTTCCTAGTTGTGTGTGTGTGTTCTCAGTGACAGTGCACTGTTTCAGCAGTTCCGAGTTATGTTTGTGTTCTCAGTGACAGTGCACTGTTTCAGCAGTTCCTAGCTGTGTGTGTGTGTTCTCAGTGACAAAGCACTGTTTCAGCAGTTCCTAGTTGTGTGTGTGTTCTCCGTGACAGTGCATTGTTTCAGCAGTTCCTAGCTGTGTGTGTGTGTTCTCAGTGACAAAGCACTGTTTCAGCAGTTCCAAGTTGTGTGTGTGTTCTCCGTGACAGTGCATTGTTTCAGCAGTTCCTAGCTGTGTGTGTGTGTTCTCAGTGACAAAGCACTGTTTCAGCAGTTCCTAGTTGTGTGTGTGTTCTCCGTGACAGTGCATTGTTTCAGCAGTTCCTAGTTATGTGCATGTTCTCAGTGACAGTGCACTGTTTCAGCAGTTCCTATTTGGGTGTGTGTTCTCAGTGACAGTGCACTGTTTCAGCAATTCCTACTTGTGTGTGTGTTCTCAGTGACAGTGCACTGTATGAGCAGTTCCGAGTTGTGTGTGTTTTCTCAGTGACAATGCATTGTTTCAGCAGTTCCTAGTTATGTGCATGTTCTCAGTGACAGTGCACTGTTTCAGCAGTTCCTAGTTGTGTGTGTTCTCAGTGACAGTGCACTGTTTCAGCAGTTCCTAGTTGTGTGTGTGTACTCAGTGACAGTGCGCTGTTTCAGCAGTTCCTAGCTCTGTGTGTGTGTTCTCAGTGACAGTGCACTGTTTCAGCAATCCCTAGTTGTGTGTGTGTTCTCAGTGACAGTGCACGGTTTCAGCAGTTCCTAGTTATGTGTGTGTTCTCAGTGACAGTGTGCAGTTTGAGGAGTTCCTCGTTATGTGTGTGTTCTCAGTTACAGTGCGCAGTTTCAGCAGTTCCTAGTTGTGTGTGTGTTCTCAGTGACAGTGCACTGTTTCAGCAGTTCCTAGTTGTGCGTGTGTTCTCAGTGACAGTGCGCTGTTTCAGCACTTCATTGCTGTGTGTGTGTGTTCTCAGTGACAGTGCACTGTTTCAGCAGTTCCGAGTTGTGTGTGTGTTGTCAGTGACAGTGCACTGTTTCAGCAGTTCCTAGTTGTGCGTGCGTTCTCAGTGACAGTGCGCTGTTTCAGCACTTCCTTGCTGTGTGTGTGTGTTCTCAGTGACAGTGCACTGTTTCAGCAGTTCCTAGTTGTGTGTGTTCTCAGTGACAGTGCACAGTTTCAGCAGTTCCTAGTTGTGTGTGTGTTCTCAGTGACAGTGCACTGTTTCAGCAGTTCCTAGTTGTGTGTGTGTTCTCAGTGACAGTGTGCTGTTTGAGGAGTTCCTAGTTGTGTGTGTGTTCTCAGTGACAGTGCACTGTTTCAGCAGTTCCTAGTTGTGTGTGTGTTCTCAGTGACAGTGCACTGTTTCAGCAGTTCCGAGTTGTGTGTACGTTCTCAGTGACAGTGCACTGTTTCAGCAGTTCCTAGTTATGTGTGTGTTCTCAGTTACAGTGCACTGTTTCAGCAGTTCCTAGTTATGTGTATGTGTTCAGTTACAGTGCGCTGTTTCAGCAGTTCCTAGTTATGTGTGTGTTCACAGTGACAGTGCACTGTTTCAGCAGTTCCTAGTTATGTGTTTGTTCTCTGGGATGGTTCACTGTTTCAGCAGTTCCTAGTTATGTGTGTGTTCTCAGTGAGAGTGCACTGTTTCATCAGTTCCTAGTTATGTTTGTGTTCTCAGTTACAGTGCACTGTTTCAGCAGTTCCTAGTTGTGTGTGTTCTCAGTGACAGTGCACTGTTTCAGCAGTTCCGAGTTATGATTGTGTTCTCAGTGACAGTGCACTGTTTCAGCAGTTCCTAGTTGTGTGTGTTCTCAGTGACAGTGCACTGTTTCAGCAGTTCCTAGTTGTGTGTGTGTTCTCAGTGACAGTGCGCTGTTTCAGCACTTGCTAGCTGTGTGTGTGTGTTCTCAGTGACAGTGCACTGTTTCAGCAGGTCCTAGTTATGTGCATGTTCTCAGTGACAGTGCACTTTTCAGCAGTTCCTAGTTGTGTGTGTTCTCAGTGACAGTGCACTGTTTCAGCAGTTCCTAGTTGTGTGTGTGTTCTCAGTGACAGTGCGCTGTTTCAGCAGTTCCTAGCTCTGTGTGTGTGTTCTCAGTGACAGTGCACTGTTTCAGCAGTTCCTAGTTGTGTGTGTGTTCTCAGTGACAGTGTGCTGTTTGAGGAGTTCCTAGTTATGTGTATATTCTCATTTCCAGTGCGCAGTTTCAGCAGTTCCAAGTGTGTGTGTGTTCTCGGTGACAGTGCACTGTTTCAGCAGTTCCTAGTTGTGTGTGTGTTCTCAGTGACAGTGCACTGTTTCAGCAGTTCCTAGTTGTGTGTGTGTTCTCAGTGACAGTGCACTGTTACAGCAGTTCCTTGTTGTGTGTGTGTTCTCAGTGACAGTGCACTGTTTCAGCAGTTCCTAGTTATGTGTATGTTCTCACTTACAGTGCGCTGTTTCAGCAGTTCCTAGTTATGTGTGTGTTCTCAGTGACAGTGCACTGTTTCAGCAGTTCCTCGTTGTGTGTTTGTTCTCAGTGACAGTGCACTGTTTCAGCACTTCCTAGTTATTTGTGTGTGTTCTCAGTGACAGTGCGCTGTTTCAGCAGTTCCTAGTTGTCTGTGTGTGTTCTCAGTGACAGTGCACTGTTTCAGCAGTTCCTAGTTATGTTTGTGTTCTCATTGACAGTGCACTGTTTCAGCAGTTCCTAGTTATGTTTATGTTCTCAGTGACAGTGCACTGTTTCAGCAGTTTCTAGTTGTGTGTGTTCTCAGTGACCGTGCACTGTTTCAGCAGTTCCTAGTTATGTGTGTGTTCTCAGTGACAGTGCACTGTTTCAGCAGTTCCTAGTTGTGTGTGTGTTCTCAGTGACAGTGCACTATTTCAGCAGTTCCTAGTTGTGTGTGTGTTCTCAGTGACAGTGCACTTTTTCAGCAGTTCCCAGTTGTGTGTGTGTACTCAGTGACAGTGCACGTTTTTCGCATTTCCCAGTTGTGTATGTGTTCTCAGTGACAGTACCCTGTTTCAGCAGTTCCTAGTTGTGTGTGTGTTCTCAGTGCCAGTGCACAGTTTCAGCAGTTCCTAGTTGTGTGTTTGTTCTCAGTGACAGTGCGCTGGTCCAGCAGATCCTGGTGGTGTGTTTGTGTTCTCAGTGACAGTGCACTATTTCAGCAGTTGCTAGTTGTGTGTGTGTTCTAAGTGAGAGTGCGCTGTTTCAGCAGTTCCTAGTTGTGTGTGTGTGTTCTCAGTGACAGTGCACTGTTTCAGCAGTTGCTAGTTGTGTGTGTGTTCTAAGTGAGAGTGCGCTGTTTCAGCAGTTCCTAGTTGTGTGTGTGTTCTCAGTGAGAGTGCACTGTTTCAGCAGTTCCTAGTTGTGTGTGTGTGTTCTCAGTGACAGTGCACTGTTTCAGAAGTTCCTAGTTGTGTGTGTGTTCTCAGTGAGAGTGCACTGTTTCAGCAGTCCCTATATATGTTGGTGTTCTCAGTGACAGTGCACTGTTTCAGCAGTTCCGAGTTATGTTTGTGTTCTCAGTGAGAGTGCCCTTTTTCAGCAGATCCTAGTTGTGTGTGTGTGTTCTCAGTGACAGTGCACTGTTTCAGCAGTTCCTAGTTGTGTGTGTGTGTTCTCAGTGACAGTGCACTGTTTCAGCAGTTCCGAGTTATGTTTATGTTCTCAGTGACAGTGCACTGTTTCAGCAGTTCCGAGTTATGTTTGTGTTCTCAGTGACAGTGCACTGTTTCAGCAGTTCCGAGTTATGTTTGTGTTCTCAGTGACAGTGCACTGTTTCAGCAGTTCCTAGTAGTGTGTGTGTTCTCCGTGACAGTGCATTGTTTCAGCAGTTCTTAGTTGTGTGTGTGTTCTCAGTGACAGTGCACTGTTTCAGCAGTTCCTAGCTGTGTGTGTGTTCTCAGTGACAGTGCATTGTTTCAGCAGTTCCTAGTTATGTGCATGTTCTCAGTGACAGTGCACTGTTTCAGCAGTTCCTAGTTGTGTGTGTGTTCTCAGTGACAGTGCACTGTTTCAGCAGTTCCTAGTTGTGTGTGTGTTCTCAGTGACAGTGCACTGTTTCAGCAGTTCCTAGTTATGTGTGTGTTCTCAGTGACAGTGCACTGTTTCAGCAGTTCCTAGTTGTGTGTGTGTTCTCAGTGACAGTGCACTGTTTCAGCAGTTGCTAGTTGTGTGTGTGTTCTCAGTGACAGTGCACTGTTTCAGCAGTTCCTAGTTATGTGTGTGTTCACAGTGACAGTGCACTGTTTCAGCAGTTCCTAGTTGTGTGTGTGTTCTCAGTGACAATGCACTGTTTCAGCAGTTCCTAGTTATGTGCATGTTCTCAGTGACAGTGCACTGTTTCAGCAGTTCCAAGTTGTGTGTGTTCTCAGTGACAGTGCGCTGTTTCAGCAGTTCCTAGTTGTGTGTGTGTACTCAGTGACAGTGCGCTGTTTCAGCAGTTCCTAGCTCTGTGTGTGTGTTCTCAGTGACAGTGCACTGTTTCAGCAGTCCCTAGTTGTGTGTGTGTTCTCAGTGACAGTGCACTGTTTCAGCAGTTCCTAGTTATGTGTGTGTTCTCAGTGACAGTGTGCACTTTGAGGAGTTCCTAGTTATGTGTATATTCTCAGTTACAGTGCGCAGTTTCAGCAGTTCCTAGTTGTGTGTGTTCTCAGTAACAGTGCACTGTTTCAGCAGTTCCTAGTTGTGTGTGTGTACTCAGTGACAGTGCGCTGTTTATGCAGTTCCTAGCTCTGTGTGTGTGTTCTCAGTGACAGTGCACTGTTTCAGCAGTTCCTAGTTGTGTGTGTGTTGTCAGTGACAGTGCACTGTTTCAGCAGTTCCTAGTTGTGTGTGTGTTCTCAGTGACAGTGCGCTGTTTCAGCAGTTCCTAGTTATGTGCGTGTTCACAGTGACAGTGCACTGTTTCAGCAGTTCCTCGTTATGTGTGTGTTCTCAGTGACAATGCACTGTTTCAGCAGTTCCTAGTTATGTTTGTGTTCTCAGTTACAGTGCACTGTTTCAGCAGTTCCTAGTTATGTGTTTGTTCTCTGGGACGGTTCAGTTTCAGCACTTCCTCGTTATGTGTGTGTTCTCAGTGAGAGTGCACTGTTTCAGCAGTTCCTAGTTATGTTTGTGTTCTCAGTTACAGTGCACTGTTTCAGCAGTTCCTAGTTGTGTGTGTTCTCAGTGACAGTGCACTGTTTCAGCAGTTCCTAGTTGTGTGTGTGTAATCAGTGACAATGCGCTGTTTCAGCAGTTCCTAGCTCTGTGTGTGTGTTCTCAGTGACAGTGCACAGTTTCAGCAGTCCCTAGTTGTGTGTGTGTTCTCAGTGACAGTGCACTGTTTCAGCAGTTCCTAGTTATGTGTGTGTTCTCAGTGACAGTGTGCAGTTTGAGGAGTTCCTAGTTATGTGTATATTCTCAGTTACAGTGCGCAGTTTCAGCAGTTCCTAGCTCTGTGTGTGTGTTCTCAGTGACAGTGCACTGTTTCAGCAGTTCCTAGTTGTGTGTGTTCTCAGTGACAGTGCACAGTTTCAGCAGTTCCTAGTTGTGTGTGTGTTCTCAGTGACAGTGCGCTGTTTATGCAGTTCCTAGCTCTGTGTGTGTGTTCTCAGTGACAGTGCACTGTTTCAGCAGTTCCGAGTTGTGTGTGTGTTCTCAGTGACAGTGCACTGTTTCAGCAGTTCCTAGTTATGTGCATGTTCTCAGTGACAGTGCACTGTTTCAGCAGTTCCTAGTTATGTGCATGTTCTCAGTGACAGTGCACTGTTTCAGCAGTCCCTAGTTGTGTGTGTGTTCTCAGTGACAGTGCACTGTTTCAGCAGTTCCTAGTTATGTGTGTGTTCTCAGTGACAGTGTGCAGTTTGAGGAGTTCCTAGTTATGTGTATATTCTCAGTTACAGTGCGCAGTTTCAGCAGTTCCTAGCTCTGTGTGTGTGTTCTCAGTGACAGTGCACTGTTTCAGCAGTTCCTAGTTGTGTGTGTTCTCAGTGACAGTGCACAGTTTCAGCAGTTCCTAGTTGTGTGTGTGTTCTCAGTGACAGTGCGCTGTTTCAGCAGTTCCTAGCTCTGTGTGTGTGTTCTCAGTGACAGTGCACTGTTTCAGCAGTTCCTAGTTGTGTGTGTGTTCTCAGTGACAGTGCGCTGTTTCAGCAGTTCCTAGCTCTGTGTGTGTGTTCTCAGTGACAGTGCACTGTTTCAGCAGTTCCTAGTTGTGTGTGTGTTCTCAGTGACAGTGTGCTGTTTGAGGAGATCCTCGTTATGTGTATATTCTCAGTTACAGTGCGCAGTTTCAGCAGTTCCTAGTTGTGTGTGTGTTCTCAGTAACAGTGCACTGTTTCAGCAGTTCCTAGTTGTGTGTGTGTTCTCAGTGACAGTGCACTGTTTCAGCAGTCCCTAGTTGTGTGTGTGTTCTCAGTGACAGTGCACTGTTTCAGCAGTTCCTAGTTATGTGTGTGTTCTCAGTGACAGTGCACAGTTTCAGCAGTTCCTAGTTGTGTGTGTGTTCTCAGTGACAGTGCGCTGTTTCAGCAGTTCCTAGTTGTGTGTGTTCTCAGTGACAGTGCACAGTTTCAGCAGTTCCTAGTTGTGTGTGTGTTCTCAGTGACAGTGCACTGTTTCAGCAGTTCCTAGCTCTGTGTGTGTGTTCTCAGTGACAGTGCACTGTTTCAGCAGTTCCTAGTTGTGTGTGTGTTCTCAGTGACAGTGCGCTGTTTCAGCACTTCCTTGCTGTGTGTGTGTGTTCTCAGTGAGAGTGCACTGTTTTAGCAGTTCCTAGTTGTGTGTGTTCTCAGTGACAGTGCACAGTTTCAGCAGTTCCTAGTTGTGTGTGTGTTCTCAGTGACAGTGCGCTGTTTCAGCAGTTCCTAGCTCTGTGTGTGTGTTCTCAGGGACAGTGCACTGTTTCAGCAGTTCCTAGTTGTGTGTGTGTTCTCAGTGACAGTGTGCTGTTTGAGGAGTTCCTCGTTATGTGTATATTCTCAGTTACAGTGCGCAGTTTCAGCAGTTCCTAGTTGTGTGTGTGTTCTCAGTGACAGTGCACTGTTTCAGCAGTTTCTAGTTGTGTGTGTGTTCTCAGTGACAGTGCACTGTTTCAGCAGTTCCTAGTTGTGTGTGTGTTCTCGGTGACAGTGCACTGTTTCAGCAGTTCCGAGTTGTGTGTGTGTTCTCAGTGACAGTGCACTGTTTCAGCAGTTCCTAGTTGTGTGTGTGTTCTCAGTGACAGTGCACTGTTTCAGCAGTTCCTAGTTTTGTGTATGTTCTCAGTTACAGTGCGCTGTTTCAGCAGTTCCTAGTTATGTGCGTGTTCACAGACAGTGCACTGTTTCAGCAGTTCCTCGTTATGTGTGTGTTCTCAGTGACAGTGCACTGTTTCAGCAGTTCCTAGTTATGTTTGTGTTCTCAGTTACAGTGCACTGTTTCAGCAGTTCCTAGTTATGTGTTTGTCCTCTGGGACGGTTCACTGTTTCAGCAGTTCCTAGTTATGTGTGTGTTCTCAGTGAGAGTGCACTGTTTCAGCAGTTCCTAGTTATGTTTGTGTTCTCAGTTACAGTGCGCTGTTTCAGCAGTTGCTATTTATGTGTCTGTTCTCAGTGAGAGTGCACTGTTTCAGCAGTTCCTATTTATGTTTGTGTTCTCAGTTACAGTGCGCTGTTTCAGCAGTTGCTAGTTATGTGTGTGTTCTCAGTGACAGTGCACTGTTTCAGCAGTTCCTAGTTGTGTGTGTGTTCTCAGTGACAGTGCACTGTTTCAGCAGTTCCTAGTTGTGTGTGTGTGTTCTCTGTGAGAGTGCACTGTTTCAGCAGTTCCTAGTTGTGTGTGTGTGTTCTCTGTGACAGTGCACTGTTTCAGCAGTTGCTAGTTGTGTGTGTGTTCTAAGTGAGAGTGCGCTGTTTCAGCAGTTCCTAGTTGTGTGTGTGTGTTCTCAGTGACAGTGCGCTGTTTCAGCAGTTGCTAGTTGTGTGTGTGTTCGAAGTGAGAGTGCGCTGTTTCAGCAGTTCCTAGTTGTGTGTGTGTGTTCTCAGTGACAGTGCACTGTTTCATCAGTTCCGAGTTATGTTTGTGTTCTCAGTGACAGTGCACTGTTTCAGCAGTTCCTAGCTGTGTGTGTGTGTTCTCAGTGACAGAGCACTGTTTCAGCAGTTCCTAGTTATGAGCATGTTGTCAGTAACAGTGCACTGTTTCAGCAGTTTCTAGTTGTGTGTGTTCTCAGTCACAGTGCACTGTTTCAGCAGTTCCTATTTGGGAGTGTGTTCTCAGTGACAGTGCACTGTTTCAGCAGTTCCTAGTTGTGAGTGTGTTCTCAGTGACAGTGCACTGTTTCAGCAGTTCCTAGTTGTGTGTGTGTGTTCTCAGTGACAGTGCACTGTTTCAGCAGTTCCTAGTTGTGTGTGTGTTCTCAGTGACAGTGCACTGTTTCAGCAGTTCCTAGTTGTGTGTTTTTTCTCAGTGACAGTGCACTGTTTCAGCACTTCCTAGTTATTTGTGTGTGTTCTCAGTGACAGTGCGCTGTTTCAGCAGTTCCTTGTTGTGTGTTTGTTCTCAGTGACAGTGCGCTGTTTCGGCAGTTCCTAGTTATGTGTATGTTCTCAGTTACAGTGCGCTGTTTCAGCAGTTCCGAGTTATGTGTGTGTGTTCTCAGTGACAGTGCACTGTTTCAGCAGTTCCTAGTTATGTGCATGTTCTCAGTGACAGTGCACTGTTTCAGCAGTTTCTACTTGTGTGTGTTCTCAGTCACCGTGCACTGTTTCAGCAGTTCCTAGTTATGTGTGTGTTCTCAGTGACAGTGCACTGTTTCAGCAGTTTCTAGTTGTGTGTGTTCTCAGTGACCGTGCACTGTTTCAGCAGTTCCTAGTTATGTGTGTGTTCACAGTGACAGTGCACTGTTTCAGCAGTTCCTAGTTGTGTGTGTGTTCTCAGTGACAGTACACTATTTCAGCAGTTCCTAGTTGTGTGTGTGTTCTCAGTGACAGTGCACTTTTTCAGCAGTTCCCAGTTGTGTGTGTGTTCTCAGTGACAGTGCACGTTTTTAGCATTTCCCAGTTGTGTATGTGTTCTCAGTGACAGTACCCTGTTTCAGCAGTTCCTAGTTGTGTGTGTGTACTCAGTGACCGTGCACGTTTTCAGCATTTCCCAGTTGTGTATGTGTTCTCAGTTCCAGTACCCTGTTTCAGCAGTTCCTAGTTGTGTGTGTGTTCTCGGTGCCAGTGCACAGTTTCAGCAGTTCCTAATTGTGTTTGTGTTCTCAGTGACAGTGCACTGTTTCAGCAGTTCCTAGTTGTGTGTTTGTTCTCAGTGACAGTGCACTGTTTCAGCACTTCCTAGTTATTTGTGTGTGTTCCCAGTGACAGGGCACTGTTTCAGCAGTTCCTAGTTATGTGTGTGTTCTCAGTGACAGTGCACTGTTTCAGCAGTTCCTAGTTATGTGTGTGATCTCAGTGACAGTGCATTGTTTCAGCAGTTCCGAGTTATGTTTGTGTTCTCAGTGACAGTGCGCTGTTTCAGCAGTTCCTAGTTGTGTGTGTGTTCTCAGTGACAGTGCACTATTTCAGCAGTTCCTATTTGGGTGTGTGTTCTCAGTGACAGTGCACTGTTTCAGCAGTTCCTAGTTGTGTGTGTTCTCAGTGACAGTGCACTGTTTCAGCAGTTCCTAGTTGTGTGTGTTCTCAGTGACAGTGCGCAGTTTCAGCAGTTCCTAGTTGTGTGTGTGTTCTCAGTGACAGTGCACTATTTCAGCAGTTCCTATTTGGGTGTGTGTTCTCAGTGACAGTGCACTGTTTCAGCAGTTCCTACTTGTGTGTGTGTTCTCAGTGACAGTGCACTGTTTGAGCAGTTCCGAGTTGTGTGTGTTTTCTCAGTGACAATGCATTGTTTCAGCAGTTCCTAGTTGTGTGCATGTTCTCAGTGACAGTGCATTGTTTCAGCAGTTCCTAGTTGTGTGTGTACTCAGTGACAGTGCGCTGTTTCAGCAGTTCCTAGCTCTGTGTGTGTGTTCTCAGTGACAGTGCACTGTTTCAGCAGTCCCTAGTTGTGTGTGTGTTCTCAGTGACAGTGCACGGTTTCTGCAGTTCCTAGTTATGTGTGTGTTCTCAGTGACAGTGTGCAGTTTGAGGAGTTCCTCGTTATGTGTGTGTTCTCAGTTACAGTGCGCAGTTTCAGCAGTTCCTAGTTGTGTGTGTGTTCTCAGTGACAGTGCACTGTTTCAGCAGTTCCGAGTTGTGTGTGTGTTCTCAGTGACAGTGCACTGTTTCAGCAGTTCCTAGTTGTGTGTGTGTTCTCAGTGACAGTGCGCTGTTTCAGCACTTCCTTGCTGTGTGTGTGTGTTCTCAGTGACAGTGCACTGTTTCAGCAGTTCCTAGTTGTGTGTGTTCTCAGTGACAGTGCACTGTTTCAGCAGTTCCTAGTTGTGTGTGTGTTCTCAGTGACAGTGCACTGTTTCAGCAGTTCCAAGTTGTGTGTGTGTTCTCAGTGACAGTGCACTGTTTCAGCAGTTCCTAGTTGTGTGTGTGTTCTCAGTGACAGTGTGCTGTTTGAGGAGTTCCTAGTTGTGTGTGTGTTCTCAGTGACAGTGCACTGTTTCAGCAGTTCCAAGTTGTGTGTGTGTTCTCAGTGACAGTGCACTGTTTCAGCAGTTCCAAGTTGTGTGTGTGTTCTCAGTGACAGTGCACTGTTTCAGCAGTTCCAAGTTGTGTGTGTGTTCTCAGTGACAGTGCACTGTTTCAGCAGTTCCTAGTTATGTGTTTGTTCTCTGGGATGGTTCACTGTTTCAGCAGTTCCTAGTTATGTGTGTGTTCTCAGTGAGAGTGCACTGTTTCATCAGTTCCTAGTTATGTTTGTGTTCTCAGTTACAGTGCACTGTTTCAGCAGTTCCTAGTCATGTTTATGTTCTCAGTGACAGTGCGCTGTTTCAGCAGTTCCGAGTTATGTTTGTGTTCTCAGTGACAGTGCACTGTTTCAGCACTTCCTCGTTGTGTGTGTTCTCAGTGACAGTGCACTGTTTCAGCAGTTCCTAGTTGTGTGTGTGTTCTCAGTGACAGTGCGCTGTTTCAGCACTTGCTAGCTGTGTGTGTGTGTTCTCAGTGACAGTGCACTGTTTCAGCAGGTCCTAGTTATGTGCATGTTCTCAGTGACAGTGCACTTTTCAGCAGTTCCTAGTTGTGTGTGTTCTCAGTGACAGTGCACTGTTTCAGCAGTTCCTAGCTCTGTGTGTGTGTTCTCAGTGACAGTGCACTGTTTCAGCAGTTCCTAGTTGTGTGTGTGTTCTCAGTGACAGTGTGCTGTTTGAGGAGTTCCTAGTTATGTGTATATTCTCATTTCCAGTGCGCAGTTTCAGCAGTTCCAAGTGTGTGTGTGTTCTCGGTGACAGTGCACTGTTTCAGCAGTTCCTAGTTGTGTGTGTGTTCTCAGTGACAGTGCACTGTTACAGCAGTTCCTTGTTGTGTGTGTGTTCTCAGTGACAGTGCACTGTTTCAGCAGTTCCTAGTTATGTGTATGTTCTCAGTTACAGTGCGCTGTTTCAGCAGTTCCTAGTTATGTGTGTGTTCTCAGTGACAGTGCACTGTTTCAGCACTTCCTCGTTGTGTGTTTGTTCTCAGTGACAGTGCACTGTTTCAGCACTTCCTAGTTATTTGTGTGTGTTCTCAGTGACAGTGCACTGTTTCAGCAGTTCCTAGTTGTCTGTGTGTGTTCTCAGTGACAGTGCACTGTTTCAGCAGTTCCTAGTTATGTTTGTGTTCTCATTGACAGTGCACTGTTTCAGCAGTTCCTAGTTATGTTTATGTTCTCAGTGACAGTGCACTGTTTCAGCAGTTTCTAGTTGTGTGTGTTCTCAGTGACCGTGCACTGTTTCAGCAGTTCCTAGTTATGTGTGTGTTCTCAGTGACAGTGCACTGTTTCAGCAGTTCCTAGTTATGTGTGTGTTCTCAGTGACAGTGCACTGTTTCAGCAGTTCCTAGTTATGTTTATGTTCTCAGTGACAGTGCACTGTTTCAGCAGTTTCTAGTTGTGTGTGTTCTCAGTGACCGTGCACTGTTTCAGCAGTTCCTAGTTATGTGTGTGTTCTCAGTGACAGTGCACTGTTTCAGCAGTTCCTAGTTGTGTGTGTGTTCTCAGTGACAGTACACTATTTCAGCAGTTCCTAGTTGTGTGTGTGTTCTCAGTGACAGTGCACTTTTTCAGCAGTTCCCAGTTGTGTGTGTGTACTCAGTGACAGTGCACGTTTTTCGCATTTCCCAGTTGTGTATGTGTTCTCAGTGACAGTCCCCTGTTCCAGCAGTTCCTAGTTGTGTGTGTGTTCTCAGTGCCAGTGCACAGTTTCAGCAGTTCCTAGTTGTGTTTGTGTTCTCAGTGACAGTGCACTGTTTCAGCAGTTCCTAGTTGTGTGTTTGTTCTCAGTGACAGTGCACTGTTTCAGCACTTCCTAGTTATTTGTGTGTGTTCTCAGTGACAGTGCGCTGGTCCAGCAGATCCTGGTGGTGTGTTTGTGTTCTCAGTGACAGTGCACTATTTCAGCAGTTGCTAGTTGTGTGTGTGTTCTAAGTGAGAGTGCGCTGTTTCAGCAGTTCCTAGTTGTGTGAGTGTGTTCTCAGTGACAGTGCACTGTTTCAGCAGTTGCTAGTTGTGTGTGTGTTCTAAGTGAGAGTGCGCTGTTTCAGCAGTTCCTAGTTGTGTGTGTGTTCTCAGTGACAGTGCACTGTTTCAGAAGTTCCTAGTTGTGTGTGTGTTCTCAGTGACAGTGCACTGTTTCAGCAGTCCCTAGATATGTTGGTGTTCTCAGTGACAGTGCACTGTTTCAGCAGTTCCGAGTTATGTTTGTGTTCTCAGTGAGAGTGCCCTTTTTCAGCAGATCCTAGTTGTGTGTTTGTGTTCTCAGTGACAGTGCACTGTTTCAGCAGTTGCGAGTTGGTTGTGTGTTCTAAGTGAGAGTGCGCTGTTTCAGCAGTTCCTAGTTGTGTGTGTGTGTTCTCAGTGACAGTGCACTGTTTCAGCAGTTCCTAGTTGTGTTTGTGTTCTCAGTGACAGTGCACTGTTTCAGCAACTCCTAGTAGTGTGTGTATTCTCCGTGACAGTGCATTGTTTCAGCAGTTCTTAGTTGTGTGTGTGTTCTCAGTGACAGTGCACTGTTTCAGCAGTTCCTAGCTGTGTGTGTGTGTTCTCAGTGACAAAGCACTGTTTCAGCAGTTCCTAGTTGTGTGTGTGTTCTCCGTGACAGTGCATTGTTTCAGCAGTTCCTAGTTATGTGCATGTTCTCAGTGACAGTGCACTGTTTCAGCAGTTCCTAGTTGTGTGTGTGTTCTCTGTGACAGTGCACTGTTTCAGCAGTTCCTAGTTGTGTGTGTGTTCTCAGTGACAGTGCACTGTTTCAGCAGTTCCTAGTTATGTGTGTGTTCTCAGTGACAGTGCACTGTTTCAGCAGTTCCTAGTTGTGTGTGTGTTCTCAGTGACAGTGCACTGTTTCAGCAGTTCCTAGTTGTGTGTGTGTTCTCAGTGGCAGTGCACTGTTTCAGCAGTTCCTAGTTATGTGTGTGTTCACAGTGACAGTGCACTGTTTCAGCAGTTCCTAGTTTTGTGTGTGTTCTCAGTGACAGTGCACTGTTTCAGCAGTTCCTAGTTATGTGCATGTTCTCAGTGACAGTGCACTGTTTCAGCAGTTCCAAGTTGTGTGTGTTCTCAGTGACAGTGCACTGTTTCAGCAGTTCCTAGTTGTGTGTGTGTACTCAGTGACAGTGCGCTGTTTATGCAGTTCCTAGCTCTGCGTGTGTGTTCTCAGTGACAGTGCACTGTTTCAGCAGTCCCTAGTTGTGTGTGTGTTCTCAGTGACAGTGCACTGTTTCAGCAGTTCCTAGTTATGTGTGTGTTCTCAGTGACAGTGTGCAGTTTGAGGAGTTCCTAGTTATGTGTATATTCTCAGTTACAGTGCGCAGTTTCAGCAGTTCCTAGTTGTGTGTGTGTTCTCAGTGACAGTGCACTGTTTCAGCAGTTCCTAGTTGTGTGTGTGTTCTCAGTGACAGTGCACTGTTTCAGCAGTTCCTAGTTTTGTGTATGTTCTCAGTTACAGTGCGCTGTTTCAGCAGTTCCTAGTTATGTGCGTGTTCACAGTGACAGTGCACTGTTTCAGCAGTTCCTCGTTATGTGTGTGTTCTCAGTGACAGTGCACTGTTTCAGCAGTTCCTAGTTATGTTTGTGTTCTCAGTTACAGTGCACTGTTTCAGCAGTTCCTAGTTATGTGTTTGTTCTCTGGGACGGTTCACTGTTTCAGCACTTCCTAGTTATGTGTGTGTTCTCAGTGAGAGTGCACTGTTTCAGCAGTTCCTAGTTATGTTTGTGTTCTCAGTTACAGTGCACTGTTTCAGCAGTTCCTAGTTGTGTGTGTTCTCAGTGACAGTGCACTGTTTCAGCAGTCCCTAGTTGTGTGTTTGTTCTCAGTGACAGTGCACTGTTTCAGCAGTTCCTAGTTATGTGTGTGTTCTCAGTGACAGTGTGCAGTTTGAGGAGTTCCTAGTTATGTGTATATTCTCAGTTACAGTGCGCAGTTTCAGCAGTTCCTAGCTCTGTGTGTGTGTTCTCAGTGACAGTGCGCTGTTTCAGCAGTTCCTAGTTGTGTGTGTTCTCAGTGACAGTGCACAGTTTCAGCAGTTCCTAGTTGTGTGTGTGTTCTCAGTGACAGTGCGCTGTTTCAGCAGTTCCTAGCTCTGTGTGTGTGTTCTCAGTGACAGTGCACTGTTTCAGCAGTTCCTAGTTGTGTGTGTGTTCTCAGTGACAGTGCGCTGTTTCAGCACTTCCTTGCTGTGTGTGTGTGTTCTCAGTGACAGTGCGCTGTTTCAGCAGTTCCTAGCTCTGTGTGTGTGTACTCAGTGACAGTGCACTGTTTCAGCAGTTCCTAGTTGTGTGTGTGTTCTCAGTGACAGTGTGCTGTTTGAGGAGATCCTCGTTATGTGTATATTCTCAGTTACAGTGCGCAGTTTCAGCAGTTCCTAGTTGTGTGTGTGTTCTCAGTAACAGTGCACTGTTTCAGCAGTCCCTAGTTGTGTGTGTGTTCTCAGTGACAGTGCACTGTTTCAGCAGTTCCTAGTTATGTGTGTGTTCTCAGTGACAGTGTGCAGTTTGAGGAGTTCCTAGTTATGTGTATATTCTCAGTTACAGTGCGCAGTTTCAGCAGTTCTTAGCTCTGTGTGTGTGTTCTCAGTGACAGTGCACTGTTTCAGCAGTTCCGAGTTGTGTGTGTGTTCTCAGTGACAGTGCGCTGTTTCAGCACTTCCTTGCTGTGTGTGTGTGTTCTCAGTGACAGTGCACTGTTTCAGCAGTTCCTAGCTCTGTGTGTGTGTTCTCAGTGACAGTGCACTGTTTCAGCAGTTCCTAGTTGTGTGTGTGTTCTCAGTGACAGTGTGCTGTTTGAGGAGTTCCTCGTTATGTGTATATTCTCAGTGACAGTGCGCTGTTTCAGCAGTTCCTAGCTCTGTGTGTGTGTTCTCAGTGACAGTGCACTGTTTCAGCAGTTCCTAGTTGTGTGTGGGTTCTCAGTGACAGTGCGCAGTTTCAGCAGTTCCTAGTTGTGTGTGTGTTCTCAGTGACAGTGCACTGTTTCAGCAGTTCCTAGTTGTGTGTGTGTTCTCAGTGACAGTGCACTGTTTCAGCAGTTCCTAGTTGTGTGTGTGTTCTCAGTGACAGTGCACTGTTTCAGCAGTTCCTAGTTGTGTGTGTGTTCTCAGTGACAGTGCACTGTTTCAGCAGTTCCTAGTTGTGTGTGTGTTCTCAGTGACAGTGCACTGTTTCAGCAGTTCCTAGTTTTGTGTATGTTCTCAGTTACAGTGCGCTGTTTCAGCAGTTCCTAGTTATGTGCGTGTTCACAGACAGTGCACTGTTTCAGCAGTTCCTAGTTATGTGTTTGTTCTCTGGGACGGTTCACTGTTTCAGCAGTTCCTAGTTATGTGTGTGTTCTCAGTGAGAGTGCACTGTTTCAGCAGTTCCTAGTTATGTTTGTGTTCTCAGTTACGGTGCGCTGTTTCAGCAGTTGCTATTTATGTGTGTGTTCTCAGTGAGAGTGCACTGTTTCAGCAGTTCCTATTTATGTTTGTGTTCTCAGTTACAGTGCGCTGTTTCAGCAGTTGCTAGTTATGTGTGTGTTCTCAGTGAGAGTGCACTGTTTCAGCAGTTCCGAGTTATGTTTGTGTTCTCAGTGAGAGTGCACTGTTTCAGCAGTTCCTAGTTGTGTGTGTGTTCTCAGTGAGAGTGCGCTGTTTAAGCAGATCCTAGTTGTGTGTGTGTTCTCAGCGACAGTGCACTGTTTCAGCAGTTGCTAGTTGTGTCTGTGTTCTAAGTGAGAGTGCGCTGTTTCAGCAGTTCCTAGTTGTGTGTTTGTGTTCTCAGTGACACTGCACTGTTTCAGCAGTTCCTAGTTGTGTGTGTGTTCTCAGTGACAGTGCACTGTTTCAGCAGTTCCTAGTTGTGCGTGTGTTCTCAGTGACAGTGTGCTGTTTGAGCAGTTCCTAGTTGTGTGTGTGTTCTCAGTGACAGTGCACTGTTTCAGCAGTTCCGAGTTGTGTGTGTGTTCTCAGTGACAGTGCACTGTTTCAGCAGTTCCTAGTTGTGTGTGTGTTCTCAGTGACAGTGTGCTGTTTGAGCAGTTCCGAGTTGTGTGTGTGTTCTCAGTGACAGTGCACTGTTTCAGCAGTTCCTAGTTGTGTGTGTGTGTTCTCAGTGACAGTGCACTGTTTCAGCAGTTCCTAGTTGTGCGTGTGTTCTCAGTGACAGTGTGCTGTTTGAGCAGTTCCTAGTTGTGTGTGTGTTCTCAGTGACAGTGCAATGTTTCAGCAGTTCCTAGTTGTGTGTGTTCTCAGTGACAGTGCACTGTTTCAGCAGTTCCTAGTTGTGCGTGTGTTCTCAGTGACAGTGTGCTGTTTGAGCAGTTCCTGGTTGTGCGTGTGTTCTCAGTGACAGTGTGCTGTTTGAGCAGTTCCTAGTTATGTGTGTGTTCTCAGTGACAGTGCACTGTTTCAGCAGTGCCTAGTTGTGTGTGTGTTCTCAGTGACAGTGCACTGTTTCAGCAGTTCCTAGTTGTGTGTGTGTTCTCAGTGACATTGCACTGTTTCAGCAGTTCCTAGTTGTGTGTGTTCTCAGTGACAGTGCACTGTTTCAGCAGTTCCTAGTTGTGTGTGTGTTCTCAGTGACAGTGCACTGTTTCAGCAGTTCCTAGTTGTGTGTGTGTGTTCTCTGTGACAGTGCGCTTTTTCAGCAGTTCCTAGTTGTGTGTGTGTTCTCAGTGACAGTGCACTGTTTCAGCAGTTCCTAGTTGTGTGTGTGTTCTCAGTGACAGTGCACTGTTTCAGCAGTTCCTAGTTGTGTGTTTGTTCTCAGTGACAGTGCACTGTTTCAGCACTTCCTAGTTATTTGTGTGTGTTCTCAGTGACAGTGCGCTGTTCCAGCAGTTCCTAGTTGTGTGTGTGTTCTCAGTGACAGTGCACTGTTTCAGCAGTTGCTAGTTGTGTGTGTGTTCTAAGTGAGAGTGCGCTGTTTCAGCAGTTCCGAGTTGTGTGTGTGTTCTCAGTGACAGTGCACTCTTTCAGCAGTAGCTAGTTTTGTGAGTGTGTTCTCAGTGACAGTGCACTGTTTCAGCAGTTCCTAGTTGTGTGTGTGTTCTCAGTGACAATGCACTGATTCAGCAGTTCCCAGTTGTGTGTGTGTTCTCAGTGACAGTGCACTGATTCAGCAGTTCCTAGTTATGTGTGTGTTCTCAGTGAGAGTGCACTGTTTCAGCAGTTCCTAGTTGTGTGTGTGTTCTCAGTGACAGTGCACTGTTTCAGCAGTTCCTAGTTATGTGTGTGTTCTCAGTGAGAGTGCGCTGTTTCAGCAGATCCTTGTTGTGTGTGTGTTCTCAGTGACAGTGCACTGTTTCAGCAGTTCCTAGTTATGTGTGTGTTCTCTGTGACAGTGCGCTTTTTCAGCAGTTCCTAGTTGTGTGTGTGTTCTCAGTGACAGTGCACTGTTTCAGCAGTTCCTAGTTGTGTGTGTGTTCTCAGTGACAGTGCACTGTTTCAGCAGTTCCTAGTTGTGTGTGTGTTCTCAGTGACAGTGCACTGTTTCAGCAGTTCCTAGTTGTGTGTGTGTGTTCTCTGTGACAGTGCGCTTTTTCAGCAGTTCCTAGTTGTGTGTGTGTTCTCAGTGACAGTGCACTGTTTCAGCAGTTCCTAGTTGTGTGTGTGTTCTCAGTGACAGTGCACTGTTTCAGCAGTTCCTAGTTGTGTGTGTGTTCTCAGTGACAGTGCGCTGTTCCAGCAGTTCCTAGTTGTGTGTGTGTTTTCTCAGTGACAGTGCACTGTTTCAGCAGTTCCTAGTTGTGTGTGTGTTTTCTCAGTGACAGTGCACTGTTTCAGCAGTTGCTAGTTGTGTGTGTGTTCTAAGTGAGAGTGCGCTGTTTCAGCAGTTCCGAGTTGTGTGTGTGTTCTCAGTGACAGTGAACTGTTTCAGCAGTTCCTAGTTATGTGTGTGTTCTCAGTGAGAGTGCACTGTTTCAGCAGTTCCTAGTTATGTGTGTGTTCTCAGTGAGAGTGCACTGTTTCAGCAGTTCCTAGTTGTGTGTGTGTTCTCAGTGAGAGTGCGCTGTTTCAGCAGATCCTTGTTGTGTGTGTGTTCTCAGTGACAGTGCACTGTTTCAGCAGTTCCTAGTTCTGTTTGTGTTCTCAGTGACAGTACACTGTTTCAGCAGTTCCTAGTTATGTTTATGTTCTCAGTGACAGTGCACTGTTTCAGCAGTTCCTAGTTGCGTTTGTGTTCTCAGTGACAGTGCGCTGTTTCAGCAGTTCCTAGTTATGTGTGTGTTCTCAGTGAGAGTGCACTGTTTCAGCAGTTCCTAGTTATGTTTGTGTTCTCAGTGACAGTGCACTGTTTCAGCAGTTCCGAGTTATGTTTGTGTTCTCAGTGACAGTGCACTGTATCAACAGTTCCGAGTTATGTTTGTGTTCTCAGTGACAGTGCGCTGTTTCAGCAGTTCCTAGTTATGTGTGTGTTCTCAGTGAGAGTGCACTGTTTCAGCAGTTCCTAGTTATGTTTGTGTTCTCAGTGACAGTGCACTGTATCAACAGTTCCGAGTTATGTTTGTGTTCTCAGTGACAGTGCGCTGTTTCAGCAGATCCTAGTTGTGTGTGTGTTCTCAGTGACAGTGCACTGTTTCAGCAGTTGCTAGTTGTGTGTGTGTTCTAAGTGAGAGTGCGCTGTTTCAGCAGTTCCTTGTTGTGTGTGTGTGTTCTCAGTGACAGTGCACTGTTTCAGCAGTTCCTAGTTATGTGTGTGTTCTCAGTGACAGTGCACTGTTTCAGCAGTTCCGAGTTATGTTTGTGTTCTCAGTGACAGTGCACTGTTTCAGCAGTTCCTAGTTGTGTGTGTTCTCAGTGACAGTGCACTGTTTCAGCAGATCCTAGTTGTGTGTGTGTTCTCAGTGACAGTGCGCTGTTTCAGCACTTCCTAGCTGTGTGTGTGTGTTCTCAGTGACAGTGCGCTGTTTCAGCAGTTCCTAGCTCTGTGTGTGTGTACTCAGTGACAGTGCACTGTTTCAGCAGTTCCTAGTTGTGTGTGTGTTCTCAGTGACAGTGTGCTGTTTGAGGAGTTCCTAGTTATGTGTATATTCTCAGTTACAGTGCGCAGTTTCAGCAGTTCCTAGTTGTGTGTGTGTTCTCAGTGACAGTGCACTGTTTCAGCAGTTCCTAGTTGTGTGTGTGTTCTCAGTGACAGTGCACTGTTTCAGCAGTTCCTAGTTGTGTGTGTGTTCTCAGTGACAGTGCACAGTTACAGCAGTTCCTTGTTGTGTGTGTGTTCTCAGTGACAGTGCACTGTTTCAGCAGTTCCTAGTTATGTGTATGTTCTCAGTTACAGTGCGCTGTTTCAGCAGTTCCTAGTTATGTGTGTGTTCTCAGTGACAGTGCACTGTTTCAGCAGTTCCTAGTTGTGTGTTTGTTCTCAGTGACAGCGCACTGTTTCAGCACTTCCTAGTTATTTGTGTGTGTTCTCAGTGACAGTGCGCTGTTTCAGCAGTTCCTAGTTGTGTGTGTGTGTTCTCAGTGACAGTGCACTGTTTCAGCAGTTCCTAGTTATGTTTATGTTCTCAGTGACAGTGCACTGTTTGAGCAGTTCCTAGTTGTGTTTGTGTTCTCAGTGACAGTGCACTGTTTCAGCAGTTCCCTGTTATGTTTGTGTACTCAGTGACAGTGCACTGTTTCAGCAGTTCCTAGTTGTGTGTGTTCTCAGTGACAGTGCACTGTTTCCGCAGTTCCTAGTTGTGTGTGCGTTCTCAGTGACAGTGGGATGTTTCAGCACTTCCTAGCTGTGTGTGTGTGTTCTCAGTGACCCAGCACTTTTCAGCAGTTCCGAGTTATGTGCATGTTCTCAGTGACAGTGCACTGTTTCAGCACTTCCTAGTTGTGTGTGTTCTCAGTGACAGTGCACTGTTTCAGCAGTTCCTAGTTGTTTGTGTATTCTCAGTGATAGTGCGCTGTTTCAGCAGTTCCTTGTTGTGTGTGTGTTCTCAGTGACAGTGCACTGTTTCAGCAGTTCCTTGTTGTGTGTGTGTTCTCAGTGACAGTGCACTGTTTCAGTAGTTCCTAGTTGTGTGTGTGTTCTCAGTGACAGTGCACTGTTTCAGCAGTTCCGAGTTATGTTTGTGTTCTCAGTGACAGTGCACTGTTTCAGCAGTTCCTAGTTGTGTGTGTTCTCAGTGACAGTGCACTGTTTCAGCAGATCCTAGTTGTGTGTGTGTTCTCAGTGACAGTGCGCTCTTTCAGCACTTCCTAGCTGTGTGTGTGTGTTCTCAGTGACAGTGCGCTGTTTCAGCAGTTCCTAGCTCTGTGCGTGTGTACTCAGTGACAGTGCACTGTTTCAGCAGTTCCTAGTTGTGTGTGTGTTCTCAGTGACAGTGTGCTGTTTGAGGAGTTCCTAGTTATGTGTATATTCTCAGTTACAGTGCGCAGTTTCAGCAGTTCCTAGTTGTGTGTGTGTTCTCAGTGACAGTGCACTGTTACAGCAGTTCCTTGTTGTGTGTGTGTTCTCAGTGACAGTGCACTTTTTCCGCATTTCCCAGTTGTGTGTGTGTTCTCAGTGACAGGACACTATTTCAGCAGTTCCTAGTTGTGTGTGTGTTATCAGTGATGGTGCACTGTTTCAGCAGTTCTTAGTTGTGTGTTTGTTCTCAGTGACAGTGCACGTTTTCAGCATTTCCCAGTTGTGTGTGTGTTCTGAGTGACAGTGCACTGTTTCAGCACTTCCTAGTTGTGTGTGTGTTCTCAGTGACAGTGCACTGTTTCAGCAGTTCCTAGTTGTGTGTATGTGATCTCAGTGACAGTGCACTGTTTCAGCACTTCTTAGTTAAGTGTTTTTTCTCAGTGACAGTGCACTGTTTCAGCAGTTCCTAGTTGTGTGTGTGTTCTCAGTGACAGTGCATTTTTTCAGCAGTTCCTAGTTAAGTGTGAGTTCTCAGTGACAGTGCATTTTTTCAGCAGTTCCTAGTTAAGTGTGTGTTCTCAGTGACAGTACACTGTTTCATCAGTTCCTAGTTGTGTGTGTGTTCTCAGTGACAGTGCACTGTTTCAGCACTTCCTAGTTATGTGTGTGTTCTCAGTGACAATGCGCTGTTTCAGCAGTTCCGAGTTGTGTGTGTGTTCTCAGTGACAATGCGCTGTTTCAGCAGTTCCGAGTTGTGTGTGTGTTCTCAGTCACAGTGCACTGTTTCATCAGTTCCTAGTTGTGTGTGTGTTCTCAGTGACAGTGCACTGTTTCAGCAGTTCCTAGTTGTGTGTGTGTTCTCAGTGACAGTGTGCTGTTTGAGGAGTTCCTCGTTATGTGTATATTCTCAGTTACAGTGCGCAGTTTCAGCAGTTCCTAGTTGTGTGTGTGTTCTCAGTGACAGTGCACTGTTTCAGCAGTTCCTAGTTGTGTGTGTGTTCTCAGTGACAGTGCACTGTTTCAGCAGTTCCTAGTTGTGTGTGTGTTCTCGGTGACAGTGCACTGTTTCAGCAGTTCCTAGTTGTGTGTGTGTTCTCAGTGACAGTGCACTGTTTCAGCAGTTCCTAGTTGTGTGTGTGTTCTCAGTGACAGTGCACTGTTTCAGCAGTTCTTAGTTTTGTGTATGTTCTCAGTTACAGTGCGCTGTTTCAGCAGTTCCTAGTTATGTGCGTGTTCACAGACAGTGCACTGTTTCAGCAGTTCCTCGTTATGTGTGTGTTCTCAGTGACAGTGCACTGTTTCAGCAGTTCCTAGTTATGTTTGTGTTCTCAGTTACAGTGCACTGTTTCAGCAGTTCCTAGTTATGTGTTTGTTCTCTGGGACGGTTCACTGTTTCAGCAGTTCCTAGTTATGTGTGTGTTCTCAGTGAGAGTGCACTGTTTCAGCAGTTCCTAGTTATGTTTGTGTTCTCAGTTACAGTGCGCTGTTTCAGCAGTTGCTAGTTATGTGTGTGTTCTCAGTGAGAGTGCACTGTTTCAGCAGTTCCGAGTTATGTTTGTGTTCTCAGTGAGAGTGCGCTGTTTCAGCAGTTGCTAGTTGTGTCTGTGTTCTAAGTGAGAGTGCGCTGTTTCAGCAGTTCCTAGTTGTGTGTGTGTGTTCTCAGTGACAGTGCGCTGTTTCAGCAGTTCCTAGTTGTGTGTGTGTGTTCTCAGTGACAGTGCACTGTTTCAGCAGTTCCTAGTTGTGTGTGTGTTCTCAGTGACAGTGCACTGTTTCAGCAGTTCCTAGTTGTGTGTGTGTTCTCAGTGACAGTGCACTGTTTCAGCAGTTCCTAGTTGTGCTTGTGTTCTCAGTGACAGTGTGCTGTTTGAGCAGTTCCTAGTTACGTGTGTGTTCTCAGTGACAGTGCACTGTTTCAGCAGTTCCTAGTTGTGCGTGTGTTCTCAGTGACAGTGTGCTGTTTGAGCAGTTCCTAGTTGTGTGTGTGTGTTCTCAGTGACAGTGCACTGTTTCAGCAGTTCCTAGTTGTGTGTGTGTTCTCAGTGACAGTGCAATGTTTCAGCAGTTCCTAGTTGTGTGTGTGTTCTCAGTGACAGTGCACTGTTTCAGCAGTTCCTAGTTGTGTGTTTGTTCTCAGTGACAGTGCACTGTTTCAGCACTTCCTAGTTATTTGTGTGTGTTCTCAGTGACAGTGCGCTGTTCCAGCAGTTCCTAGTTGTGTGTGTGTTTTCTCAGTGACAGTGCACTGTTTCAGCAGTTGCTAGTTGTGTGTGTGTTCTAAGTGAGAGTGCGCTGTTTCCGCAGTTCCGAGTTGTGTGTGTGTGTTCTCAGTGACAGTGCACTCTTTCAGCAGTTCCGAGTTATGTGTGAATTCTCAGTGACAGTGCACTGTTTCAGCAGTTCCGAGTTATGTTTGTGTTCTCAGTGAGAGTGCACTGTTTCAGCAGTTCCGAGTTATGTTTGTGTTCTCAGTGACAGTGCACTGTTTCAGCAGTTGCTAGTTATGTGTGTGTTCTCAGTGACAGTGCACTGTTTCAGCAGTTCCTAGTTCTGTTTGTGTTCTCAGTGACAGTACACTGTTTCAGCAGTTCCTAGTTATGTTTATGTTCTCAGTGACAGTGCACTGTTTCAGCAGTTCCTAGTTGCGTTTGTGTTCTCAGTGACAGTGCGCTGTTTCAGCAGTTCCTAGTTATGTGTGTGTTCTCAGTGATAGTGCACTGTTTCAGCAGTTCCTAGTTATGTTTGTGTTCTCAGTGACAGTGCACTGTATCAACAGTTCCGAGTTATATTTGTGTTCTCAGTGACAGTGCGCTGTTTCAGCAGATCCTAGTTGTGTGTGTGTTCTCAGTGACAGTGCACTGTTTCAGCAGTTGCTAGTTGTGTGTGTGTTCTAAGTGAGAGTACGCTGTTTCAGCAGTTCCTTGTTGTGTGTGTGTGTTCTCAGTGACAGTGCACTGTTTCAGCAGTTCCTAGTTATGTTTGTGTTCTCAATGACAGTGCACTGTTTCAGCAGTTCCTAGTTATGTGTGTGTTCTCAGTGACAGTGCACTGTTTCAGCAGTTCCTAGTTGTGTGTGTTCTCAGTGACAGTGCACTGTTTCAGCAGATCCTAGTTGTGTGTGTGTTCTCAGTGACAGTGCGCTGTTTCAGCACTTCCTAGCTGTGTGTGTGTGTTCTCAGTGACAGTGCGCTGATGAGCAGTTCCTAGCTCTGTGTGTGTGTACTCAGTGACAGTGCACTGTTTCAGCAGTTCCTAGTTGTGTGTGTGTTCTCAGTGACAGTGTGCTGTTTGAGGAGTTCCTAGTTATGTGTATATTCTCAGTTACAGTGCGCAGTTTCAGCAGTTCCTAGTTGTGTGTGTGTTCTCAGTGACAGTGCACTGTTTCAGCAGTTCCTAGTTGTGTGTGTGTTCTCAGTGACAGTGCACTGTTTCAGCAGTTCCTAGTTGTGTGTGTGTTCTCAGTGACAGTGCACTGTTACAGCAGTTCCTTGTTGTGTGTGTGTTCTCAGTGACAGTGCACTGTTTCAGCAGTTCCTAGTTATGTGTATGTTCTCAGATACAGTGCGCTGTTTCAGCAGTTCCTAGTTATGTGTGTGTTCTCAGTGACAGTGCACTGTTTCAGCAGTTCCTAGTTATGTGTGTGTTCTCAGTGACAGTGCACTGTTTCAGCAGTTCCTAGTTGTGTGTTTGTTCTCAGTGACAGTGCACTGTTTGAGCAGTTCGAGTTGTGTTTGTGTTCTCAGTGACAGTGCACTGTTTCAGCAGTTCCCTGTTATGTTTGTGTACTCAGTGACAGTGCACTGTTTCAGCAGTTCCTAGTTGTGTGTGTTCTCAGTGACAGTGCACTGTTTCAGCAGTTCCCTGTTATGTTTGTGTACTCAGTGACAGTGCACTGTTTCAGCAGTTCCTAGTTGTGTGTGTTCTCAGTGACAGTGCACTGTTTCCGCAGTTCCTAGTTGTGTGTGCGTTCTCAGTGACAGTGGGATGTTTCAGCACTTCCTAGCTCTGTGTGTGTGTTCTCAGTGACACAGCACTTTTCAGCAGTTCCGAGTTATGTGCATGTTCTCAGTGACAGTGCACTGTTTCAGCAGTTCCTAGTTGTGTGTGTTCTCAGTGACAGTGCACTGTTTCAGCAGTTCCTAGTTGTTTGTGTGTTCTCTGTGATAGTGCGCTGTTTCAGCAGTTCCTTGTTGTGTGTGTGTTCTCAGTGACAGTGCACTGTTTCAGCAGTTCCTTGTTGTGTGTGTGTTCTCAGTGACAGTGCACTGTTTCAGCACTTCCTAGTTGTGTGTGTGTTCTCAGTGACAGTGCACTGTTTCAGTAGTTCCTAGTTGTGTGTGTGTTCTCAGTGACAGTGCACTGTTTCAGCAGTTCCGAGTTATGTTTGTGTTCTCAGTGACAGTGCACTGTTTCAGCAGTTCCTAGTTGTGTGTGTGTTCTCAGTGACAGTGCACTGTTTCAGCAGTTCCTAGTTTTGTGAATGTTCTCAGTTACAGTGCGCTGTTTCAGCACTTCCTAGCTGTGTGTGTGTGTTCTCAGTGACAGTGCACTGTTTCAGCAGTTCCTAGTTGTGTGTGTGTTCTCAGTGACAGTGTGTTGTTTGAGGTGTTCCTAGTTATGTGTATATTCTCAGTTACAGTGCGCAGTTTCAGCAGTTCCTAGTTGTGTGTGTGTTCTCAGTGACAGTGCACTGTTTCAGCAGTTCCTAGTTGTGTGTGTGTGTTCTCAGTGACAGTGCACTGTTTCCGCAGTTCCTAGTTGTGTGTGTGTTCTCAGTGACAGTGCACTGTTTCAGCAGTTCCTAGTTGTGCGTGTGTTCTCAGTGACAGTGTGCTGTTTAAGCAGTTCCTAGTTATGTGTGTGTTCTCAGTGACAGTGCACTGTTTCAGCAGTTCCTAGTTGTGTGTGTGTTCTCAGTTACAGTGCGCTGTTTCAGCACTTCCTAGCTGTGTGTGTGTGTTCTCAGTGACAGTGCACTGTTTCAGCAGTTCCTAGTTGTGTGTGTGTTCTCAGTGACAGTGTGTTGTTTGAGGTGTTCCTAGTTATGTGTGTGTGTACTCAGTGACAGTGCACTGTTTCAGCAGTTCCTAGTTGTGTGTGTGTTCTCAGTGACAGTGTGCTGTTTGAGGAGATCCTCGTTATGTGTATATTCTCAGTTACAGTGCGCAGTTTCAGCAGTTCCTAGTTGTGTGTGTGTTCTCAGTAACAGTGCACTGTTTCAGCAGTCCCTAGTTGTGTGTGTGTTCTCAGTGACAGTGCACTGTTTCAGCAGTTCCTAGTTATGTGTGTGTTCTCAGTGACAGTGTGCAGTTTGAGGAGTTCCTAGTTATGTGTATATTCTCAGTTACAGTGCGCAGTTTCAGCAGTTCTTAGCTCTGTGTGTGTGTTCTCAGTGACAGTGCACTGTTTCAGCAGTTCCGAGTTGTGTGTGTGTTCTCAGTGACAGTGCGTTGGTTCAGCAGTTCCTAGTTGTGTGTGTTCTCAGTGACAGTGCACAGTTTCAGCAGTTCCTAGCTCTGTGTGTGTGTTCTCAGTGACAGTGCACTGTTTCAGCAGTTCCTAGCTCTGTGTGTGTGTTCTCAGTGACAGTGCACTGTTTCAGCAGTTCCTAGTTGTGTGTGTGTTCTCAGTGACAGTGCGCTGTTTCAGCACTTCCTTGCTGTGTGTGTGTGTTCTCAGTGACAGTGCACTGTTTCAGCAGTTCCTAGTTGTGTGTGTTCTCAGTGACAGTGCACAGTTTCAGCAGTTCCTAGTTGTGTGTGTGTTCTCAGTGACAGTGCGCTGTTTCAGCAGTTCCTAGCTCTGTGTGTGTGTTCTCAGTGACAGTGCACTGTTTCAGCAGTTCCTAGTTGTGTGTGTGTTCTCAGTGACAGTGCACTGTTTCAGCAGTTCCTAGTTGTGTGTGTGTTCTCAGTGACAGTGCACTGTTTCAGCAGTTCCTAGTTGTGTGTGTGTTCTGAGTGACAGTGCACTGTTTCAGCAGTTCCTAGTTGTGTGTGTGTTCTCAGTGACAGTGCACTGTTTCAGCAGTTCCTAGTTGTGTGTGTGTTCTCAGTGACAGTGCACTGTTTCAGCAGTTCCTAGTTTTGTGTATGTTCTCAGTTACAGTGCGCTGTTTCAGCAGTTCCTAGTTATGTGCGTGTTCACAGACAGTGCACTGTTTCAGCAGTTCCTAGTTATGTGTTTGTTCTCTGGGACGGTTCACTGTTTCAGCAGTTCCTAGTTATGTGTGTGTTCTCAGTGAGAGTGCACTGTTTCAGCAGTTCCTAGTTATGTTTGTGTTCTCAGTTACAGTGCGCTGTTTCAGCAGTTGCTATTTATGTGTGTGTTCTCAGTGAGAGTGCACTGTTTCAGCAGTTCCTATTTATGTTTGTGTTCTCAGTTACAGTGCGCTGTTTCAGCAGTTGCTAGTTATGTGTGTGTTCTCAGTGAGAGTGCACTGTTTCAGCAGTTCCGAGTTATGTTTGTGTTCTCAGTGAGAGTGCGCTGTTTAAGCAGATCCTAGTTGTGTGTGTGTTCTCAGCGACAGTGCACTGTTTCAGCAGTTGCTAGTTGTGTCTGTGTTCTAAGTGAGAGTGCGCTGTTTCAGCAGTTCCTAGTTGTGTGTTTGTGTTCTCAGTGACACTGCACTGTTTCAGCAGTTCCTAGTTGTGTGTGTGTTCTCAGTGACAGTGCACTGTTTCAGCAGTTCCTAGTTGTGCGTGTGTTCTCAGTGACAGTGTGCTGTTTGAGCAGTTCCTAGTTGTGTGTGTGTTCTCAGTGACAGTGCACTGTTTCAGCAGTTCCTAGTTGTGTGTGTGTTCTCAGTGACAGTGCACTGTTTCAGCAGTTCCTAGTTGTGCGTGTGTTCTCAGTGACAGTGTGCTGTTTGAGCAGTTCCTAGTTGTGTGTGTGTTCTCAGTGACAATGCACTGTTTCAGCAGTTCCTAGTTGTGTGTGTGTTCTCAGTGACAGTGTGCTGTTTGAGCAGTTCCGAGTTGTGTGTGTGTTCTCAGTGACAGTGCACTGTTTCAGCAGTTCCTAGTTGTGTGTGTGTGTTCTCAGTGACAGTGCACTGTTTCAGCAGTTCCTAGTTGTGTGTGTGTTCTCAGTGACAGTGTGCTGTTTGAGCAGTTCCGAGTTGTGTGTGTGTTCTCAGTGACAGTGCACTGTTTCAGCAGTTCCTAGTTGTGTGTGTGTGTTCTCAGTGACAGTGCACTGTTTCAGCAGTTCCTAGTTGTGCGTGTGTTCTCAGTGACAGTGTGCTGTTTGAGCAGTTCCTAGTTGTGTGTGTGTTCTCAGTGACAGTGCAATGTTTCAGCAGTTCCTAGTTGTGTGTGTTCTCAGTGACAGTGCACTGTTTCAGCAGTTCCTAGTTGTGCGTGTGTTCTCAGTGACAGTGTGCTGTTTGAGCAGTTCCTGGTTGTGCGTGTGTTCTCAGTGACAGTGTGCTGTTTGAGCAGTTCCTAGTTATGTGTGTGTTCTCAGTGACAGTGCACTGTTTCAGCAGTTCCGAGTTGTGTGTGTGTTCTCAGTGACAGTGCACTGTTTCAGCAGTTCCTAGTTGTGTGTGTGTTCTCAGTGACAGTGCAATGTTTCAGCAGTTCCTAGTTGTGTGTGTGTTCTCAGTGACAGTGCACTGTTTCAGCAGTTCCTAGTTGTGTGTGTGTTCTCAGTGACAGTGCACTGTTTCAGCAGTTCCGAGTTGTGTGTGTGTTCTCAGTGACAGTGCACTGTTTCAGCAGTTCCTAGTTGTGTGTGTGTTCTCAGTGACAGTGCACTGTTTCAGCAGTTCCGAGTTGTGTGTGTGTTCTCAGTGACAGTGCAATGTTTCAGCAGTTCCTAGTTGTGTGTGTGTTCTCAGTGACAGTGCACTGTTTCAGCAGTTCCGAGTTGTGTGTGTGTTCTCAGTGACAGTGCACTGTTTCAGCAGTTCCTAGTTGTGTGTGTGTTCTCAGTGACAGTGCACTGTTTCAGCAGTTCCTAGTTGTGTGTGTGTTCTCAGTGACATTGCACTGTTTCAGCAGTTCCTAGTTGTGTGTGTTCTCAGTGACAGTGCACTGTTTCAGCAGTTCCTAGTTGTGTGTGTGTTCTCAGTGACAGTGCACTGTTTCAGCAGTTCCTAGTTGTGTGTGTGTTCTCAGTGACAGTGCACTTTTTCAGCAGTTCCTAGTTGTGTGTGTGTTCTCAGTGACAGTGCACTGTTTCAGCAGTTCCTAGTTGTGTGTGTGTTCTCAGTGACAGTGCACTGTTCCAGCAGTTCCTAGTTGTGTGTGTGTTTTCTCAGTGACAGTGCACTGTTTCAGCAGTTGCTAGTTGTGTGTGTGTTCTAAGTGAGAGTGCGCTGTTTCAGCAGTTCCGAGTTGTGTGTGTGTTCTCAGTGACAGTGCACTGTTTCAGCAGTTCCTAGTTATGTGTGTGTTCTCAGTGAGAGTGCACTGTTTCAGCAGTTCCTAGTTGTGTGTGTGTTCTCAGTGACAGTGCACTGTTTCAGCAGTTCCTAGTTGTGTGTGTTCTCAGTGACAGTGCACTGTTTCAGCAGTTCCTAGTTATGTGCGTGTTCACAGACAGTGCACTGTTTCAGCAGTTCCTCGTTATGTGTGTGTTCTCAGTGACAGTGCACTGTTTCAGCAGTTCCTAGTTATGTTTGTGTTCTCAGTTACAGTGCACTGTTTCAGCAGTTCCTAGTTATGTGTTTGTTCTCTGGGACGGTTCACTGTTTCAGCAGTTCCTAGTTATGTTTGTGTTCTCAGTTACAGTGCGCTGTTTCAGCAGTTGCTAGTTATGTGTGTGTTCTCAGTGAGAGTGCACTGTTTCAGCAGTTCCGAGTTATGTTTGTGTTCTCAGTGAGAGTGCGCTGTTTCAGCAGTTGCTAGTTGTGTCTGTGTTCTAAGTGAGAGTGCGCTGTTTCAGCAGTTCCTAGTTGTGTGTGTGTGTTCTCAGTGACAGTGCGCTGTTTCAGCAGTTCCTAGTTGTGTGTGTGTGTTCTCAGTGACAGTGCACTGTTTCAGCAGTTCCTAGTTGTGTGTGTGTTCTCAGTGACAGTGCACTGTTTCAGCAGTTCCTAGTTGTGTGTGTGTTCTCAGTGACAGTGCACTGTTTCAGCAGTTCCTAGTTGTGCGTGTGTTCTCAGTGACAGTGTGCTGTTTGAGCAGTTCCTAGTTACGTGTGTGTTCTCAGTGACAGTGCACTGTTTCAGCAGTTCCTAGTTGTGCGTGTGTTCTCAGTGACAGTGTGCTGTTTGAGCAGTTCCTAGTTGTGTGTGTGTGTTCTCAGTGACAGTGCACTGTTTCAGCAGTTCCTAGTTGTGTGTGTGTTCTCAGTGACAGTGCAATGTTTCAGCAGTTCCTAGTTGTGTGTGTGTTCTCAGTGACAGTGCACTGTTTCAGCAGTTCCTAGTTGTGTGTTTGTTCTCAGTGACAGTGCACTGTTTCAGCAGTTCCTAGTTATGTTTGTGTTCTCATTGACAGTGCACTGTTTCAGCAGTTCCTAGTTATGTTTATGTTCTCAGTGACAGTGCACTGTTTGAGCAGTTCGAGTTGTGTTTGTGTTCTCAGTGACAGTGCACTGTTTCAGCAGTTCCCTGTTATGTTTGTGTACTCAGTGACAGTGCACTGTTTCAGCAGTTCCTAGTTGTGTGTGTTCTCAGTGACAGTGCACTGTTTCAGCAGTTCCCTGTTATGTTTGTGTACTCAGTGACAGTGCACTGTTTCAGCAGTTCCTAGTTGTGTGTGTTCTCAGTGACAGTGCACTGTTTCCGCAGTTCCTAGTTGTGTGTGCGTTCTCAGTGACAGTGGGATGTTTCAGCACTTCCTAGCTCTGTGTGTGTGTTCTCAGTGACACAGCACTTTTCAGCAGTTCCGAGTTATGTGCATGTTCTCAGTGACAGTGCACTGTTTCAGCAGTTCCTAGTTGTGTGTGTTCTCAGTGACAGTGCACTGTTTCAGCAGTTCCTAGTTGTTTGTGTGTTCTCTGTGATAGTGCGCTGTTTCAGCAGTTCCTTGTTGTGTGTGTGTTCTCAGTGACAGTGCACTGTTTCAGCAGTTCCTTGTTGTGTGTGTGTTCTCAGTGACAGTGCACTGTTTCAGCACTTCCTAGTTGTGTGTGTGTTCTCAGTGACAGTGCACTGTTTCAGTAGTTCCTAGTTGTGTGTGTGTTCTCAGTGACAGTGCACTGTTTCAGCAGTTCCGAGTTATGTTTGTGTTCTCAGTGACAGTGCACTGTTTCAGCAGTTCCTAGTTGTGTGTGTGTTCTCAGTGACAGTGCACTGTTTCAGCAGTTCCTAGTTTTGTGAATGTTCTCAGTTACAGTGCGCTGTTTCAGCACTTCCTAGCTGTGTGTGTGTGTTCTCAGTGACAGTGCACTGTTTCAGCAGTTCCTAGTTGTGTGTGTGTTCTCAGTGACAGTGTGTTGTTTGAGGTGTTCCTAGTTATGTGTATATTCTCAGTTACAGTGCGCAGTTTCAGCAGTTCCTAGTTGTGTGTGTGTTCTCAGTGACAGTGCACTGTTTCAGCAGTTCCTAGTTGTGTGTGTGTGTTCTCAGTGACAGTGCACTGTTTCCGCAGTTCCTAGTTGTGTGTGTGTTCTCAGTGACAGTGCACTGTTTCAGCAGTTCCTAGTTGTGCGTGTGTTCTCAGTGACAGTGTGCTGTTTAAGCAGTTCCTAGTTATGTGTGTGTTCTCAGTGACAGTGCACTGTTTCAGCAGTTCCTAGTTGTGTGTGTGTTCTCAGTTACAGTGCGCTGTTTCAGCACTTCCTAGCTGTGTGTGTGTGTTCTCAGTGACAGTGCACTGTTTCAGCAGTTCCTAGTTGTGTGTGTGTTCTCAGTGACAGTGTGTTGTTTGAGGTGTTCCTAGTTATGTGTGTGTGTACTCAGTGACAGTGCACTGTTTCAGCAGTTCCTAGTTGTGTGTGTGTTCTCAGTGACAGTGTGCTGTTTGAGGAGATCCTCGTTATGTGTATATTCTCAGTTACAGTGCGCAGTTTCAGCAGTTCCTAGTTGTGTGTGTGTTCTCAGTAACAGTGCACTGTTTCAGCAGTCCCTAGTTGTGTGTGTGTTCTCAGTGACAGTGCACTGTTTCAGCAGTTCCTAGTTATGTGTGTGTTCTCAGTGACAGTGTGCAGTTTGAGGAGTTCCTAGTTATGTGTATATTCTCAGTTACAGTGCGCAGTTTCAGCAGTTCTTAGCTCTGTGTGTGTGTTCTCAGTGACAGTGCACTGTTTCAGCAGTTCCGAGTTGTGTGTGTGTTCTCAGTGACAGTGCGCTGGTTCAGCAGTTCCTAGTTGTGTGTGTTCTCAGTGACAGTGCACAGTTTCAGCAGTTCCTAGCTCTGTGTGTGTGTTCTCAGTGACAGTGCACTGTTTCAGCAGTTCCTAGCTCTGTGTGTGTGTTCTCAGTGACAGTGCACTGTTTCAGCAGTTCCTAGTTGTGTGTGTGTTCTCAGTGACAGTGCGCTGTTTCAGCACTTCCTTGCTGTGTGTGTGTGTTCTCAGTGACAGTGCACTGTTTCAGCAGTTCCTAGTTGTGTGTGTTCTCAGTGACAGTGCACAGTTTCAGCAGTTCCTAGTTGTGTGTGTGTTCTCAGTGACAGTGCGCTGTTTCAGCAGTTCCTAGCTCTGTGTGTGTGTTCTCAGTGACAGTGCACTGTTTCAGCAGTTCCTAGTTGTGTGTGTGTTCTCAGTGACAGTGTGCTGTTTGAGGAGTTCCTCGTTATGTGTATATTCTCAGTTACAGTGCGCAGTTTCAGCAGTTCCTAGTTGTGTGTGTGTTCTCAGTGACAGTGCACTGTTTCAGCAGTTCCTAGTTGTGTGTGTGTTCTCAGTGACAGTGCACTGTTTCAGCAGTTCCTAGTTGTGTGTGTGTTCTGAGTGACAGTGCACTGTTTCAGCAGTTCCTAGTTGTGTGTGTGTTCTCAGTGACAGTGCACTGTTTCAGCAGTTCCTAGTTGTGTGTGTGTTCTCAGTGACAGTGCACTGTTTCAGCAGTTCCTAGTTTTGTGTATGTTCTCAGTTACAGTGCGCTGTTTCAGCAGTTCCTAGTTATGTGCGTGTTCACAGACAGTGCACTGTTTCAGCAGTTCCTAGTTATGTGTTTGTTCTCTGGGACGGTTCACTGTTTCAGCAGTTCCTAGTTATGTGTGTGTTCTCAGTGAGAGTGCACTGTTTCAGCAGTTCCTAGTTATGTTTGTGTTCTCAGTTACAGTGCGCTGTTTCAGCAGTTGCTATTTATGTGTGTGTTCTCAGTGAGAGTGCACTGTTTCAGCAGTTCCTATTTATGTTTGTGTTCTCAGTTACAGTGCGCTGTTTCAGCAGTTGCTAGTTATGTGTGTGTTCTCAGTGAGAGTGCACTGTTTCAGCAGTTCCGAGTTATGTTTGTGTTCTCAGTGAGAGTGCGCTGTTTAAGCAGATCCTAGTTGTGTGTGTGTTCTCAGCGACAGTGCACTGTTTCAGCAGTTGCTAGTTGTGTCTGTGTTCTAAGTGAGAGTGCGCTGTTTCAGCAGTTCCTAGTTGTGTGTTTGTGTTCTCAGTGACACTGCACTGTTTCAGCAGTTCCTAGTTGTGTGTGTGTTCTCAGTGACAGTGCACTGTTTCAGCAGTTCCTAGTTGTGCGTGTGTTCTCAGTGACAGTGTGCTGTTTGAGCAGTTCCTAGTTGTGTGTGTGTTCTCAGTGACAGTGCACTGTTTCAGCAGTTCCTAGTTGTGTGTGTGTTCTCAGTGACAGTGCACTGTTTCAGCAGTTCCTAGTTGTGCGTGTGTTCTCAGTGACAGTGTGCTGTTTGAGCAGTTCCTAGTTGTGTGTGTGTTCTCAGTGACAATGCACTGTTTCAGCAGTTCCTAGTTGTGTGTGTGTTCTCAGTGACAGTGTGCTGTTTGAGCAGTTCCGAGTTGTGTGTGTGTTCTCAGTGACAGTGCACTGTTTCAGCAGTTCCTAGTTGTGTGTGTGTGTTCTCAGTGACAGTGCACTGTTTCAGCAGTTCCTAGTTGTGTGTGTGTTCTCAGTGACAGTGTGCTGTTTGAGCAGTTCCGAGTTGTGTGTGTGTTCTCAGTGACAGTGCACTGTTTCAGCAGTTCCTAGTTGTGTGTGTGTGTTCTCAGTGACAGTGCACTGTTTCAGCAGTTCCTAGTTGTGCGTGTGTTCTCAGTGACAGTGTGCTGTTTGAGCAGTTCCTAGTTGTGTGTGTGTTCTCAGTGACAGTGCAATGTTTCAGCAGTTCCTAGTTGTGTGTGTTCTCAGTGACAGTGCACTGTTTCAGCAGTTCCTAGTTGTGCGTGTGTTCTCAGTGACAGTGTGCTGTTTGAGCAGTTCCTGGTTGTGCGTGTGTTCTCAGTGACAGTGTGCTGTTTGAGCAGTTCCTAGTTATGTGTGTGTTCTCAGTGACAGTGCACTGTTTCAGCAGTTCCGAGTTGTGTGTGTGTTCTCAGTGACAGTGCACTGTTTCAGCAGTTCCTAGTTGTGTGTGTGTTCTCAGTGACATTGCACTGTTTCAGCAGTTCCTAGTTGTGTGTGTTCTCAGTGACAGTGCACTGTTTCAGCAGTTCCTAGTTGTGTGTGTGTTCTCAGTGACAGTGCACTGTTTCAGCAGTTCCTAGTTGTGTGTGTGTTCTCAGTGACAGTGCACTTTTTCAGCAGTTCCTAGTTGTGTGTGTGTTCTCAGTGACAGTGCACTGTTTCAGCAGTTCCTAGTTGTGTGTGTGTTCTCAGTGACAGTGCACTGTTCCAGCAGTTCCTAGTTGTGTGTGTGTTTTCTCAGTGACAGTGCACTGTTTCAGCAGTTGCTAGTTGTGTGTGTGTTCTAAGTGAGAGTGCGCTGTTTCAGCAGTTCCGAGTTGTGTGTGTGTTCTCAGTGACAGTGCACTGTTTCAGCAGTTCCTAGTTATGTGTGTGTTCTCAGTGAGAGTGCACTGTTTCAGCAGTTCCTAGTTGTGTGTGTGTTCTCAGTGACAGTGCACTGTTTCAGCAGTTCCTAGTTGTGTGTGTTCTCAGTGACAGTGCACTGTTTCAGCAGTTCCTAGTTATGTGCGTGTTCACAGACAGTGCACTGTTTCAGCAGTTCCTCGTTATGTGTGTGTTCTCAGTGACAGTGCACTGTTTCAGCAGTTCCTAGTTATGTTTGTGTTCTCAGTTACAGTGCACTGTTTCAGCAGTTCCTAGTTATGTGTTTGTTCTCTGGGACGGTTCACTGTTTCAGCAGTTCCTAGTTATGTTTGTGTTCTCAGTTACAGTGCGCTGTTTCAGCAGTTGCTAGTTATGTGTGTGTTCTCAGTGAGAGTGCACTGTTTCAGCAGTTCCGAGTTATGTTTGTGTTCTCAGTGAGAGTGCGCTGTTTCAGCAGTTGCTAGTTGTGTCTGTGTTCTAAGTGAGAGTGCGCTGTTTCAGCAGTTCCTAGTTGTGTGTGTGTGTTCTCAGTGACAGTGCGCTGTTTCAGCAGTTCCTAGTTGTGTGTGTGTGTTCTCAGTGACAGTGCACTGTTTCAGCAGTTCCTAGTTGTGTGTGTGTTCTCAGTGACAGTGCACTGTTTCAGCAGTTCCTAGTTGTGTGTGTGTTCTCAGTGACAGTGCACTGTTTCAGCAGTTCCTAGTTGTGCGTGTGTTCTCAGTGACAGTGTGCTGTTTGAGCAGTTCCTAGTTACGTGTGTGTTCTCAGTGACAGTGCACTGTTTCAGCAGTTCCTAGTTGTGCGTGTGTTCTCAGTGACAGTGTGCTGTTTGAGCAGTTCCTAGTTGTGTGTGTGTGTTCTCAGTGACAGTGCACTGTTTCAGCAGTTCCTAGTTGTGTGTGTGTTCTCAGTGACAGTGCAATGTTTCAGCAGTTCCTAGTTGTGTGTGTGTTCTCAGTGACAGTGCACTGTTTCAGCAGTTCCTAGTTGTGTGTTTGTTCTCAGTGACAGTGCACTGTTTCAGCACTTCCTAGTTATTTGTGTGTGTTCTCAGTGACAGTGCGCTGTTCCAGCAGTTCCTAGTTGTGTGTGTGTTCTAAGTGAGAGTGCGCTGTTTCCGCAGTTCCGAGTTGTGTGTGTGTGTTCTCAGTGACAGTGCACTCTTTCAGCAGTTCCGAGTTATGTGTGAATTCTCAGTGACAGTGCACTGTTTCAGCAGTTCCGAGTTATGTGTGAATTCTCAGTGACAGTGCACTGTTTCAGCAGTTCCGAGTTATGTTTGTGTTCTCAGTGAGAGTGCACTGTTTCAGCAGTTCCGAGTTATGTTTGTGTTCTCAGTGAGAGTGCACTGTTTCAGCAGTTCCGAGTTATGTTTGTGTTCTCAGTGACAGTGCACTGTTTCAGCAGTTGCTAGTTGTGTGTGTGTTCTAAGTGAGAGTGCGCTGTTTCAGCTGTTCCTAGTTATGTGTGTGTGTTCTCAGTGACAGTGCACTGTTTCAGCAGTTCCTAGTTCTGTTTGTGTTCTCAGTGACAGTACACTGTTTCAGCAGTTCCTAGTTATGTTTATGTTCTCAGTGACAGTGCACTGTTTCAGCAGTTCCTAGTTGCGTTTGTGTTCTCAGTGACAGTGCGCTGTTTCAGCAGTTCCTAGTTATGTGTGTGTTCTCAGTGATAGTGCACTGTTTCAGCAGTTCCTGGTTATGTTTGTGTTCTCAGTGACAGTGCACTGTATCAACAGTTCCGAGTTATATTTGTGTTCTCAGTGACAGTGCGCTGTTTCAGCAGATCCTAGTTGTGTGTGTGTTCTCAGTGACAGTGCACTGTTTCAGCAGTTGCTAGTTGTGTGTGTGTTCTAAGTGAGAGTACGCTGTTTCAGCAGTTCCTTGTTGTGTGTGTGTGTTCTCAGTGACAGTGCACTGTTTCAGCAGTTCCTAGTTATGTTTGTGTTCTCAATGACAGTGCACTGTTTCAGCAGTTCCTAGTTATGTGTGTGTTCTCAGTGACAGTGCACTGTTTCAGCAGTTCCGAGTTATGTTTGTGTTCTCAGTGACAGCGCACTGTTTCAGCAGTTCCTAGTTGTGTGTGTTCTCAGTGACAGTGCACTGTTTCAGCAGATCCTAGTTGTGTGTGTGTTCTCAGTGACAGTGCGCTGTTTCAGCACTTCCTAGCTGTGTGTGTGTGTTCTCAGTGACAGTGCGCTGATTAGCAGTTCCTAGCTCTGTGTGTGTGTACTCAGTGACAGTGCACTGTTTCAGCAGTTCCTAGTTGTGTGTGTGTTCTCAGTGACAGTGTGCTGTTTGAGGAGTTCCTAGTTATGTGTATATTCTCAGTTACAGTGCGCAGTTTCAGCAGTTCCTAGTTGTGTGTGTGTTCTCAGTGACAGTGCACTGTTTCAGCAGTTCCTAGTTGTGTGTGTGTTCTCAGTGACAGTGCACTGTTTCAGCAGTTCCTAGTTGTGTGTGTGTTCTCAGTGACAGTGCACTGTTACAGCAGTTCCTTGTTGTGTGTGTGTTCTCAGTGACAGTGCACTGTTTCAGCAGTTCCTAGTTATGTGTATGTTCTCAGATACAGTGCGCTGTTTCAGCAGTTCCTAGTTATGTGTGTGTTCTCAGTGACAGTGCACTGTTTCAGCAGTTCCTAGTTGTGTGTTTGTTCTCAGTGACAGCGCACTGTTTCAGCACTTCCTAGTTATTTGTGTGTGTTCTCAGTGACAGTGCGCTGTTTCAGCAGTTCCTAGTTGTGTGTGTGTGTTCTCAGTGACAGTGCACTGTTTCAGCAGTTCCTAGTTATGTTTGTGTTCTCATTGACAGTGCACTGTTTCAGCAGTTCCTAGTTATGTTTATGTTCTCAGTGACAGTGCACTGTTTGAGCAGTTCGAGTTGTGTTTGTGTTCTCAGTGACAGTGCACTGTTTCAGCAGTTCCCTGTTATGTTTGTGTACTCAGTGACAGTGCACTGTTTCAGCAGTTCCTAGTTGTGTGTGTTCTCAGTGACTGTGCACTGTTTCCGCAGTTCCTAGTTGTGTGTGCGTTCTCAGTGACAGTGGGATGTTTCAGCACTTCCTAGCTCTGTGTGTGTGTTCTCAGTGACACAGCACTTTTCAGCAGTTCCGAGTTATGTGCATGTTCTCAGTGACAGTGCACTGTTTCAGCAGTTCCTAGTTGTGTGTGTTCTCAGTGACAGTGCACTGTTTCAGCAGTTCCTAGTTGTTTGTGTGTTCTCTGTGATAGTGCGCTGTTTCAGCAGTTCCTTGTTGTGTGTGTGTTCTCAGTGACAGTGCACTGTTTCAGCAGTTCCTTGTTGTGTGTGTGTTCTCAGTGACAGTGCACTGTTTCAGCACTTCCTAGTTGTGTGTGTGTTCTCAGTGACAGTGCACTGTTTCAGTAGTTCCTAGTTGTGTGTGTGTTCTCAGTGACAGTGCACTGTTTCAGCAGTTCCTTGTTGTGTGTGTGTTCTCAGTGACAGTGCACTGTTTCAGCAGTTCCGAGTTATGTTTGTGTTCTCAGTGACAGTGCACTGTTTCAGCAGTTCCTAGTTGTGTGTGTGTTCTCAGTGACAGTGCACTGTTTCAGCAGTTCCTAGTTTTGTGAATGTTCTCAGTGACAGTGCACTGTTTCAGCAGTTCCGAGTTATGTTTGTGTTCTCAGTGACAGTGCACTGTTTCAGCAGTTCCTAGTTGTGTGTGTGTTCTCAGTGACAGTGCACTGTTTCAGCAGTTCCTAGTTGTGTGTGTGTTCTCAGTGACAGTGTGCTGTTTGAGGTGTTCCTAGTTATGTGTATATTCTCAGTTACAGTGCGCAGTTTCAGCAGTTCCTAGTTGTGTGTGTGTTCTCAGTGACAGTGCACTGTTTCAGCAGTTCCTAGTTGTGTGTGTGTGTTCTCAGTGACAGTGCACTGTTTCAGCAGTTCCTAGTTGTGTGTGTGTTCTCAGTGACAGTGCACTGTTTCAGCAGTTCCTAGTTGTGCGTGTGTTCTCAGTGACAGTGTGCTGTTTAAGCAGTTCCTAGTTATGTGTGTGTTCTCAGTGACAGTGCACTGTTTCAGCAGTTCCTAGTTGTGTGTGTGTTCTCAGTGACAGTGCACTGTTTCAGCAGTTCCTAGTTGTGTGTGTGTTCTCAGTGACAGTGCACTGTTTCAGCAGTTCCTAGTTGTGTGTGTGTTCTCAGTGACATTGCACTGTTTCAGCAGTTCCTAGTTGTGTGTTTGTTCTCAGTTACAGTGCACTGTTTCAGCAGTTCCTAGTTGTGTGTTTGTTCTCAGTGACAGCGCACTGTTTCAGCACTTCCTAGTTATTTGTGTGTGTTCTCAGTGACAGTGCACTGTTTCAGCAGTTCCTAGTTATTTGTGTGTGTTCTCAGTGACAGTGCACTGTTTCAGCAGTTCCTAGTTGTGTGTTTGTTCTCAGTTACAGTGCACTGTTTCAGCAGTTCCTAGTTGTGTGTTTGTTCTCAGTGACAGCGCACTGTTTCAGCACTTCCTAGTTATTTGTGTGTGTTCTCAGTGACAGTGCACTGTTTCAGCAGTTCCTAGTTATTTGTGTGTGTTCTCAGTGACAGTGCACTGTTTCAGCAGTTCCTAGTTGTGTGTTTGTTCTCAGTGACAGCGCACTGTTTCAGCACTTCCTAGTTATTTGTGTGTGTTCTCAGTGACAGTGCACTGTTTCAGCAGTTCCTAGTTATTTGTGTGTGTTCTCAGTGACAGTGCGCTGTTTCAGCAGTTCCTAGTTGTGTGTGTGTTTTCTCAGTGACAGTGCACTGTTTCAGCAGTTGCTAGTTGTGTGTGTGTTCTAAGTGAGAGTGCGCTGTTTCAGCAGTTCCGAGTTGTGTGTGTGTGTTCTCAGTGACAGTGCACTGTTTCAGCAGTTGCTAGTTGTGTGTGTGTTCTAAGTGAGAGTGCGCTGTTTCAGCAGTTCCGAGTTATGTGTGTATTCTCAGTGACAGTGCACTGTTTCAGCAGTTCCTAGTTATGTGTGTGTTCTCAGTGAGAGTGCACTGTTTCAGCAGTTCCTAGTTGTGTTTGTGTTCTCAGTGACAGTGCACTGTTTCAGCAGTTCCTAGTTGTGTGTGTGTTCTCAGTGACAGTGCACTGTTTCAGCAGTTCCTAGTTATGTGTGTGTTCTCAGTGAGAGTGCACTGTTTCAGCAGTTCCTAGTTGTGTTTGTGTTCTCAGTGACAGTGCACTGTTTCAGCAGTTCCTAGTTGTGTGTGTGTTCTCAGTGACAGTGCACTGTTTCAGCAGTTCCTAGTTGTGTGTGTGTTCTCAGTGACAGTGCACTGTTTCAGCAGTTGCTAGTTGTGTGTGTGTTCTAAGTGAGAGTGCGCTGTTTCAGCAGTTCCGAGTTATGTGTGTATTCTCAGTGACAGTGCACTGTTTCAGCAGTTCCTAGTTATGTGTGTGTTCTCAGTGAGAGTGCACTGTTTCAGCAGTTCCTAGTTATGTGTGTGTTCTCAGTGAGAGTGCACTGTTTCAGCAGTTCCTAGTTGTGTTTGTGTTCTCAGTGACAGTGCACTGTTTCAGCAGTTCCTAGTTGTGTGTGTGTTCTCAGTGACAGTGCGCTGTTTCAGCAGTTCCGAGTTATGTGTGTATTCTCAGTGACAGTGCACTGTTTCAGCAGTTCCTAGTTATGTGTGTGTTCTCAGTGAGAGTGCACTGTTTCAGCAGTTCCTAGTTGTGTTTGTGTTCTCAGTGACAGTGCACTGTTTCAGCAGTTCCTAGTTATGTTTGTGTTCTCAGTGACAGTACACTGTTTCAGCAGTTCCTAGTTATGTTTATGTTCTCAGTGACAGTGCACTGTTTCAGCAGTTCCTAGTTGCGTTTGTGTTCTCAGTGACAGTGCGCTGTTTCAGCAGTTCCTCGTTATGTGTGTGTTCTCAGTGAGAGTGCACTGTTTCAGCAGTTCCTAGTTATGTTTGTGTTCTCAGTGACAGTGCACTGTTTCAACTGTTCCGAGTTATGTTTGTGTTCTCAGTGAGAGTGCGCTGTTTCAGCAGATCCTAGTTGTGTGTGTGTTCTAAGTGAGAGTGCGCTGTTTTAGCAGTTCCTTGTTGTGTGTGTGTGTTCTCAGTGACAGTGCACTGTTTCAGCAGTTCCTAGTTATGTTTGTGTTCTCAATGACAGTGCACTGTTTCAGCAGTTCCTAGTTATGTGTGTGTTCTCAGTGACAGTGCACTATTTCAGCAGTTCCGAGTTATGTTCGTGTTCTCAGTGACAGTGCACTGTTTCAGCAGTTCCTAGTTGTGTGTGTTCTCAGTGACAGTGCACTGTTTCAGCAGATCCTAGTTGTGTGTGTGTTCTCAGTGACAGTGCGCTGTTTCAGCACTTCCTAGCTGTGTGTGTGTGTTCTCAGTGACAGTGCGCTGTTTCAGCAGTTCCTAGCTCTGTGTGTGTGTACTCAGTGACAGTGCACTGTTTCAGCAGTTCCTAGTTGTGTGTGTGTGTTCTCAGTGACAGTGCACTGTTTCAGCAGTTCCTAGTTGTGTGTGTGTTCTCAGTGACAGTGCAATGTTTCAGCAGTTCCTAGTTGTGTGTGTGTTCTCAGTGACAGTGCACTGTTTCAGCAGTTCCTAGTTGTGTGTTTGTTCTCAGTGACAGTGCACTGTTTCAGCACTTCCTAGTTATTTGTGTGTGTTCTCAGTGACAGTGCGCTGTTCCAGCAGTTCCTAGTTGTGTGTGTGTTCTAAGTGAGAGTGCGCTGTTTCCGCAGTTCCGAGTTGTGTGTGTGTGTTCTCAGTGACAGTGCACTCTTTCAGCAGTTCCGAGTTATGTGTGAATTCTCAGTGACAGTGCACTGTTTCAGCAGTTCCGAGTTATGTGTGAATTCTCAGTGACAGTGCACTGTTTCAGCAGTTCCGAGTTATGTTTGTGTTCTCAGTGAGAGTGCACTGTTTCAGCAGTTCCGAGTTATGTTTGTGTTCTCAGTGACAGTGCACTGTTTCAGCAGTTGCTAGTTGTGTGTGTGTTCTAAGTGAGAGTGCGCTGTTTCAGCTGTTCCTAGTTATGTGTGTGTGTTCTCAGTGACAGTGCACTGTTTCAGCAGTTCCTAGTTCTGTTTGTGTTCTCAGTGACAGTACACTGTTTCAGCAGTTCCTAGTTATGTTTATGTTCTCAGTGACAGTGCACTGTTTCAGCAGTTCCTAGTTGCGTTTGTGTTCTCAGTGACAGTGCGCTGTTTCAGCAGTTCCTAGTTATGTGTGTGTTCTCAGTGATAGTGCACTGTTTCAGCAGTTCCTGGTTATGTTTGTGTTCTCAGTGACAGTGCACTGTATCAACAGTTCCGAGTTATATTTGTGTTCTCAGTGACAGTGCGCTGTTTCAGCAGATCCTAGTTGTGTGTGTGTTCTCAGTGACAGTGCACTGTTTCAGCAGTTGCTAGTTGTGTGTGTGTTCTAAGTGAGAGTACGCTGTTTCAGCAGTTCCTTGTTGTGTGTGTGTGTTCTCAGTGACAGTGCACTGTTTCAGCAGTTCCTAGTTATGTTTGTGTTCTCAATGACAGTGCACTGTTTCAGCAGTTCCTAGTTATGTGTGTGTTCTCAGTGACAGTGCACTGTTTCAGCAGTTCCGAGTTATGTTTGTGTTCTCAGTGACAGCGCACTGTTTCAGCAGTTCCTAGTTGTGTGTGTTCTCAGTGACAGTGCACTGTTTCAGCAGATCCTAGTTGTGTGTGTGTTCTCAGTGACAGTGCGCTGTTTCAGCACTTCCTAGCTGTGTGTGTGTGTTCTCAGTGACAGTGCGCTGATTAGCAGTTCCTAGCTCTGTGTGTGTGTACTCAGTGACAGTGCACTGTTTCAGCAGTTCCTAGTTGTGTGTGTGTTCTCAGTGACAGTGTGCTGTTTGAGGAGTTCCTAGTTATGTGTATATTCTCAGTTACAGTGCGCAGTTTCAGCAGTTCCTAGTTGTGTGTGTGTTCTCAGTGACAGTGCACTGTTTCAGCAGTTCCTAGTTGTGTGTGTGTTCTCAGTGACAGTGCACTGTTTCAGCAGTTCCTAGTTGTGTGTGTGTTCTCAGTGACAGTGCACTGTTACAGCAGTTCCTTGTTGTGTGTGTGTTCTCAGTGACAGTGCACTGTTTCAGCAGTTCCTAGTTATGTGTATGTTCTCAGATACAGTGCGCTGTTTCAGCAGTTCCTAGTTATGTGTGTGTTCTCAGTGACAGTGCACTGTTTCAGCAGTTCCTAGTTGTGTGTTTGTTCTCAGTGACAGCGCACTGTTTCAGCACTTCCTAGTTATTTGTGTGTGTTCTCAGTGACAGTGCGCTGTTTCAGCAGTTCCTAGTTGTGTGTGTGTGTTCTCAGTGACAGTGCACTGTTTCAGCAGTTCCTAGTTATGTTTGTGTTCTCATTGACAGTGCACTGTTTCAGCAGTTCCTAGTTATGTTTATGTTCTCAGTGACAGTGCACTGTTTGAGCAGTTCGAGTTGTGTTTGTGTTCTCAGTGACAGTGCACTGTTTCAGCAGTTCCCTGTTATGTTTGTGTACTCAGTGACAGTGCACTGTTTCAGCAGTTCCTAGTTGTGTGTGTTCTCAGTGACAGTGCACTGTTTCCGCAGTTCCTAGTTGTGTGTGCGTTCTCAGTGACAGTGGGATGTTTCAGCACTTCCTAGCTCTGTGTGTGTGTTCTCAGTGACACAGCACTTTTCAGCAGTTCCGAGTTATGTGCATGTTCTCAGTGACAGTGCACTGTTTCAGCAGTTCCTAGTTGTGTGTGTTCTCAGTGACAGTGCACTGTTTCAGCAGTTCCTAGTTGTTTGTGTGTTCTCTGTGATAGTGCGCTGTTTCAGCAGTTCCTTGTTGTGTGTGTGTTCTCAGTGACAGTGCACTGTTTCAGCAGTTCCTTGTTGTGTGTGTGTTCTCAGTGACAGTGCACTGTTTCAGCACTTCCTAGTTGTGTGTGTGTTCTCAGTGACAGTGCACTGTTTCAGTAGTTCCTAGTTGTGTGTGTGTTCTCAGTGACAGTGCACTGTTTCAGCAGTTCCTTGTTGTGTGTGTGTTCTCAGTGACAGTGCACTGTTTCAGCAGTTCCGAGTTATGTTTGTGTTCTCAGTGACAGTGCACTGTTTCAGCAGTTCCTAGTTGTGTGTGTGTTCTCAGTGACAGTGCACTGTTTCAGCAGTTCCTAGTTTTGTGAATGTTCTCAGTGACAGTGCACTGTTTCAGCAGTTCCGAGTTATGTTTGTGTTCTCAGTGACAGTGCACTGTTTCAGCAGTTCCTAGTTGTGTGTGTGTTCTCAGTGACAGTGCACTGTTTCAGCAGTTCCTAGTTGTGTGTGTGTTCTCAGTGACAGTGTGCTGTTTGAGGTGTTCCTAGTTATGTGTATATTCTCAGTTACAGTGCGCAGTTTCAGCAGTTCCTAGTTGTGTGTGTGTTCTCAGTGACAGTGCACTGTTTCAGCAGTTCCTAGTTGTGTGTGTGTGTTCTCAGTGACAGTGCACTGTTTCAGCAGTTCCTAGTTGTGTGTGTGTTCTCAGTGACAGTGCACTGTTTCAGCAGTTCCTAGTTGTGCGTGTGTTCTCAGTGACAGTGTGCTGTTTAAGCAGTTCCTAGTTATGTGTGTGTTCTCAGTGACAGTGCACTGTTTCAGCAGTTCCTAGTTGTGTGTGTGTTCTCAGTGACAGTGCACTGTTTCAGCAGTTCCTAGTTGTGTGTGTGTTCTCAGTGACAGTGCACTGTTTCAGCAGTTCCTAGTTGTGTGTGTGTTCTCAGTGACATTGCACTGTTTCAGCAGTTCCTAGTTGTGTGTTTGTTCTCAGTTACAGTGCACTGTTTCAGCAGTTCCTAGTTGTGTGTTTGTTCTCAGTGACAGCGCACTGTTTCAGCACTTCCTAGTTATTTGTGTGTGTTCTCAGTGACAGTGCACTGTTTCAGCAGTTCCTAGTTATTTGTGTGTGTTCTCAGTGACAGTGCACTGTTTCAGCAGTTCCTAGTTGTGTGTTTGTTCTCAGTTACAGTGCACTGTTTCAGCAGTTCCTAGTTGTGTGTTTGTTCTCAGTGACAGCGCACTGTTTCAGCACTTCCTAGTTATTTGTGTGTGTTCTCAGTGACAGTGCACTGTTTCAGCAGTTCCTAGTTATTTGTGTGTGTTCTCAGTGACAGTGCACTGTTTCAGCAGTTCCTAGTTGTGTGTTTGTTCTCAGTGACAGCGCACTGTTTCAGCACTTCCTAGTTATTTGTGTGTGTTCTCAGTGACAGTGCACTGTTTCAGCAGTTCCTAGTTATTTGTGTGTGTTCTCAGTGACAGTGCGCTGTTTCAGCAGTTCCTAGTTGTGTGTGTGTTTTCTCAGTGACAGTGCACTGTTTCAGCAGTTGCTAGTTGTGTGTGTGTTCTAAGTGAGAGTGCGCTGTTTCAGCAGTTCCGAGTTGTGTGTGTGTGTTCTCAGTGACAGTGCACTGTTTCAGCAGTTGCTAGTTGTGTGTGTGTTCTAAGTGAGAGTGCGCTGTTTCAGCAGTTCCGAGTTATGTGTGTATTCTCAGTGACAGTGCACTGTTTCAGCAGTTCCTAGTTATGTGTGTGTTCTCAGTGAGAGTGCACTGTTTCAGCAGTTCCTAGTTGTGTTTGTGTTCTCAGTGACAGTGCACTGTTTCAGCAGTTCCTAGTTGTGTGTGTGTTCTCAGTGACAGTGCACTGTTTCAGCAGTTCCGAGTTATGTTTGTGTTCTCAGTGACAGTGCGCTGTTTCAGCAGTTCCGAGTTATGTGTGTATTCTCAGTGACAGTGCACTGTTTCAGCAGTTCCTAGTTATGTGTGTGTTCTCAGTGAGAGTGCACTGTTTCAGCAGTTCCTAGTTGTGTTTGTGTTCTCAGTGACAGTGCACTGTTTCAGCAGTTCCTAGTTATGTTTGTGTTCTCAGTGACAGTACACTGTTTCAGCAGTTCCTAGTTATGTTTATGTTCTCAGTGACAGTGCACTGTTTCAGCAGTTCCTAGTTGCGTTTGTGTTCTCAGTGACAGTGCGCTGTTTCAGCAGTTCCTCGTTATGTGTGTGTTCTCAGTGAGAGTGCACTGTTTCAGCAGTTCCTAGTTATGTTTGTGTTCTCAGTGACAGTGCACTGTTTCAACTGTTCCGAGTTATGTTTGTGTTCTCAGTGAGAGTGCGCTGTTTCAGCAGATCCTAGTTGTGTGTGTGTTCTAAGTGAGAGTGCGCTGTTTTAGCAGTTCCTTGTTGTGTGTGTGTGTTCTCAGTGACAGTGCACTGTTTCAGCAGTTCCTAGTTATGTTTGTGTTCTCAATGACAGTGCACTGTTTCAGCAGTTCCTAGTTATGTGTGTGTTCTCAGTGACAGTGCACTATTTCAGCAGTTCCGAGTTATGTTCGTGTTCTCAGTGACAGTGCACTGTTTCAGCAGTTCCTAGTTGTGTGTGTTCTCAGTGACAGTGCACTGTTTCAGCAGATCCTAGTTGTGTGTGTGTTCTCAGTGACAGTGCGCTGTTTCAGCACTTCCTAGCTGTGTGTGTGTGTTCTCAGTGACAGTGCGCTGTTTCAGCAGTTCCTAGCTCTGTGTGTGTGTACTCAGTGACAGTGCACTGTTTCAGCAGTTCCTAGTTGTGTGTGTGTTCTCAGTGACAGTGTGCTGTTTGAGGAGTTCCTAGTTATGTGTATATTCTCAGTTACAGTGCGCAGTTTCAGCAGTTCCTAGTTGTGTGTGTGTTCTCAGTGACAGTGCACTGTTTCAGCAGTTCCTAGTTGTGTGTGTGTTCTCAGTGACAGTGCACTGTTTCAGCAGTTCCTAGTTGTGTGTGTGTTCTCAGTGACAGTGCACTGTTACAGCAGTTCCTTGTTGTGTGTGTGTTCTCAGTGACAGTGCACTGTTTCAGCAGTTCCTAGTTATGTGTATGTTCTCAGTTACAGTGCGCTGTTTCAGCAGTTCCTAGTTATGTGTGTGTTCTCAGTGACAGTGCACTGTTTCAGCAGTTCCTAGTTGTGTGTTTGTTCTCAGTGACAGCGCACTGTTTCAGCACTTCCTAGTTATTTGTGTGTGTTCTCAGTGACAGTGCGCTGTTTCAGCAGTTCCTAGTTGTGTGTGTGTGTTCTCAGTGACAGTGCACTGTTTCAGCAGTTCCTAGTTATGTTTGTGTTCTCATTGACAGTGCACTGTTTCAGCAGTTCCCTGTTATGTTTGTGTACTCAGTGACAGTGCACTGTTTGAGCAGTTCCTAGTTGTGTTTGTGTTCTCAGTGACAGTGCACTGTTTCAGCAGTTCCCTGTTATGTTTGTGTACTCAGTGACAGTGCACTGTTTCAGCAGTTCCTAGTTGTGTGTGCGTTCTCAGTGACAGTGGGATGTTTCAGCACTTCCTAGCTGTGTGTGTGTGTTCTCAGTGACACAGCATTTTTCAGCAGTTCCGAGTTATGTGCATGTTCTCAGTGACAGTGCACTGTTTCAGCAGTTCCTAGTTGTGTGTGTTCTCAGTGACAGTGCACTGTTTCAGCAGTTCCTAGTTGTTTGTGTGTTCTCAGTGATAGTGCGCTGTTTCAGCAGTTCCTTGTTGTGTGTGTGTTCTCAGTGACAGTGCACTGTTTCAGCAGTTCCTAGTTGTGTTTGTGTTCTCAGTGACAGTGCACTGTTTCAGCAGTTCCTAGTTGTGTGTGTGTGTTCTCAGTGACAGTGCACTGTTTCAGCACTTCCTAGTTATTTGTGTGTGTTCTCAGCGACAGTGCGCTGTTCCAGCAGATCCTAGTTGTGTGTGTGTGTTCTCAGTGACAGTGCACTGTTTCAGCAGTTCCTAGTTGTGTGTGTTCTCAGTGACAGTGCACTGTTTCAGCAGATCCTAGTTGTGTGTGTGTTCTCAGTGACAGTGCGCTGTTTCAGCACTTCCTAGCTGTGTGTGTGTGTTCTCAGTGACAGTGCGCTGTTTCAGCAGTTCCTAGTTGTGTGTGTGTTCTCAGTGACAGTGTGCTGTTTGAGGAGTTCCTAGTTATGTGTATATTCTCAGTTACAGTGCGCAGTTTCAGCAGTTCCTAGTTGTGTGTGTGTTCTCAGTGACAGTGTGCTTTTTGAGGAGTTCCTAGTTATGTGTATATTCTCAGTTACAGTGCGCAGTTTCAGCAGTTCCTAGTTGTGTGTGTGTTCTCAGTGACAGGGCACTGTTTCAGCAGTTCCTAGTTGTGTGTGTGTTCTCAGTGACAGGGCACTGTTACAGCAGTTCCTTGTTGTGTGTGTATTCTCAGTGACAGTGCACTGTTTCAGCAGTTCCTAGTTATGTGTATGTTCTCAGTTACAGTGCGATGTTTCAGCAGTTCCTAGTTATGTGTGTGTTCTCAGTGACAGTGCACTGTTTCAGCAGTTCCTAGTTGTGTGTTTGTTCTCAGTGACAGCGCACTGTTTCAGCACTTCCTAGTTATTTGTGTGTGTTCTCAGTGACAGTGCGCTGTTTCAGCAGTTCCTAGTTGTGTGTGTGTTCTCAGTGACAGTGCACTGTTTCCGCAGTTCCTAGTTGTGTGTGCGTTCTCAGTGACAGTGGGATGTTTCAGCACTTCCTAGCTGTGTGTGTGTGTTCTCAGTGACAGTGCGCTGTTTCAGCAGTTCCTAGCTCTGTGTGTGTGTACTCAGTGACAGTGCACTGTTTCAGCAGTTCCTAGTTGTGTGTGTGTTCTCAGTGACAGTGTGCTGTTTGAGGAGTTCCTAGTTATGTGTATATTCTCAGTTACAGTGCGCAGTTTCAGCAGTTCCTAGTTGTGTGTGTGTTCTCAGTGACAGTGTGCTTTTTGAGGAGTTCCTAGTTATGTGTATATTCTCAGTTACAGTGCGCAGTTTCAGCAGTTCCTAGTTGTGTGTGTGTTCTCAGTGACAGGGCACTGTTTCAGCAGTTCCTAGTTGTGTGTGTGTTCTCAGTGACAGTGCACTGTTACAGCAGTTCCTTGTTGTGTGTGTATTCTCAGTGACAGTGCACTGTTTCAGCAGTTCCTAGTTATGTGTATGTTCTCAGTTACAGTGCGATGTTTCAGCAGTTCCTAGTTATGTGTGTGTTCTCAGTGACAGTGCACTGTTTCAGCAGTTCCTAGTTGTGTGTTTGTTCTCAGTGACAGCGCACTGTTTCAGCACTTCCTAGTTATTTGTGTGTGTTCTCAGTGACAGTGCGCTGTTTCAGCAGTTCCTAGTTGTGTGTGTGTGTTCTCAGTGACAGTGCACTGTTTCAGCAGTTCCTAGTTGTGTGTGTTCTCAGTGACAGTGCACTGTTTCAGCAGATCCTAGTTGTGTGTGTGTTCTCAGTGACAGTGCGCTGTTTCAGCACTTCCTAGCTGTGTGTGTGTGTTCTCAGTGACAGTGCGCTGTTTCAGCAGTTCCTAGCTCTGTGTGTGTGTACTCAGTGACAGTGCACAGTTTCAGCAGTTCCTAGTTGTGTGTGTGTTCTCAGTGACAGTGTGCTGTTTGAGGAGTTCCTAGTTATGTGTATATTCTCAGTTACAGTGCGCAGTTTCAGCAGTTCCTAGTTGTGTGTGTGTTCTCAGTGACAGGGCACTGTTTCAGCAGTTCCTAGTTGTGTGTGTGTTCTCAGTGACACTGCACTGTTACAGCAGTTCCTTGTTGTGTGTGTATTCTCAGTGACAGTGCACTGTTTCAGCAGTTCCTAGTTTTGTGTATGTTCTCAGTTACAGTGCGATGTTTCAGCAGTTCCTAGTTATGTGTGTGTTCTCAGTGACAGTGCACTGTTTCAGCAGTTCCTAGTTGTGTGTTTGTTCTCAGTGACAGCGCACTGTTTCAGCACTTCCTAGTTATTTGTGTGTGTTCTCAGTGACAGTGCGCTGTTTCAGCAGTTCCTAGTTGTGTGTGTGTGTTCTCAGTGACAGTGCACTGTTTCAGCAGTTCCTAGTTATGTTTGTGTTCTCATTGACAGTGCACTGTTTCAGCAGTTCCTAGTTATGTTTATGTTCTCAGTGACAGTGCACTGTTTCAGCAGTTCCCTGTTATGTTTGTGTACTCAGTGACAGTGCACTGTTTCAGCAGTTCCTAGTTTTGTGTGTTCTCAGTGACAGTGCACTGTTTCCGCAGTTCCTAGTTGTGTGTGCGTTCTCAGTGACAGTGGGATGTTTCAGCACTTCCTAGCTGTGTGTGTGTGTTCTCAGTGACAGTGCACTGTTTCAGCAGTTCCTTGTTGTGTGTGTATTCTCAGTGACAGTGCACTGTTTCAGCAGTTCCTAGTTATGTGTATGTTCTCAGTTACAGTGCGATGTTTCAGCAGTTCCTAGTTATGTGTGTGTTCTCAGTGACAGTGCACTGTTTCAGCAGTTCCTAGTTGTGTGTTTGTTCTCAGTGACAGCGCACTGTTTCAGCACTTCCTAGTTATTTGTGTGTGTTCTCAGTGACAGTGCACTGTTTCAGCAGTTCCTAGTTGTGTGTGTTCTCAGTGACAGTGCACTGTTTCAGCAGATCCTAGTTGTGTGTGTGTGTTCTCAGTGACAGTGCGCTGTTTCAGCACTTCCTAGCTGTGTGTGTGTGTTCTCAGTGACAGTGCGCTGTTTCAGCAGTTCCTAGCTCTGTGTGTGTGTACTCAGTGACAGTGCACAATTTCAGCAGTTCCTAGTTGTGTGTGTGTTCTCAGTGACAGTGTGCTGTTTGAGGAGTTCCTAGTTATGTGTATATTCTCAGTTACAGTGCGCAGTTTCAGCAGTTCCTAGTTGTGTGTGTGTTCTCAGTGACAGGGCACTGTTTCAGCAGTTCCTAGTTGTGTGTGTGTTCTCAGTGACAGTGCACTGTTACAGCAGTTCCTTGTTGTGTGTGTATTCTCAGTGACAGTGCACTGTTTCAGCAGTTCCTAGTTATGTGTATGTTCTCAGTTACAGTGCGATGTTTCAGCAGTTCCTAGTTATGTGTGTGTTCTCAGTGACAGTGCACTGTTTCAGCAGTTCCTAGTTGTGTGTTTGTTCTCAGTGACAGCGCACTGTTTCAGCACTTCCTAGTTATTTGTGTGTGTTCTCAGTGACAGTGCGCTGTTTCAGCAGTTCCTAGTTGTGTGTGTGTGTTCTCAGTGACAGTGCACTGTTTCAGCAGTTCCTAGTTATGTTTGTGTTCTCATTGACAGTGCACTGTTTCAGCAGTTCCTAGTTATGTTTATGTTCTCAGTGACAGTGCACTGTTTCAGCAGTTCCCTGTTATGTTTGTGTACTCAGTGACAGTGCACTGTTTCAGCAGTTCCTAGTTTTGTGTGTTCTCAGTGACAGTGCACTGTTTCCGCAGTTCCTAGTTGTGTGTGCGTTCTCAGTGACAGTGGGATGTTTCAGCACTTCCTAGCTGTGTGTGTGTGTTCTCAGTGACAGTGCACTGTTTCAGCAGTTCCTAGTTGTTTGTGTGTTCTCAGTGACAGTGCGCTATTTCAGCAGTTCCTTGTTGTGTGTGTGTTCTCAGTGACACTGCACTGTTTCAGCAGTTCCTAGTTGTGTGTGTGTTCTCAGTGACAGTGCACTGTTTCAGCACTTCCTAGTTATTTGTGTGTGTTCTCAGTGACAGTGCGCTGTTCCAGCAGTTCCTAGTTGTGTGTGTGTGTTCTCAGTGACAGTGCACTGTTTCAGCAGTTCCGAGTTATGTGTGTGTTCTCAGTGACAGTGCGCTGTTTCAGTAGTTCCTAGTTGTGTGTGTGTTCTCAGTGAGAGTGCACTGTTTCAGCACTTCCTAGTTATTTGTGTGTGTTCTCAGTGACAGTGCACTGTTTCAGCAGTTCCTCGTTGTGTGTTTGTTCTCAGTGACAGTGCACTGTTTCAGCAGTTCCCAGTTGTGTGTGTGTACTCAGTGACAGTGCACTGTTTCAGCAGTTCCGAGTTGTGTGTGTGTTCTCAGTGACAGTGCACTGTTTCAGCAGTTCCTAGTTGTGTGTGTGTACTCAGTGACAGTGCACTGTTTCAGCAGTTCCCAGTTGTGTGTGTGTACTCAGTGACAGTGCACTGTTTCAGCAGTTCCCAGTTGTGTGTGTGTACTCAGTGACAGTGCACTGTTTCAGCAGTTCCCAGTTGTGTGTGTGTACTCAGTGACAGTGCACGTTTTCAGCATTTCCCAGTTGTGTATGTGTTCTCAGTGACAGTACCCTGTTTCAACAGTTCCTGGTTGTGTGTGTGTACTCAGAGCCAGTGCACTTTTTCCGCATTTCCCAGTTGTGTGTGTGTTCTCAGTGACAGGACACTATTTCAGCAGTGCCTAGCTGTGTGTGTGTTCTCAGTGACAGTGCACTTTTTCAGCAGTTCCCAGTTGTGTGTGTGTACTCAGTGACAGTGCACGTTTTCAGCATTTCCCAGTTTTGTATGTGTTCTCAGTGACAGTACCCTGTTTCAGCAGTTCCTAGTTGTGTGTGAGTTATCAGTGATGGTGCACTGTTTCAGCAGTTCCTAGTTGTGTGTGTGTTCTGAGTGACAGTGCACTGTTTCAGCAGTTCCTAGTTGTGTGTGTGTGTTCTCAGTGACAGTGCACTGTTTCAGCAGTTCCTAGTTGTGTGTGTGTGTTCTCAGTGACAGTGCACTGTTTCAGCACTTCCTAGTTGTGTGTGTGTTCTCAGTGACAGTGCACTGTTTCAGCACTTCCTAGTTGTGTGTGTGTGTTCTCAGTGACAGTGCACTGTTTCAGCACTTCCTAGTTGTGTGTGTGTTCTCAGTGACAGTGCACTGTTTCAGCAGTTCCTAGTTGTGTGTATGTGATCTCAGTGACAGTGCACTGTTTCAGCACTTCTTAGTTAAGTGTTTTTTCTCAGTGACAGTGCACTGTTTCAGCAGTTCCTAGTTGTGTGTGTGTTCTCAGTGACAGTGCATTTTTTCAGCAGTTCCTAGTTAAGTGTGTGTTCTCAGTGACAGTGCAATGTTTCATCAGTTCCTAGTTGTGTGTGTGTTCTCAGTGAGAGTGCGCTGTTTCAGCACTTCCTAGTTATTTGTGTGTGTTCTCAGTGACAGTGCGCTGTTCCAGCAGTTCCTAGTTGTGTGTGTGTTTTCGCAGTGACAGTGCACTGTTTCAGCACTTCCTAGTTATTTGTGTGTGTTCTCAGTGACAGTGCACTGTTCCAGCAGTTCCTAGTTGTGTGTGTGTGTTCTCAGTGACAGTGCACTGTTTCAGCAGTTCCTAGTTGTGTGTGTGTGTTCTCAGTGACAGTGCACTGTTTCAGCAGTTCCTAGTTATGTGTGTGTGTGTTCTCAGTGACAGTGCACTGTTTCAGCAGTTCCTAGTTGTGTGTGTGTTTTCTCAGTGACAGTGCACTGTTTCAGCAGTTCCGAGTTATGTGTGTGTTCTCAGTGACTGTGCGCTGTTTCATCAGTTCCTAGTTGTGTGTGTGTTTCTCAGTGACAGTGCACTGTTTCAGCACTTCCTAGTTATTTGTGTGTGTTCTCAGTGACAGTGCACTGTTCCAGCAGTTCCTAGTTGTGTGTGTGTTCTCAGTCACAGTGCACTGTTTCAGCAGATCCTAGTTGTGTGTGTGTTCTCAGTGAGAGTGCACTGTTTCAGCAGTTCCTAGTTGTGTGTGTGTTCTCAGCGACAGTGCACTGTTTCAGCAGTTCCGAGTTATGTGTGTGTTCTCAGTGACTGTGCGCTGTTTCAGCAGTTCCTAGTTATGTGTGTGTTCTCAGTGAGAGTGCACTGCTTCAGCAGTTCCTAGTTATGTTTGTGTTCTCAGTGACAGTGCACTGTTTCAGCAGTTCCTAGTTATGTGTGTGTTCTCAGTGAGAGTGCACTGCTTCAGCAGTTCCTAGTTATGTTTGTGTTCTCAGTGACAGTGCACTGTTTCAGCAGTTCCGAGTTATGTTTGTGTTCTCAGTAACAGTGCACTGTTTCAGCAGTTCCTAGTTGTGTGTGTTCTCAGTGACAGTGCACTTTTTCAGCAGTTCTCAGTTGTGTGTGAGTACTCAGTGACAGTCCACATTTTCAGCATTTCCCAGTTGTGTATGTTTTCTCAGTGACAGTGCACTGTTTCCGCAGTTCCTAGTTGTGTTTGTGTTCTCAGTGACAGTGCACTGTTTCAGCAGTTCCTAGTTGTGTTTGTGTTCTCAGTGACAGTGCACTGTTTCAGCAGTTCCTAGTTGTGTTTGTGTTCTCAGTGACAGTGCACTGTTTCAGCAGTTCCTAGTTGTGTGTGTGTGTTCTCAGTGACAGTGCACTGTTTCAGCAGTTGCTAGTTGTGTGTGTGTTCTAAGTGAGAGTGCACTGTTTCAGCAGTTCCTAGTTGTGTGTGTGTGTTCTCAGTGACAGTGCGCTGTTTCAGCAGTTCCTAGTTATGTGTGTGTTCTCAGTGACAGTGCACTGTTTCAGCAGTTCCGAGTTGTGTGTGTTCTCAGTGACAGTGCACTGTTTCAGCAGTTGCTTGTTGTGTGTGTGTTCTAAGTGAGAGTGCACTGTTTCAGCAGTTCCCAGTTGTGTGTGTGTGTTCTAAGTGACAGTGCACTGTTTCAGCAGTTCCGGGTTGTGTGTGTGTTCTCAGTGACAGTGCACTGTTTCAGCAGTTCCCAGTTGTGTGTGTGTTCTCAGTGACAGTGTGCTGTTTGAGGAGTTCCTAGTTATGTGTATATTCTCAGTTACAGTGCGCAGTTTCAGCAGTTCCTAGTTGTGTGTGTGTTCTCAGTGACAGTGCACTGTTTCAGCAGTTCCTAGTTGTGTGTTTGTTCTCAGTGACAATGCACTGTTTCAGCAGTTCCTGGTTGTGTGTGTGTTCTCAGTTAGAGTGTGCTGTTTGAGCAGTTCCTACTTATGTGTGTGTTCTCAATTACAGTGCGCTGTTTCAGCAGTTCCTACTTATGTGTGTGTTCTCAGTGACAGTGCTCTGTTTCAGCAGTTCCTAGTTGTGTGTGTGTTTTCTCAGTGACAGTGCACTGTTTCAGCACTTCCTAGTTATTTGTGTGTGTTCTCAGTGACAGTGCACTGTTTCAGCAGTTCCTCGTTGTGTGTTTGTTCTCAGTGACAGTGCACTGTCTCAGCACTTCCTAGTTATTTGTGTGTGTTCTCAGTGACAGTGCGCTGTTCCAGCATTTCCTCGTTGTGTGTGTGTTTTCTCAGTGACAGTGCACTGTTTCAGCACTTCCTAGTTATTTGTGTGTGTTCTCAGTTACAGTGCGCTGTTCCAGCAGTTCCTCGTTGTGTGTGTGTGTTCTCAGTGACAGTGCGCTGTTTCAGCAGTTGCTAGTTGTGTGTGTGTTCTAAGTGAGAGTGCGCTGTTTCAGCAGTTCCGAGTTGTGTGTGTGTGTTCTCAGTGACAGTGCACTGTTTGAGCAGTTCCGAGTTATGTGTGTGTTCTCAGTGACAGTGCACTGTTTCAGCAGTTCCGAGTTATGTGTGTGTTCTCAGTGACAGTGCGCTGTTTCAGCAGTTCCTAGTTATGTGTGTGTTCTCAGTGAGAGTGCACTGTTTCAGCAGTTCCTAGTTATGTTTGTGTTCTCAGTGACAGTGCACTGTTTCAGCAGTTCCGAGTTATGTTTGTGTTCTCAGTGAGTGTGCGCTGTTTCAGCAGTTCCTAGTTGTGTGTGTGTTCTAAGTGAGAGTGCGCTGTTTCAGCAGTTCCTAGTTATCTTTGTGTTCTTAGTGACAGTACACTGTTTCAGCAGTTCCTAGTTATGTTTATGTTCTCAGTGACAGTGCACTGTTTCAGCAGTTCCTAGTTGTGTTTGTGATCTCAGTGACAGTGCACTGTTTCAGCAGTTCCGAGTTATGTTTGTGTTCTCAGTGACAGTGCACTGTTTCAGCAGTTCCTAGTTGTGTGTGTGTGTTCTCAGTGACAGTGCACTGTTTCAGCAGTTCCTAGTTGTGTGTGTGTGTTCTCAGTGACAGTGCACTGTTTCAGCAGTTCCGAGTTATGTTTGTGTTCTAAGTGAGAGTGCGCTGTTTCAGCAGTTCCTAGTTATCTTTGTGTTCTCAGTGACAGTACACTGTTTCAGCAGTTCCTAGTTATGTTTATGTTCTCAGTGACAGTGCACTGTTTCAGCAGTTCCTAGTTGTGTTTGTGATCTCAGTGACAGTGCACTCTTTCAGCAGTTCCGAGTTATATTTGTGTTCTCAGTGACAGTGCACTGTTTCAGCAGTTCCTAGTTGTCTGTGTTCTCAGTGACAGTGCGCTGTTTCAGCATTTCCTAGTTGTGTGTGTGTTCTCAGTGACAGTGCGCTGTTTCAGCACTTCCTAGCTGTGTGTGTGTGTTCTCAATGACAGAGCACTGTTTCAGCAGTTCCTAGTTATGTGCATGTTCTCCGTGACAGTGCACTGTTTCAGCAGTTCCGAGTTGATTGTGTTCTCAGTGATAGTGCACTGTTTCAGCAGTTCCTAGTTGTCTGTGTGTTCTCAGAGACAGTGCGCTGTTTCAGCAGTTCCTCGCTCTGTGTGTGTGTTCTCAGTGACAGTGCACTGTTTCAGCAGTCCCTAGTTGTGTGTGTGTTCTCAGTGACAGTGCACGGTTTCAGCAGTCCCTAGTTGTGTGTGTGTTCTCAGTGACAGTGCACTGTTTCAGCAGTTACTAGTTGTGTGTGTGTTCTCAGTTACAGTGTGCTGTTTTAGCAGTTCCTAGTTATGTGTGTGTTCTCAGTGACAGTGCACTGTTTCAGCAGTTCCGAGTTGTGTGTGTGTTCTCAGTGACAGTGCACTGTTTCAGCAGTTGCTTTTTGTGTGTGTGTTCTAAGTGAGAGTGAGCTGTTTCAGCATTTCCTAGTTGTGTGTGTGTGTTCTCAGTGACAGTGCACTGTTTCAGCAGTTCCGAGTTGTGTGTGTGTTCTCAGTGACAGTGCACTGTTTCAGCAGTTCCTAGTTATGTGTATGTTCTCAGATACAGTGCGCTGTTTCAGCAGTTCCTAGTTGTGTGTGTGTTCTCAGTGACAGTGCATTGTTTCAGCAGTTCCTAGTTGTGTGTGTGTGTTCTCAGTGACAGTGCGCTGTTTCAGCAGTTCCTAGTTGTGTGTGTGTGTTCTCAGTGACAGTGCACTGTTTCAGCTGTTCCGAGTTATGTATGTTTTCTCAGTTACAGTGCGCTGTTTCAGCAGTTCCTAGTTATGTGTGTGTTCTCAGTGAGAGTGCGCTGTTTCAGCAGTTCCTAGTTATGTTTGTGTTCTCAGTGACAGTGCACTGTTTCAGCTGTTCCGAGTTATGTATGTTTTCTCAGTTACAGTGCGCTGTTTCAGCAGTTCCTAGTTATGTGTGTGTTCTCAGTGAGAGTGCACTGTTTCAGCAGTTCCTAGTTGTGTGTGTGTGTTCTCAGTGACAGTGCACTGTTTCAGCTGTTCCTAGTTGTGTGTGTGTTGTACGTGAGAGTGCGCTGTTTTAGCAGTTCCTAGTTGTGTGTGTGTTCTCAGTGACAGTGCATTGTTTCAGCAGTTCCTAGTTGTGTGTGTGTGTTCTCAGTGAGAGTGCGCTGTTTCAGCAGTTCCTAGTTGTGTGTGTGTGTTCTCAGTGACAGTGCATTGTTTCAGCAGTTCCTAGTTGTGTGTGTGTTCTACGTGAGAGTGCGCTGTTTTAGCAGTTCCTAGTTGTGTGTGTGTGTTCTCAGTGACAGTGCACTGTTTCAGCAGTTCCTAGTTATCTTTGTGTTCTCAGTGACAGTACACTGTTTCAGCTGTTCCTAGTTATGTTTATGTTCTCAGTGACAGTGCACTGTTTCAGCAGTTCCTAGTTGTGTTTGTGATCTCAGTGACAGTGCACTGTTTCAGCAGTTCCGAGTTATGTTTGTGTTCTCAGTGACAGTGCACTGTTTCAGCAGTTCCTAGTTGTCTCTGTTCTCAGTGACAGTGCACTTTTTCAGCACTTCCTAGCTGTGTGTGTGTGTTCTCAGTGACAGAGCACTGTTTCAGCAGTTCCTAGTTATGTGTGTGTTCTCAGTGACAGTGCACTGTTTCAGCAGTCCCTAGTTGTGTGTGTGTTCTCAGTGACAGTGCACTGTTTCAGCAGTTACTAGTTGTGTGTGTGTTCTCAGTTACAGTGTGCTGTTTTAGCAGTTCCTAGTTATGTGTGTGTTCTCAGTGACAGTGCACTGTTTCAGCAGTTCCGAGTTGTGTGTGTGTTCTCAGTGACAGTGCACTGTTTCAGCAGTTCCTAGTTATCTTTGTGTTCTCAGTGACAGTGCACTGTTTCAGCAGTTCCTAGTTATGTGTGTGTTCTCAGTGACAGTGCACTGTTTCAGCAGTTCCTAGTTGTGTGTGTGTGTTCTGAGTGACAGTGCACTGTTTCAGCAGTTCCTAGTTGTGTGTGTGTTCTCAGTGACAGTGCACTGTTTCAGCAGTTCCTAGTTGTGTGTGTGTGTTCTCAGTGACAGTGCACTGTTTCAGCAGTTCCGAGTTGTGTGTGTGTTCTCAGTGACAGTGCGCTGTTTCAGCACTTCCTAGCTGTGTGTGTGTGTTCTCAGTGACAGAGCACTGTTTCAGCAGTTCCTAGTTATGTGTGTGTTCTCAGTGACAGTGCACTGTTTCAGCAGTCCCTAGTTGTGTGTGTGTTCTCAGTGACAGTGCACTGTTTCAGCAGTTACTAGTTGTGTGTGTGTTCTCAGTTACAGTGTGCTGTTTTAGCAGTTCCTAGTTATGTGTGTGTTCTCAGTGACAGTGCACTGTTTCAGCAGTTCCGAGTTGTGTGTGTGTTCTCAGTGACAGTGCACTGTTTCAGCAGTTCCTAGTTATCTTTGTGTTCTCAGTGACAGTGCACTGTTTCAGCAGTTCCTAGTTATGTGTGTGTTCTCAGTGACAGTGCACTGTTTCAGCAGTTCCTAGTTGTGTGTGTGTGTTCTGAGTGACAGTGCACTGTTTCAGCAGTTCCTAGTTGTGTGTGTGTTCTCAGTGACAGTGCACTGTTTCAGCAGTTCCTAGTTGTGTGTGTGTGTTCTCAGTGACAGTGCACTGTTTCAGCAGTTCCGAGTTGTGTGTGTGTTCTCAGTGACAGTGCACTGTTTCAACAGTTCCGAGTTGTGTGTGTGTTCTCAGTGACAGTGTGCTGTTTGAGCAGTTCCTAGTTGTGTGTGTGTTCTCAGTGAGATTGCACTGTTTCAGCAGTTCCTAGTTGTGTGTGTGTTCTCAGTGACAGTGCACTGTTTCAGCAGTTCCTAGTTATCTTTGTGTTCTCAGTGACAGTGCACTGTTTCAGCAGTTCCTAGTTATGTGTATGTTCTCAGTTACAGTGCGCTGTTTCAGCAGTTCCTAGTTGTGTGTGTGTTCTCAGTGACAGTGCACTGTTTCAGCAGTTCCAAGTTGTGTGTTTGTTCTCAGTGACAGTGCACTGTTTCAGCAGTTCCTAGTTATTTGTGTGTGTTCTCAGTGACAGTGCACTGTTTCAGCAGTTCCTAGTTGTGTGTGTGTTTTCTCAGTGACAGTGCACTGTTTCAGCAGTTGCTAGTTGTGTGTGTGTGTTCGAAGTGAGAGTGCGCTGTTTCAGCAGTTCCTAGTTGTGTGTGTGTGTTCTCAGTGACAGTGCACTGTTTCAGCTGTTCCGAGTTATGTATGTATTCTCAGTGACAGTGCGCTGTTTCAGCAGTTCCTAGTTATGTGTGTGTTCTCAGTGAGAGTGCGCTGTTTCAGCAGTTCCTAGTTATGTTTGTGTTCTCAGTGACAGTGCACTGTTTCAGCAGTTCCGAGTTATGTTTGTGTTCTCAGTGAGTGTGCGCTGTTTCAGCAGATCCTAGTTGTGTGTGTGTTCTAAGTGAGAGTGCGCTGTTTCAGCAGTTCCTAGTTGTGTGTGTGTGTTCTCAGTGACAGTGCACTGTTTCAGCAGTTCCTAGTTATCTTTGTGTTCTCAGTGACAGTACACTGTTTCAGCAGTTCCTAGTTATGTTTATGTTCTCAGTGACAGTGCACTGTTTCAGCAGTTCCTAGTTGTGTGTGTGTGTTCTCAGTGACAGTGCACTGTTTCAGCAGTTCCTAGTTGTGTGTGTGTGTTCTCAGTGACAGTGCACTGTTTCAGCAGTTCCTAGTTGTGTGTGTGTGTTCTCAGTGACAGTGCACTGTTTCAGCAGTTCCTAGTTGTGTGTGTGTTCTAAGTGAGAGTGCGCTGTTTCAGCAGTTCCTAGTTGTGTGTGTGTTCTCAGTGACAGTGCACTGTTTCAGCAGTTCCTAGTTGTGTGTGTGTGTTCTCAGTGACAGTGCACTGTTTCAGCAGTTCCTAGTTATCTTTGTGTTCTCAGTGACAGTACACTGTTTCAGCAGTTCCTAGTTATGTTTATGTTCTCAGTGACAGTGCACTGTTTCAGCAGTTCCTAGTTGTGTTTGTGATCTCAGTGACAGTGCACTGTTTCAGCAGTTCCGAGTTATGTTTGTGTTCTCAGTGACAGTGCACTGTTTCAGCAGTTCCTAGTTGTCTGTGTTCTCAGTGACAGTGCGCTGTTTCAGCATTTCCTAGTTGTGTGTGTGTTCTCAGTGACAGTGCGCTGTTTCAGCACTTCCTAGCTGTGTGTGTGTGTTCTCAATGACAGAGCACTGTTTCAGCAGTTCCTAGTTATGTGCATGTTCTCCGTGACAGTGCACTGTTTCAGCAGTTCCGAGTTGATTGTGTTCTCAGTGATAGTGCACTGTTTCAGCAGTTCCTAGTTGTGTGTGTGTTCTCAGAGACAGTGCGCTGTTTCAGCAGTTCCTCGCTCTGTGTGTGTGTTCTCAGTGACAGTGCACTGTTTCAGCAGTCCCTAGTTGTGTGTGTGTTCTCAGTGACAGTGCACGGTTTCAGCAGTCCCTAGTTGTGTGTGTGTTCTCAGTGACAGTGCACTGTTTCAGCAGTTACTAGTTGTGTGTGTGTTCTCAGTTACAGTGTGCTGTTTTAGCAGTTCCTAGTTATGTGTGTGTTCTCAGTGACAGTGCACTGTTTCAGCAGTTCCGAGTTGTGTGTGTGTTCTCAGTGACAGTGCACTGTTTCAGCAGTTGCTTTTTGTGTGTGTGTTCTAAGTGAGAGTGAGCTGTTTCAGCATTTCCTAGTTGTGTGTGTGTGTTCTCAGTGACAGAGCACTGTTTCAGCAGTTCCGAGTTGTGTGTGTGTTCTCAGTGACAGTGCACTGTTTCAGCAGTTGCTTTTTGTGTGTGTGTTCTAAGTGAGAGTGAGCTGTTTCAGCATTTCCTAGTTGTGTGTGTGTGTTCTGAGTGACAGTGCACTGTTTCAGCATTTCCCAGTTGTGTGTGTGTTCTCAGTGACAGTGCAATGTTTCAGCAGTTCCTATTTGTGTGTGTGTTCTCAGTGACAGTGCACTGTTTCAGCAGTTCCTAGTTATGTGTATGTTCTCAGATACAGTGCGCTGTTTCAGCAGTTCCTAGTTGTGTGTGTGTTCTCAGTGACAGTGCATTGTTTCAGCAGTTCCTAGTTGTGTGTGTGTTCTCAGTGACAGTGCGCTGTTTCAGCAGTTCCTAGTTGTGTGTGTGTGTTCTCAGTGACAGTGCACTGTTTCAGCAGTTCCTAGTTGTGTGTGTGTGTTCTCAGTGACAGTGCACTGTTTCAGCAGTTCCTAGTTGTGTGTGTGTGTTCTCAGTGACAGTGCACTGTTTCAGCAGTTCCTAGTTGTGTGTGTGTTCTAAGTGAGAGTGCGCTGTTTCAGCAGTTCCTAGTTGTGTGTGTGTGTTCTCAGTGACAGTGCACTGTTTCAGCAGTTCCTAGTTGTGTGTGTGTGTTCTCAGTGACAGTGCACTGTTTCAGCAGTTCCTAGTTATCTTTGTGTTCTCAGTGACAGTACACTGTTTCAGCAGTTCCTAGTTATGTTTATGTTCTCAGTGACAGTGCACTGTTTCAGCAGTTCCTAGTTGTGTTTGTGATCTCAGTGACAGTGCACTGTTTCAGCAGTTCCGAGTTATGTTTGTGTTCTCAGTGACAGTGCACTGTTTCAGCAGTTCCTAGTTGTGTGTGTGTTCTCAGTGACAGTGCGATGTTTCAGCATTTCCTAGTTGTGTGTGTGTTCTCAGTGACAGTGCGCTGTTTCAGCACTTCCTAGCTGTGTGTGTGTGTTCTCAATGACAGAGCACTGTTTCAGCAGTTCCTAGTTATGTGCATGTTCTCCGTGACAGTGCACTGTTTCAGCAGTTCCGAGTTGATTGTGTTCTCAGTGACAGTGCACTGTTTCAGCAGTTCCGAGTTGATTGTGTTCTCAGTGATAGTGCACTGTTTCAGCAGTTCCTAGTTGTGTGTGTGTTCTCAGAGACAGTGCGCTGTTTCAGCAGTTCCTCGCTCTGTGTGTGTGTTCTCAGTGACAGTGCACTGTTTCAGCAGTCCCTAGTTGTGTGTGTGTTCTCAGTGACAGTGCACGGTTTCAGCAGTCCCTAGTTGTGTGTGTGTTCTCAGTGACAGTGCACTGTTTCAGCAGTTCCTAGTTATGTGTATGTTCTCAGATACAGTGCGCTGTTTCAGCAGTTCCTAGTTGTGTGTGTGTTCTCAGTGACAGTGCATTGTTTCAGCAGTTCCTAGTTGTGTGTGTGTTCTCAGTGACAGTGCGCTGTTTCTGCAGTTCCTAGTTGTGTGTGTGTGTTCTCAGTGACAGTGCACTGTTTCAGCTGTTCCGAGTTATGTATGTTTTCTCAGTGAGAGTGCGCTGTTTCAGCAGTTCCTAGTTATGTTTGTGTTCTCAGTGACAGTGCGCTGTTTCAGCAGTTCCTAGTTGTGTGTGTGTTCTCAGTGACAGTGCATTGTTTCAGCAGTTCCTAGTTGTGTGTCTGGTCTCAGTGACAGTGCACTGTTTCAGCAGTTCCTAGTTGTGTGTGTGTTCTCAGTGACAGTGCGCTGTTTCAGCAGTTCCTAGTTGTGTGTGTGTGTTCTCAGTGACAGTGCACTGTTTCAGCTGTTCCGAGTTATGTATGTTTTCTCAGTGAGAGTGCGCTGTTTCAGCAGTTCCTAGTTATGTTTGTGTTCTCAGTGACAGTGCACTGTTTCAGCAGTTCCGAGTTATGTTTGTGTTCTCAGTGAGTGTGCGCTGTTTCAGCAGTTCCTAGTTGTGTGTGTGTTCTCAGTGACAGTGCACTGTTTCAGCAGTTCCTAGTTGTGTGTGTGTTCTACGTGAGAGTGCGCTGTTTTAGCAGTTCCTAGTTGTGTGTGTGTGTTCTCAGTGACAGTGCACTGTTTCAGCAGTTCCTAGTTATCTTTGTGTTCTCAGTGACAGTACACTGTTTCAGCTGTTCCTAGTTATGTTTATGTTCTCAGTGACAGTGCACTGTTTCAGCAGTTCCTAGTTGTGTTTGTGATCTCAGTGACAGTGCACTGTTTCAGCAGTTCCGAGTTATGTTTGTGTTCTCAGTGACAGTGCACTGTTTCAGCAGTTCCTAGTTGTCTCTGTTCTCAGTGACAGTGCACTTTTTCAGCATTTCCTAGTTGTGTGTGTGTTCTCAGTGACAGTGCGCTGTTTCAGCACTTCCTAGCTGTGTGTGTGTGTTCTCAGTGACAGAGCACTGTTTCAGCAGTTCCTAGTTATGTGCATGTTCTCCGTGACAGTGCACTGTTTCAGCAGTTCCGAGTTGATTGTGTTCTCAGTGACAGTGCACTGTTTCAGCAGTTCCTAGTTGTGTGTGTGTTCTCAGAGACAGTGCGCTGTTTCAGCAGTTCCTCGCTCTGTGTGTGTGTTCTCAGTGACAGTGCACTGTTTCAGCAGTCCCTAGTTGTGTGTGTGTTCTCAGTGACAGTGCACTGTTTCAGCAGTCCCTAGTTGTGTGTGTGTTCTCAGTGACAGTGCACTGTTTCAGCAGTTACTAGTTGTGTGTGTGTTCTCAGTTACAGTGTGCTGTTTTAGCAGTTCCTAGTTATCTTTGTGTTCTCAGTGACAGTGCACTGTTTCAGCAGTTCCTAGTTATGTGTGTGTTCTCAGTGACAGTGCACTGTTTCAGCAGTTCCTACTTGTGTGTGTGTGTTCTGAGTGACAGTGCACTGTTTCAGCAGTTCCTAGTTGTGTGTGTGTTCTCAGTGACAGTGCACTGTTTCAGCAGTTCCTAGGTGTGTGTGTGTTCTCAGTGACAGTGCACTGTTTCAG